>NW_026623286.1:37742-148552 GCF_030028575.1 Malurus melanocephalus
TCCTCAGCATAAGTTTGACAAGCCTGAGCTTCTACATTATATCAATGCCTTCATTGTACTTTTGCAATTCCCTCTAAGTCTGTGGGTAGCAAACTTTGACATGTGGAAGAGACTTACCTGCCCTAACGTAAACTAAAGAGATGACAACCACCTTTCAGAAACACACGACTCTACCACCATTCCACTTCAACAGCAACACCACCCTTAACACTCTTGCAGCTGTCTACAATTTTCTGTTGCATATTTTTGCATTTGATCCCTCCTCTCACGCTAACTACCATCCCATTRTGCAGGTTTACGCCTTTCTCTTCTCACCTTTGTACTTTCCACAATCTCTATGTACTTGGATTTCTTACTCTAGGAGTTTCATATTCATTCCTAGAAATTTTCTCAGCTCTGTACCTTTTTAATTTCTGTGCACACTGGAAGTATTTTACATTAATGATATAGCTGCAAAGCAGTAAGGACTTTAAAGATGGGATGGCAGATAAATGCAGAGAAGCACTGTGCAAGTTATCCATTCGGTATTGGAAAGATACTTTGTAAACTGATAAAATCATATTAACTAATGAATTGCAGAATATTAAGGGATTACAGGTTTTAAAACAAAGCTATGTTTTGTGGCATAGCAGCAAAGACCATTCATTAGTGCAGACTGGCTARTTGCAACTGGTGAGCAAAGTGGCTCTTTCCCTGACTCTTGGTAGAGCTCTCTAGCCAGAATATGCTGTTACCAGCACAACTGAAGCACTGTCCCTGCACAGTGTGACCATAAATCCAGCTTTCACTGGGGCTGTACCAACAGCCTGCACATGCTCTGAAACACAGGAAACAATCCTGCAAGAACAATTTTCCCCAGGAAGGGAACACCAGTTCTACATCAACCAAACTTTCACAACCTAATAATGTATAAGTGATCATGGATTACAGTATTAAAATGCCTCCCTCTTAATGCAAGTTGTGAGGCAAAGTTCATGAATGAATCCTTTATCTGGTTTGATAAATAGTCWCAAGAGAAAAAGAAGTCTAGTTTAAAATGCGAAAGAATTTATTGCTCTTTTTCATTTACTCAGGATAGAATACTCTAAATTTCCAGCTCAGATACGCTTATTTTCACTTGTTTTTTCCTTGTATTAGTAACTTCCACAAAGCTTACTATAAGAGTAYGCCAATATTAGAATAAAGACAATTTAATGGACAAACCCATTATTTTTCTAACAAAGACAAATACTTCCTGACCAACAAATAAATGCTACTAGTGAGAAAGAGAATAAGTGCTTCACTTTGAAGCACTTTACCTACTTTGAAAATATTTCTTAGGATGGCCAAATAATTCCAGTTGGAAAGGATTTTGCTAGTCCCAGCCCCTGCTCAGAGCAAGCCTGGCTGTGAAGTCAGATCTGGGTACTCCAGGCTTATCCTGTCAGAATTTGAAAAGATCTAGAGCACCATAAAGGGGAAAGAAAAAGGTTTCTTGCTTGTTTTTATATTTGCTTTTCATAAAACATTTTGAAATTTATTTTCTTTTTCAAAATTTCACATTAATCCAATTAAGCCCTATGGTCTGCAGGCTGTCAACAGAGCCCCACTGAAAGCTGTGTTCATGGCCATGCTGGGACAGTGGTGCAGCTCTGCACAGACTGAAGGTAACAGCAGCACTGGCCACAGATGTGTACCAGAGGCAGCACCACTTGGAAGCTCTCCCATGGGTAACTGGGGAAGTGAGGGCTCAGGAAGTAAAGAAAGAGTATGAATTCACAACAGTGGCTTTCCCAGATTCAATTTTAATGTTAACTCTTTGAGAATTACTGAATGATGTGAAGTGGACAGGGTATTGCAATTCCTATCTTTTCACCTTCTCCATAATAATTTCCCAATGTAGATTAAAAATTTTGCTCTGCCACCATTCTGAAAGTATGCTTTGGTTCCCTTTGTAGGGAAAGGAAACTTGGGAGGCAACAGTACATTGAAATGAAGGGTTACCAACGTGTATCAYTGTATGTTATAAGATGAAATCTGACCAAGCTATCAGGATTCCACTTTAATTAAGAATATTCTTAACCAAGGTTTTCCTTTTCAGTAACCTCTCAATAGTTTTCTCATCTTTACTTACAATATTGAGCCTCAACTAACAAAGAGGTTAATGCTGGGGCTTGCAAAATACTGTTAACACATTTAGTCAAGGAATATGATAAGTGATTGAAATACTTTAGAAGTGGTAAAAAATTTCCTCTTTACAACTTCCCCACAACTGGGACATAATCACGCWAAACATAGTAAAACCATCTGTGCTACAACTGCATCTGCTTTKGTAGATGCTTATTGTTTAATCTTCACAATTTGTAGCCCAGTAGTACCTGACAATACCACCCAAAACTATAAACACTTTCTTTGCTCTTACTATTGCATAACCTTTCAATAAATTTGGAGCCTTCTTGGTTTGTACACTTTCATATTTTACTCATTCTATTACTTGAGCAGATTCAATGAATATATTATGTTTTTCCTCAAAGTGGGCTTTACTTTGAATTCCATGTTTTCTGCTTGCCATTGGAAAAAAAACACTTCAGTTCTTTCTGAGAAAAGCCTAGTYATTTTCAGGATAGAAGCAACAAGATTTTTATCAAGTCACAAATACACAGCTATATACACATTCTCCCATCTGTTTTTCGTAATCATTGATAGACTATGGTAAGAAACATAACAACAAACTGATGAAAAATATATCTCAGATAGGATTTTTTTATTGAATTTGTCATTTCATGTGACAACATAGTTTAAGTGCAAAAAATTTCCCAAACAGCAGTGTAAGAGCTAATGGTCTTCTATGAACTATATAGGATTGAAGGCTATTAAACTTGGTTACAGAGTCTTAAATGAAGGCAAAAGTATAGATGTAACTACAATTTCAATGAGCACACTGTGACAGTGCATGAGAGTGCTCCTCACCTGCTGCAGTACATGTCTCTCTCTCAATGTCATTAATCTTCTGTGGAGCTCTACTAGTTCATCGAGATATGCCTAGAAACAAATCCCCCCCATAAACAACTTGTTAATTAAGTCATAGCTATGCAATTCATAAACTGCAGATGTCTTCAAAAACAGTACAAATGGAAATTTTATTTTAAACCTTGGAATCATATAATAAATATCCTGAGTTGGAGGAGACCCATAGGGATCATCRAGGGCAGCTCCWGGCTCTGCACAGGACAACCCCAAGGGTTACACAATGTGCCCAAGAGTATTGTCCATTGTCTGAGCTTCTTGAGCTCTGTCAGGCTGGTGCTGCGACCACTTTCCTGGGGAACCTGTTCAATACCCAATGRCACACGGGGTGAAGAACCTTTTCTAATATCCAACCTCCTCTGACTTAGCTTCAGGCCATTCCCTCAGATCCTGTGAGAAGGGATCAGTGCCTGCCCCTCCTCAGAGAGACCTCACGAGGTCTCCTCTCAGTCTCCTACAGGCAGAACAGACCAAGTGACCATGACCACTCTTTGTAAATCTTCYCCTCTAGACCGTTCCCCATCTTTGCAGCCCTCCTTCAGRTGCTCTCTAATAGCCTCAAATCTTTCTTAGAAAATGGCAACCAAAACTACACACAGGATTTGAGGTAAGACTAAATGCTTCTTTGAACTGGTTTGTTTTTTTTTTTGTTTTTTTTTTTTAATTAATTGTCTGGCTTTCTCTAGCTTAATACAACTCAAGTATCTTTTTTTTTGTGGTTTTTAAAGATACTTCATGCTGACAAAAAAATCTTCATAGGTGGTCATCTGTTGTAGGAGATAATCCCTGTATCTCAACTATGCCAAAAAGCATCAATAGACTGGGGATGCCAAAACAGCATCAAAAATAACTCCCACTTTTCCACCAAAGAACCAAGTCCAAAGATTCCCAATCAAATCACTCTCTCTCTAGAGGTATGTAATCATTACTTTAGTGTCAACAGAGAGATATAAAGAGAGAAAGACTAAGCAAGATTAATCCAAAGATAAAATTCCAGTGCTTCTTCCCTGGGACATCAAATGTGTCCCACCTCTCCACCCTATTATCAACTTCCTCCTTCAGCCTGAGCCATAAAAAACTTTTATTTTGYTTGTAAGTAGAGGAAGATATGGCACTCAACCTAAGAAACCAAAAAGAATACCGAACAGCATACCAAAAAGTAAAGCAGAAGATCAGAGCACTTAAAATCTAGCTACTGCAGATAAAAATCTAGATATTAAAAATCTAGATATGCAACTTTCATCTCTTGCCTCATCTTATCAAAAAATCTACACTAATATCAGTAAAATATGAACCTTCAGAAAAACTTGTCCACAGTGGGTAATTGTGCTGTGTTCAGTCATGTAAGGACTGAGAGCTCTTGCCCATAACCACTACACAGATTTTAAATCAAAATATCTCAGCCTTAAATGGCAGCAGTTGCTTCATATCATTCTGGTTAACATGATAAATCACACTGCCACTTCCTAATGCTTAGCTTTCAGAAAGGATTTGGGAAAATAGATTCTTTTTCTCCCCCTAACTGACTGATTTACTGGCTAGGAATACATCTGTGAATTCTCATCTACATCTCATTTCTGTGTGAAGCACAATACAAACTGATGGTGGTGAGTGCATTAAATAAACAAATGACAGATTCCCAACTGGTGAAATTTGCACAATCAACCAATCGAAAAGAAGGAAAATATTTCAAAATATGATAGAAGATAAACTARAAAGATCTGCACCTAAAGGAACCCAAGGCAAAGACGCACTGAGATTTATATTCTGTGACAAAGGTTGGTATTTGGTAAACACATTAGTATTGTATTCTGGAGTAGTTTATTGTCACCTCATTGTTATTTACCTTATCACAATCCCCATTCTTCATTTGTTTATCAGTTTTATTTTGCTTTATTGGACTTTTCACTTCTAATATCTGGAAAAGAAAGAAAATGCCATAAAAATTAAATGCATCATTGGATACAATTACATATGGAAAATTATGCTGTTAATAACACAAACTCAAAACTGAGCTTTTAATTCTTTAATCCATATAACATACACATATTTTTCAGAACAAAAAAGTAACTTACAGCAGAAAATGCTAAGGTACTGGAATGAGGTAATAGTGATACTATTAATCCTTAAAAGAAGGAATTTCACATTATTTAAAGCCTTCTCAACACATTTTTCCTATCTTTTGCATGCTGGTAGGGTAAGAGTGATTTGACAGATATAAAATGATGCTGAGGATCTCTCCAGTGCCTYTGAAATGTCACATTTTCACTGCATTCTTCCTCTTCTTGCCCCTGCCCCAATGCTATCTATTTTCTTTGAAAAGGTTTTGAAACTGCCCTTGAAATGACCGCATGAACTGTAAGTGAAAAAGAAAGTCATTGACAGAAATTTTTTCTGCACTTATATGGTACCYTTCCTTCAGTGCCACTCACATCCATTTACTATCACATTTACGAACCAGCATTGCTTCATCYCATACCGAAACAGAGTCAAGAGGAGCACATAAACTAGCAGCAGGACTTGATTTGAAACTTCTAGGATTAAAGGTAGGAATATTTCAGGGAAAAGGAACCGTTGGTTGTTCTTACAATTTTTTTCCATRGAGAACACTTTTATGAAGTCAAAAGAAAAATCGCCAGATCACTCCTAACCTRGAATAGAACCAGTTCTTCTGAAAAAATCAAAGAAAACTAAGTAATCACAAATAATAGGAGATTATGTCTCAYATTTCATTGTAAGTGGGTTTGCATCACTAGCACGATTAATTCCAAAACCATACCTAAAAGCCACAACACAGGACATACTCAGCAATTAAAACAAGAAATAAAKCCTGTAAGAACAAGTCTTCTAGAAGCCTCACTGACATTTTTCCTCATGACCTCTCTCATTTCTGCTTCCCTTGGTATAAATGACTAAATTGCACATATGCTCCCTAAGCTGACCAGCATCTGAAGAACACACCTGGTAGTCTAGAGAGAGACTGCAGATCTGAGTTAACCTTACTTGATTTACTAGCCAAGAGTGATGCATGCTCAGAATCAAAACATACATTTCTGAAGAATAATTCTAGTACTTCTATTAAACACTTCTGGGGGTTACTCCTGTGTAGGCCAGTAGAAGAAAAGTTTTTCTTGAAAGAGACCCCACTGAACCCTACAAAATAGCAGCCCTCTAGTCATGGATCCAGTACCTTTTAGATGCTTTTACTGTTTTTACAGGAAGAAAACTCTTGGTTTCAAATAGAACCTTACCAAGAACACAGTATATTTGAAGAAGTTGCTTTCTTACAGTGCTCTTAATGTAAAGTTAAAATTTAACATCTTRAGCACTCTTGTTTAGATGAGATACAGCACCTAATCATGTGTAAGGAAGTTTATACAAATATTAACTCTGTCTTAGGTCTTCAGTTCTATGAAGGAACACAGTCAACACAAACCTGATTTCATCAGTAAAAGGCGTCATCCTGACAAGCAGCACTATGCTACCAAGAAGAGATTTCAAATGTTGTTATGGTCCATAAAATTTTAATTCTCACAATGCTTCCTGAAATTTCCAACTTCCAGCTCAGTTATAAAATGTAACTCAGTTATAGGAATGGAAGAAGGTATGTGACATGTAATTTTAGCTGGCACACAGCTGTTGTTTGGAGTTTCTAAATGTGGAGATAGACCTTCTATTAGATCAACAAAGGGCAAAAGAACACAAAAGACGTGACTGAGTGGGCTGCTGATATTGAGACTTACAAACACTTAACAATTACACTGGCTCTTTAGAAGCCAGTCTTCATTAACAACAAGCAATAGATAGATTTTTTTTGTGTGTGCATGTGCTTATATACACAGTACATCCAATAGTTTTCATCCTTCTAGTCGGCTTTTTTTAACCTCAAGACTCTCTCTTGAAAACTTGTAACTTTTTTTAGAGACAACTTAGAAAAACCTACACTGTTTCTGGTAGATAATATTCCATGTTCAGGACATGGAATACCTTTTCTCTGTGGACAAAGTACTTCCCAGGCTGTGGGTTTCTTTGCATCATAGTGTATTTGAATTTACCTAACATGAATACTACTACTACTAAATTAATAATTATTAATAATAATAATTTTGGGTTTGTTCTATAGCTTTTTTTTTGTATTGGAAATCTTAATAGAATATCAAGGACAAGTAAATAATACCTGCCAGATAAATGAACTAGTTATGGAGATGTAGAAAAGACTCATCCATGAAACTCATCACTTAAACYACAAACATGTGGACACTATTCTAACTGTATCATAACCCTGAGTACCCAGTTTTGCCAGTAAGTGTCCTAACAGCTTTGTGTATGATATAACTCCYGCTGAGAATGAATCATGGCTCCTTAGAATGACTGATAAATGGTGTATTTTATTTTGTAAAGAAAACAAGTTTTTATAATAAATTTTATATTTAGAGAGTCTTACTGACTGGAGGTGAGGTACCTCCCAGAAGCTAATTCTCATCTGTCCCTGGAGCATTTAATAACTCCAGAAAATGTAATTTCTTTTCTTTGAAAAACAAAACTACCTTATGTTCCTACCTCAAAAATAACAACCACACTAGCTCTTACAATTCTGGGACAAGTACTCTGATGTGAAGTAAAAATTGTGTCTTCTAGTACAATAAAAAAACCACTGTATCTTCCTAGATAAACAGTGGTAGGGGAGAGAAGAGAGGAATCAATAAACTCCTGAGTTTGCTGTGAACCATGTCTACTGTTAACCCAAAGCCAAAGTGCATTTTTTTACCTGGCTGTTGCTGGTTTTCAGTACGGGTGGTGCTGGCTCATGACGCCGCGGTGAGGAAGCTGAGCTGCTATCACTGTCACTGCCATCACTCAGACTAACCCTGCGGAATAAAGAACCACAGCATTACACCTGCAGACAAAGGGCTGTCAAACGGGGTGAGCCAACCTTGGGCTTCGAGGTRAGGACTTACAATGACCTTGCTAAGCAAGCTATCATTAATCAAGGTCACATGGAAGAGAGGCATCTGAGCAGGGCTGCACTCTGGAAAAGGCTCTGTGTAGCACAAAGAAGGAGGCTCCCTGTCTGCACTTGGCTGAGATGAAGCGTTCAGTTAACAGCAGCTAACATTACAGAAATGGTTAAACACCTACAAAATTAAATTGCTGCTCCCTATCTCAGTTCACAGCCATGTCAAAAAAAGGAAAGCAGTCTTTAGGGATACTTCTTTTCTTTTCTAAAAGCTTTCCAAACAGCTGTATTTCCCACCTGAACACACTTTACTAAAAAATTCCTTACTTATTGTCAAAAGTAACAAATTTTTTTGCCTGATTAAAAACTTTTTTGCCTGATTAGTTATTTGGGATTAAAAGAAATTGAGAAACAACAGCTTTAAAGTTCCATTAAAAACCTGAAACAAAATCTCCCCACTTGGATATATATTGAAACAATCCTTTRTACAATCACAGACACCAAAAAGTTCTCACTGTTAGTCCTCTACCAGGAAGCAGCTGACATTCATGAAAGTTTTCCAGTTACCTTTCCATTCAAGCAGTAGGGTGACACCAGCACTCAGGTGCTACGCACTAACAGGAAAACCATATGAATTACATAAAGAATCTAATATGAAAAGTGGTTGAAAGAAACAGTTTCAGGTTTTCCACAACTGTGAACACCATCTGGATGGAGCTTCAAGCTGCCCAAATACCAGACGAATTTTGGAATGCCCTCTGAAAGTTGCCACAAGGATGCAGAAGATTTTCTTAAAACTTGAAAATTTAAACAATTTCTGGGACAGATGCTGGCTTTACCTTCTAATGCATTTTTACACGCTATCATGATGCACAGAAATTTGAAATTCAGATTTCATTGATTCAGATCCAATTTAAGACCTATTCTATAACTTGTAAGCAGAGAGGTCTTGTGACTATGTATAGAATAACTTATTCAACAGCTGAAGAACAACTTTCTCCAATGTAGGCCACAGAGTAATTAAACTCATCTTCTCAAGTCACAATGGCATAAAATCAAGTAAAGTCAAACAAATGAGGATTGTAATAACCAAATCAATTAGYATAAAAGGAGTTTGTATCAGGAATTATTTGCTCTGTTAGTTTTTAAAACGGGCTCTTTCATCTGCAGACTCTTTAGAAAGAGAATTTTCTGCCCATTTGCTACTCAGCAGTTTGAGAACATTAGCCCTCACCTTGTTACTAAAAAGCACTTGAAGCAGGCTACTTGCAATCACAAGACACTCACCTGCGACTTCTGCTTCCTCCCTTTGTATTTACAGGTTGTTCCAACTCAGAATCATTGTCCTTCTCATCTGCTTCATCTGATTCATCTTCGTTATCATCTGAATGCAGATCTTTCATTATTGTCCTCAATGGACCTGAAACAACAAAGACAAAATACAATGAAGTTCATTTGACAGTGTTGGGCAATTCAGCCGGCTTTGAAAACTACCTTCCCCACACAGTGTCGAGAAAGGAGAGCCTTAAACATGAAACAAATGAAGTGATGCCCTGGGGGCTTACACTGCAGGGACCTATCCACTTATCCATAAATCAAGCATTTACTCCCATCAGTCAGCTTCAACAGACAGTGACAGTCATGACAGTGAAGTGACTCACGTTAAAGTGTTTGAACAATTTGCACCCTRGACCATATCTGAAGTAAAACACTATCATGACACAAGAAATTGACCATGAATGTATGCTTCTTTTGCATTGCTAGAGTTTACTATTTTTTTCCTTTCTCAAAGGGCATTTTATGCAAGTAGAGATCTACAGGGACATATTGATCAGTATTACTACATTTGTTAGGTTAATCCAAGTATTGAGAAGTTAGCTCCGACCATCCTTCTCACTAAATCATACTGGACAAGGCAGTCATTTTATATTCTTGGTTTTTATACACATAACTTCAGCTGTTCCTATTATTTCAGGGTCAATTTTAAGTTGAATAAGTGTTTTGCYAATGTTGGTAAGTACAAAGTACATCAATACCACCCAACACCATGTTATCTCTTTTCCTGAATTAACAAGAAGATACAAAGCTTGACTTGCTCAAAAAACTGCATTAAAGTCAGTTTGGGGTTTGATTTTCACACCTTTTTTCTCTRAGAGAGAGATACAGAGAGAGGAATATGTTTAATAGATCTGGGAAGCGTAACAGTACAGCTACTTGAAATAAGAATGGGCAAGAGCAGATTAGAAGAGGGAAGAAAGTAAAATGTCCTGGTGCCACAGGACATTTAACTCTGAAATACAGCCCACCTGAGATGTGAAGCAACAGGTAAAGCACCAATAATGGCTGTAAGAACAGCAATTACTATTATGGTTGGGTAACTCCTTCAGCCCAAGAAACAGTACTAACACGAACTACTAACACGTACTAACACGAACAAAGTGAGTCTGAGATGAAGCTTTCAACTCTCTATTTGCTAATGGGGAAACTGAGTCAAGGAGCGTCCTCCCTGGTCACTGCCAGCAGAGAAGGTAGACATCTATCAGTCAGTGCCATACCCGTAACAGGGACAGTATTCCCCTCATGGTAGGAACAGTTTGTGGACTATTCTAGATGTAGCAAAGTTCAGGCSACAGGCATTTCAACTAGTTTTGTGCAAGTGACTTCAATGGTGATGTCTAGAATGGTTTATTACTAAGGCTGTACTAGAACTTCTGTAAATTGGCACAGTTTGGGCAGCTTCAGAGCAACTAACCTTTTCTCTGTTTTTACCATAGGAAAGAAAAMCAAATGGTGCTGATGGGCAAATTCCTGGTTGACCAGATATCTGTACAGGTGATAATAGAAGGGAAGCTACATGGAAGTGCTTCCTGTCCGTGAACCCACTGATGATATGTAGAAGCAGCTATGCTCCATTTTCTGTCCTGTTTGGATCTCAGGCAGACAATGCTCAGTCACTTGCAAATGACAACTTGTAGTCTGATTGAATAACTTATCACCTGAACCTTGAAGAAAGGGCTTTTAGGAGCAGTAATAAAAACCAACTTGGACTCCTGAGATACATTCATCACTGACAACCCCATAAGCATTGAACAACCTGCCATTCAAACAAGTTCTCATTCAGTGTAAGAGCATGTCTGGGAGTCTGAAAAGCACATTGCTAGCTAACTTCTCAGCAGACTTTTGTAGCAATCAGCAAAGCATTTTTTGTTGGTTTGTTGGTTCTTTTTCTAGTATGGATAGCAATTTTCTGCTCCTTGCTAATATCTACTTCAAAATTCTGTAAACAATCTTTTCAAGGGTTTGAGAAGTCACTATCCCCTAAGAGATCAAAATGTTAAGGGGAAGCTGAAAATAACGAGCTGCCAATAAGCAAGTTTTCTTGGTAAGCAAACAGAGAAATATCAAACTAAGCCCCAAGGACAGGAGAACGTGAAGAATCTCAGGTTAGCCCACTGCTTATGCAAAAAAAAAGTTCATGCTGTGTTTTTTGACATAGCAAGTGAGCACTGGAATCTGAAAGCAATAGAAAAAAGAGCAACAGTCCTGGCAAGTAACTTCCAGTTAAGGAAAAAAGCATTCTGAGCAGAGCACAGCAAACAGCATGAACATGCCATGGTATGCCTGGTGCTCCAGGCCTTTGATATACAAATTCGTGGCCTGGGCAATGAACATGCTAAGTTAATTGGGGTTTCTGGAACTCCAGCAAGAAGCAGGAACCACTATTTACTGTGGTAAAAAAAGAGGAGATATGTATACCATTTGCACTTCAGAGCTGTTCACATCAGAGGACAAATCTCCCATCTATTGGAGAGAAGGTATAATGAACTGAAGGACAATCTGTGATATGTCTTAAATATGATCCAGAAGAGATGGATGGGACCAGTCTGCTCAGAAGAAAATACTAAGTCACTACGTTTTTGCCCAGCATAAGGCAACAGACGTAGAGATGGGTATCCAAGTCTTTTGGCTTGAAATGGACAGTTCACACCACTAAGGAGCATTTCATGAGAAAAAAAACCCTGAGTTTCAGGAGGAAGTGTATATATTTATTCTTAGGTAAAAATTAACTGCCTGAAGCCAGTCATTACCACAGTTGAGTTCAGCTCTTGCTTCTTTCACATGGAGTAACACTGCCAGAAAACAGCAGAAAATCAGTACCAGTCACCTACAAAGAGGCAGTAGGACTGATATGCATCACATGACGATCTATTTAAAATCAGTCTGCCTGAGGCGTTAATGTATTGTCATAACCTTAAATCAAGCGTACCACCGAGGAATATAAATGGCTAAAACAAACAATTTTGTTTAGTCAAGGGCTGCTTTTTTAATGCTCCTTACCCAAAGAACAAAACAAAAGGTCATTATGAATGTATCAGTTGTATAATCTTATAAACCAAGGAGAGAAGCCAACTGAGAACTAAATAGTTTAATAGATCATGTAGAATGAATCTCAGCTTCTTTACAGAAAACATGCCTTGGCAAAGCCTCCAGGAAGAAAAACGCATTCTTTGCTGTGTTTCAAGTAAACTGAAATTATTAGCCAGAAAACCAAAACGCAAACTTGAAGTCTAACCATCATCCACCCCTGCCATGTATCTGAAGTAAGTACTGCATGCTCTTAAAACTTCCCAAGAGTATGGGACGATCACAGCCTTTGAAAGGTCTATATAAACACATCTGTGGGTTTCTGTTGGCTGCCCATGGGAAAGCCACACTGTTCCAASACTTCAGATGGAGCCAGGTGCCATGCTACCTAACCCTGCAGAAGAACAACTCAGAAACAGAAGCTCTTTTTAATTCAGCATCTCTTAAGTGACTGGCATGTATTTAGTCCTTCAATACAACCAACCTTCACACCCTTTTCTCAGTCACAGTTTCTCCTTTTATTTTGCCCTTACAGCAACATCTGAAAATGACCTGAGGGAAAGTCTCTAAACCAAAAGTGTGGCCAGATCAGGCAGTGAAAAACAGAAGAAAAGAGGTAATGAGATGCCATGAGCTCTGTTTTTATTGGCCCCTTCATTTCACACATTCCTTTRCATTTCTTTATTGGTACCTTGTTGTCTGTTGTTTTGAGATGGTGTAAAACTGGAGCTGGAACTGGAGCTGGAACTGGCAGGACTGGGCTGTTCAGACTTAAAAGAAAAAAAAAAGAAAATAAATAACATTGTAAGAAACATTTTTTTGCCTAAAACTRTTACAGTTATTTGCTGCCTAAAGCATTCTGTCAAGAAAAAAGAACTGTGGGGCCAAATAATACTCACAGACCTTTATTTCAGGTGTCAGTGAGGCAAACATAGTGGAAATTACTATTGCACTCACCATACATATACACTACTACACCATGTCTAGTTCTTTGCTAAAACCTAACAAGAAGTTTCCAATGCCTTGTTTTGAAGACTATACAACATGAGAGCCTAAATGAATTTATAATGGACCTAAGGCATTTCTGTCTTTGTCATATTGTAGATGCAACTTTTTTCAAATTAGCAGTGACATTGTGGAATCAAAAAACAAAAGACCTGAGCAGACCCACTAAATGCCAGAAAACCTCTGACAGTTTTCTTTCATCTCCCTTAGAAAATAAGTCTTTATATAGGGATTCAAATTAAACTTTTATGTTGTTATTGAATTTCTTCTAATACAAACACTTTCCATATGTATCAAAATTCTGCAGATTGTAAAACTGAAGCAGAAGATATACTTTGTAACGAAGAGAAATTATCTAGAATTTACCATTCCAAAAGAGAACAAAACTTATAAAGAAAGATTATTAAAATCAGTGTATATTATTTAATAAGCAGTTTTATATTTTTTTGCAGCTATTGTTTAAATTGTGTAAATTTCCCTTTAAAATTAATGGGGAAGTCCTAATACTTAATCTAAAAATTCTGTAGATTTTGCTCAGGGTTTATGGCTTACAAGAACAGTAAGAATCTTGCTTCCTGCTGCCTGGTTGCATGTCTCTGTACAGTTTTTGGCTGATTCATAGACTCAGTGGTACATACTTACACACTCATCTGTGTACATGACCCAAAGTACGAATCTGATATGCGGGCACAGGGGATGCTAACTGAGAACATAAACCAACAAGTGGCCATACAGAAGGACCAGTGAAAATCAGATCAGGAAATAATGGCCTAAACATCTACTTTTGAAAAGATAACCTGCTTACACTTCAAATTTTACACAACTGTGTTATCACAATGTGTTATCCAGGCTAACAAACATTTTCCGACTCTCTTTGCCTGTACAATACCCCCCATGATGAAGACAGAACTAAACTGCTCTCAAAAATGACAGCACAGTTATCCAGTCTGTAAAACTCAGTTTTCACGCACACAGACTACCTAAGCTTAACAATTGCTTTTTCTCCTAAATGAATCTATTGTTGCTCTTCATAATAGAGCAGGCAGATTTACTGCCTTTTGTTGCCTTTTCTCACGATGAGAGATGCCTATTTGGGCAATAGAATGCTTGAGAAAAACACCACTAACATCTGCTCTCCTTAAATCAACACCAGCTTCAATTCTCACAGATACACAGTCAAAACACAAACTCTGTACCTGTGTGGTACAGAGTTTGTATTCTGACTGTGTGGAATATGCCACTTGTATACAACTAATATAATTTGTATACAGCTGAATAAAAACACCCATGTAGCAAAAACCCAATCCAGCCAACAACACAACCCACTCCAGAGTACTGAGATTCTTACATGGTCCACAGCATCAGATCTTTTCAAAAGACACTGCAGCATCACTTGACGCTACTCCAAAAATCAAGCACTTTAGCAAATTTTTTTTTGTTTTCCTTCCTGAGTTTCTGTAAAACCTTACAAGATTTTTGCCTGTAAATTAATAATAATAATATGAAAGAGTCTGCAGTGATGAAGAACAAAAGTCAATGTAAACTTTAAACACAACAGCAAACTAAATTCAGTCTTCTAGCTTCAGGCTACTATTAAACATCTAGTTTATCTGTCAATTTCTGCTTCTTGCAGCAAAGTAACCAGCGGAGAACTGGTTTCTACAGATTTCCATTAACTGTACTTTTCCTYTATTAATTTCAATATGAACTTTAACTTACCTAAAATACATTCCCTTAATAAAATAGCGAACACTAGAAGACTATAATTATTTGGCTTTCAAGTGCTAAAACTCTAGGAAGAAAAAAAATCACATAGGTGTAGAGACTACTTCACGGTTAAAACTTCACTGCTTTCTGTATTAACCAGTTTACTTGAAATGTAAAAAAGGGAAAAGACCTAGTCTCATTCACATTATAAGGCACRAAAATACAGTGAAATTGCTCCAAGTCAGAACTTTCTGCCAACATTAACTAATTAAGTCAGTATCACAAAAACGAATTAACTTAAATTCATATAAAGTTGTATCTTTTCCTGGTAAAAATTTTGCTCTGCTTCAGCAAGATGACTTTGAGAAGTSAAACCACAGAAAGTCCTTATGAAACACTTATGATCATCCATATACATTTTAAAAGGGTTCCTAACAACTTTTGAAATAATTCACATTATTTCCTTAAACAGCCCTATTTGAAAATTTATTCCAAGAAAATTTATCCCAAGCAATACAGATTAGCATAAGTATTAAAACTGTTAAGTATTGGAAATGGAACCTACATCTCTTCACTGAGAAATCTGGGTGAGAGCAYACCCAGAGGAAACAGTTCTTTTAACCTAAGAATGAATGTTATTAATGGAAAAGACTTGCCTTTTCAGAAGGAACTAAAAATATGCCTTCCATGTATGAATATGGATTAGTGCCAACAGCACCCATGCTTCTAGTTAACAGAGGCTGTCTTTTGTSACTTAAGCAATGCTTTTTGACAGTTTTACACGCTCTTATCCCAAGGACTTAGGTATTTATGGCTTTACGCACTTGGGCTTTCTGCTCTTATTCACTGGTTCCTAATCACCAAACTTTTTTTTTTTTTATGGGTCTGAAATTAGCTAAAGGGTGTCTTTCAAGAATAAAAGCTTAAGACAGTACCAGCAAAGAGCTTCTCTCCTATGGCCCTTTGCTGTTYTACCAGTTTTCTCTTCCTACAGACAAGCTAAGGAGAGTTTGGGCCCAAATGGTTCATTAGTGCAATGACCCGGTATGATTTACTGCATTCTTAGATAGTCTATTTTGTTGTAGTGTTCTCACAATGATGCACAGGAGACAGTGACTTCTTTATTAGGTCTGATTGAGGGATACTGTGCTTTGAAATTGTTCAGCAAAAAARGCAATTTTCTTTGGCCCAAGTTTTCCCTGAAAAGGTATCTTTTTCACCAGTTCTAAATAACTTTGCTTCTGCCATTTCCAAATTCTTGTCTGTTTTTATAAATACCTCAATAACTCACTCAAGCTGCAAACAACTTTCAGACAAACTCACCTGTTTATGACAAAAGATACAATTGAGCTGTTTGTGTAATATTTCATGGTTATTCCAATTTGTACAACTTCTTGGGACTGTCTGGTCCAAGGCCAGGAGCCAGACTTAGATGATCCTTATGGGTCCCTTCCAACTATGACTAAAAATGACCCCCTTAATTTCAAGYTTCTTATTAATTCTTACATTAAGAAGCAGAAGTCATCTGTAGATAGGTGTCAATGGTTTTTCTTGCCTTTCCCCAAACTATTCTTGAAGGAAGCTTACTTTTTTTTTTCAAGCAAACACTGTGTTGAAGGAATATCTCATTTCATATCAGCCAGACTACATATTCCTTATTTTCTACACATGATGGTCTAAAGACATTTGTTTTCCAGTGCTTTGCGTACTGAAAGGTCTATACACTAGAAAGTACTTATATAGCTAAGCATTACTTCCATTTCCATTCAGAGCAAATCTAGAATTTCAGGGAAAAGGAACATGCTCCTGCAGAACAAGCCTTCCTCTCTAACAGGACACCTCTACTTACAACTTCTACTGCCATTTAAGTGCCCTGTCAGTGACCTCAGCCTTTAGTAACCCAACCTATCTGTAGCTCACACAAGAAGTTCCCACTAAACATGAGAAAACAGCTTTTCACTGTAAGAGTAACCAAGCAGGGGCACAGGCTGCCCAAGGAGATTTTGGCATCTCCCTCCTTAAGAGATATTCAACAAAACCATCTAGATAGAGTCCTGACCTCCCAGCTCTAAGTGGCCCTGGTTGAAGAAYGTAGGTGGATCAGATAACAGTCAGAGGTACCTTCCAACCTCAACCAGTCTGTATGAATTTGAAACACATTTTTCATTTAAAAAGTACCATCCTGAAAGCCCTTCATTGAATCTTTGCAACTGTTTCCTCTGAACAGCTGCACTAGATGAAGGTCTCTGCATTTTCTAAGAGACTGTCCAGCTGAAMCATGTATCTAATTTTGAAAGAAAAATCTTTCTCCTACATTTATGAACATATTTTATCTTATCTTTAGAAATCAAAAATAAATTTGAGACGATGCCAACATAAAAACTCACGAACACTCAAGACAGAGAGAAGACTCATGCACAGGAGACTGAGTTAACAAATGTGGATAAAAAAATTACTTTGTAGAAAACTGTACAATACAATTGTAGTAAGAAGCACTAGTGAAGGTTGTTCTGCAACCTGCAGGGAATTTTTGCTGAAAATATCTTACTGGCAAGTGTGGCAGGCACACATTAAAGGAATTAAAAACGTACAGAAGGGAAGATAAGGTTTCTCATGTAGAGCAGCTGAATACTAGAGTTTCCATGGATTTCCTTACTACAAGTTAAAGAGTAAAAGAAGGATAAAATAAACAAAAAATGTAATCATGTGAGTATGAAGATGGTCCTCAAACATGAGAGGCAAGCTTGATGGAAGTTGCCATCAGATAACCCTAACTAAGATGGATGAAGACTGTCCCAAATATGCAGGTAATGCTGCCAAAGACAGGGTTATATGAAGGCTTTTCAAAACTGGCACTAAACTCTCCTTTATTTAGACCACTTTTCTTAAAAAATGTGTGAAAAGACATCAATATTTGCAAAGAATTGATGAAGTATGAGCAGCGCAATGGGGAAATTTAACAGCTCTGTAATCTATTCAAAGTCTGAATTACATGGGAAAAAAATGAGGCCAAATTATATAAGATGAAAAYATGCTAAATAAATTACTTGTTTGAAGAATACTGCTTATTTTATAAGCTCAGAGGCATGAAAGCTCAGTGATAGAGAATGGCAACTGTTCCTCTGCACTGCATTAATTGTAGAAAGGCCAAATTAAGCTGACAAGCAATACGCAGATTATTGATTTTCTGAGGGCTTGACTTAACATTTTAAACTTTGCCTTTGAGAAYTTCCACATATTCTATACAATAGAAACCAGAAAATTCAGTCCAGGTCTCAAAGCCAAAGTGAGAGTTTCATTCCATTTATCTACATCTTCTGCTCTAAAGGGATTAATAATTTTAGAAGCTAGATGGTAGCTATTCTGGCCAGCCCCTACAGMTGCTGTGTTGGAAGCCAAGATTTCCTGATTTCCCTTCTCTTGCTCTGTTTTATCTACTGTGCCCTGTGTTACATATAAGCATTGAGAAGGGCACAAGTTGATGAATTCACAGTTCACTGTTTGGGAAATGAATGTTCGCTCTCACTTTTGGGGCAGCAGGAAGTTGGTTCACCAAAATTCTCCCAGGTTTGAGATTCTAATGCYAGGAGTTCACACACTCCTAATTAACAAAAGAAGCAACTGGAGAACCATTTACATGTAAAAGTGCTTTTAGGGGTATAATTATATGCTGTGGTACATTTCTCCACCATTAGAAATTTGTTCTTCACAGCAGGCCACTCCGAGACTTTGCAAATTCACCACAGTTCCCCTCTGCTCTTAAGTTGCTCAAACTCTGTAGAACACTCCCAGCATGACCCTACRCTAAAACTTTACTTTGTAGAAACCTTGTCAAGGTCATGCAAATCAAGAAAGTACAGACCTAAATATAAGGAAAAAAACAGCTTCTGTTTCGGAAGTCCTGCTGCAGAGTCCTTATGCAGTAACTTTGTTATTTGCAGAGCACAGGAGCTTGAACTCATGTCCCAGAAAATAAAATTGATCAAAATTTCACTATAAGATACAGAGAGATCAGTTGCAGCTCTCTGTGGGCCCTGTCAGTTTTACAGCAAGCCTCATTATATAGCCTCATTATATTTATTTTTCCCTCAAACTTAACTTGTGAGATTTAAATGATCTGAAAACCTTTCATTTATTGTACATYCCAGTTCTAGTGAAAAGCCTTAGAGAGAAAAGGACAAAAAATATGCTCTACCCTAAAAAATTCTCAAGTCTCTAAAACAAAACCAAACTCCTTAAACTATTCTTCAAAATGGTGCCATTTTTAGCCAGTCTTGTGATACTGTAACCTGAACAATGATTTTTAGATGTCATGTTTGGCAACAATATGGACTATACACATTTTTCTCTATAGATCTGAGCACCTGATAAGATGGTTCCTAAGCACTCGCTCTGTGATAATACTATGTGTTTGCCTAGTAGTTTCCACAAAATATCATCCATATTGTATACACACAGACCATACAATGTTGATTCTCTGACAAAAAATCCAGGGAAAATATTTGTTTTGTCTTACTGGTTCTTTACCATTTACAGCAGACATCTGCTTGCTACCTTTGCCTACATAAGTATTTTACAAAAAAAAAAAAAAGAAAATACTACAAAAAGTAATCCTCATTAAAAGTTTCTTACCTYTGCTTTTCTGCTTTAAAATAAGTTTTTAATGGTGTGAACTAAGCTTCACATTAAAAGAGTTTTGCATCAATCTCTTTCAAAAATAAGAAAATCTGATACTTGTTTATATTTGAATTACATTACACTCAAATTGTTATAATCTAGTGTAATGTGTTTGTATTGTAAATGATAGTTACCTGAATAGGTACATTAACCACTGAATGAAGTTAAGTGAATGAAGCCACTAAAAATATTGGGCTGTAACTACATTATTTAAATATTGGCTAAATTAAGATCTCATGTAGTACAACCCAGACCAATCTTGAGTTTTACAGCCTTCAAAGGATCAAAAAGGTTTTAGATGGCACAAACAAATTAAGTTGAACCTTCTCAAACTGCTTCCTTTAGCTAAAATTGTAACATTTAACATTTTATTTACTCTTACTTGTCCTCTCCCAAAGCAAATTTAAGTCACCAAGAGCAGCAAGAATGGCTTCCTCCTCTGACCTTTTCCTGCCTTGAACCCAAGCAACTTTGCAACAGAACTGTTGCTGTCCAGAAAATTCACACCATGGCATTTTACTTGATGATATTTTACTCTTCTTGTGGAAGACACAATGCAAAAAGCACTATCTTGAAACTATGTCCTTTTCATCGACAGAGTAAAGCTGCATTGTAATAATTAAAATACATTAAAGCAGCATGGGCAATGGAAAAACATCTATTCATACCCTGAAAGAAATGATAATTTTAATGCGCTGTATCTACTTCTTTTCTTGCCACGGTTTAGACTGTATTACTTTTGCAGATGATAATTTGAATAATTAAACATAAACAGGTTGCTGTATGCAACCTCATCCCACTGTTTAGGTAACACCTAAAATGACCTTAAACAGAGCAGCAAAATAATTTGATTTACTTCTGTCCTAATCAAAACTGCCCACCAAGCACAGTATTMAACAGCATAAACTGTGCAATGGTTCTCTGATTGGGGTAATCAGTGTTGAGGCACTGATGCAGTTACTGCTGGYCCCAGCTCCTGTCACCCTGAGGATTGAGTAATCTTTCCTCAGGGAGCTCGGGCACCGCTGGGGCTGCCTGTTAACCTCAGCAACAAAACACAGCTCTGCTGATGATGAGCTACTTATTATCAGCCACCTCTAAAGTCTCCTTTCGTGTCACTCTCAGATGATGATACAAGTTCTGTGGACATGTAAACAGGTCCTGTGAAGTGCAAATAGCTCCATTTATTCTTACTTTCTAACTCTGTTGTATGAAACATTAATTCCTACAACRCCGGGCATCATTTCCTCACATTTGCCAAATGTCTTGCAACACATTAAGTACACAGTAACCAATTCCCTCACAAAAGTTCAGACATCCACAGCAAAAACAGGTAACATGTCTCAACATAGTCTGAAAAACCCTACATACACCTTCTGGACTGAGGCAGCCCTATCTTACTGTGCCACATGTGTGCAAGGACTCTCATTTTCATTAGGACAAGGGCAGCATTAATTATCAAATTTCTTGGTCCCTTAGCGGCTGCACAGTGTTACAACAAAGAAATCTGCTCATCAAAGCTACATGTATCTATTTGTTTTCAGCCCCAGTGCCAAAGAATGGCATGAAATATTGCTGGGAGGAGCACAAGAAGCCCCACTAACATACCCAATGCACAAAGAACATGTTTCTGTCAGGCAGATGAAGATTTCTGTTTTCAAGGGAAGATAAAACCCTGCTTAGAGACCATCAAAAGAAAATGACAGGTTATAATACCAACAAAGCTGGATGTTTTACTCAAAGTTTTTTTGGGATTTGATTTTGGGTTTTGATAGGAAAAAGTGGGAAGTAAGTAATTTTGTAGCATCTTTTTTAAACAAAACTGAAAGCTCTACTGAGTTATTGACTAAGCCAAAACAGTACTACTGAATAATAACTCAGTAAGTTGACACAAATTCACACCAACATTCTTAAGCTAAGTGAGTAACAGGTTTTCTATTGTCACTTTGGTGATCTAGAACCACCTTCAATGAACACTCAGAGTATGATTGAAATTGGTCACAGGTGTGACACTTGCCTAAAACAGCAATGGTTGCCTGACAGAGAAAGAGTGGATCATGTTTTCAAGAGGGAAAGGGAGGTGTCACATGGAGGGCAATACAGAAAACTGGTTGATCATATTTACTTTCCCTGGTTCCCTGTACCAGGCTCACAGGCACTCTTCATCACTGCAAGAACAGTGACATACAGGGACCATCATCCTTGAGTCTGGGGCAAGCAAATGACGTCCATCAGGAGCATCCCTTGCTCATTCCAAGAGGGTTCCCAGCATTCCTCCACAGTGCCAAAAACACAGCACAACTCCAGCACTCCACAGCACAGAGACAACAGTATTCCCTCCCTCATGGGCAGGCAGTGGGCTGTCATTCCTTCTGCACCAGACAGGACACACACTCACTGCACTAGTGAGCTCAACCAGCCTTTATCCTGTGTTACTAAAATCTAAACTTTAGGAGATTATTGAATCTTTTAAATGTAAAAAAATTAAACACTGCACTTATGGTGCGTCCTAAAGACTTCACATCACTCATCACCAGAGTACAAGACTTTGCATGGGAAGGGTTATCAAAATTACCGAATTAATTTCATGAGGCATTTGGCAGCAAACTTTCAAAAACACACGAGTACAACCATGTCATCCTTACCAAAACTTGTAAAATTACTGGCTCCATTACCTATAAAATTACTGACAAAAAACAGAAGGGTATAAAAGCCTTGAAGAGATCTAAGTATTGTAGAAAAAATTCCATCTGATAACCAACAGGTGTCAGATTTTATTTTAAATATGTGCAGCCATTCTTCTGGATCACAACATAACATATTAGTAGATAAAGCAACTTCAAAGCAATGAAATCACTATCAAGAAGAATGCACCTAATTATGATTAAAATAAAATACCCTGACTTTAATATTTTATTACTTTGACTGCAATCCATCTTGGCTTCTCAAAATTGTCATGACTTTTGGACATGAGACAGTGTCTTTTTATGCCACAAAAAAACCCCCAAAAAACTAAACAAAGTTTTGGTACTGCACATACCCAAATAAAACTCTTACTTTGTGCCTGACAGCAAATGAACAGGATTTCCAGTGCTGAAATATAGGAAATATGGCCCCAATGCAAAACTGCATTTATGCAAGTATTTGAATTAATTCACATGAGTAGWCACAATGAAGCAGATGTAGCCAACACTTGCAAATAAACAAAAATACTGAAGCCTGTACTACTAGCTCAATAATGACTAATGTTAATTCTGTGGGCAAAATTTGACATTGCCTAAAAGTAAAAAAAAAMCAAAAAACCCAAAAACAAACAAACAAACAGCATCAATACCCATGACTTTGCATCAAGAATACAAAATTACATGGCTATCACAAGATTACTTACGCAACCTGATCATTTAATTGTGTCTATAGTTCATCTCCACTGCTTTATTTTTAAATTCTTAACATTTCTGTAAGCCAGTGATTTCCAAACACACACTGATAACAAAAGCATCTCACTTGAACAATTGAACTTGCTGCCCAGAAGATCTCTACTTATCTGCTGTGCTGAGTCCTCATCCAGCAACAGTTCAWCTCACCATACACAGAACAGCCTAAAATGCACCTCAGCTTTTGTGAGTGAGGGCAAAGCATTTTTCACTTCATAGTAAGAGCTAATTAGAACAGGCAAAGTATGGCAGCATTCTGCTGTATGCTGCTGATCTACAGCATCTGCTGATCTGAACATCTACAGCAGCTGCTGATGGGCATACTTGTGCCTACTGCCACTTCTCTAAAGAGGTCGTTTCATCTTTGGCCCCTATTTCTCTCTAAGCATGTATCTGGAAGGAAACACCTCAGACTGTACAATATTTACCTGTTTGTGACAACTGAATTACATTCTTGACACAGGAGGTGTCCGACAATACCACGAGTGGCTGGCATGGTTTTAAGAGCAGCGTTAATTCCTGAACTACGAGCAGAAAAAATGCATTAAATTATCAAGCAAAAAGTAAAGATTGTAAGAATATGGAAGTTTGCAAACCCACAGGGCCAAGTCTGCCGTGAAGGACATGAGCAGTATTAACCCTGTTCTACATCATATAACATGCTAAGAGTTGCAGTTTCACAAAGAAAATAAAACCTATCTTTTTATTTTTCACCTTTGGTAACTACATGAAAATGGCACATARAGCTCTATCTCACTACTGTTCCTTCTGACTTTAAATATTAACTGAAAAAGTTTTGGCTTTGGCTCCAGGCCATGGCAGAAAGCAGGTTTTTTCAGCTAACAAGGGCCTGGAAGTTTTAAAAGACCATGGAGGTTTTGAAAATATTCTTCCATGTTTGTAATAGTCAAATTACTGTATCATGGGCCAGATTGAAAGTGGCATTTTATGGATTCCTTTAAAAAAGTACTCTAAGTCTGTTTTATGACATACAAGCAGTTAATTAAGTATAAAGGCATAGTCTTTGTGATCTCTATGACATTTTCATTCTTCTGTAAAGGCCTTCCTGAGAAGGAGCTGAGATTTTTTTCCCAAAGGCAAAAGACCTGCTAATGTACTCTGCTCTTAACAACTGAAACTCCTCACCCCTGAGCTCTCACATCTTGCTAGCATGCATTCCTGCTCAGATTGTATTTTCATATGTTTTGACATGACAAAAGGCTGCTACTATTACTAATATAGTTACGTATACGTGCAGAAAGGGAAAAAACCAATACATACCATGAGCAAAAAAAATCCCACCTGAAGAAATTAATCCAACAGAGACACATGGACTCTAAAAAAGCCACCAAACCACTATCATGCATGGCAGACTTAAAGAGTTGTTATTCAGTTCTTCACAACTGGAGATACACAGAAAATATTTAATACCTGAACAGGTATGTATGATCTGCCTTATCTCCTTTGTGTTTTCCCAGTGCAGCAACTTCATCAAGAGTCACGTAACATTTTTTCCGTCGTACCCAGTCAAGCAAAACCAGTAGTAATCAAACAAGAAGTATCTGAGTATCCCTTCTGAAACGTCTCCCCAGCAAAAAAGGGGCAGCTCCTACTACAGAAAATGCCTTATTCAGATTCAAAATACAGTATTTCTCTATTTCATACACCAGCTTTCAGCTCACACAACTATAACAAGAACATCATCAGAGTTCAGATTGGCAGCAAAATCAAGGTCAAATCCTTTTTTTAACCATATTGCTGTGCTGTCCCACAGAGGAGGCAAACAGGTGGAATTTTTGTTAACTGAAACATCCTGTAATGATGTATTGAACGTATTGAATGCTGTAATTGAATTTAAATGCAAAATGTTTGGGGTTTTGAAGTGGACTATGTTAACATGCCTATGCTTCAGTAAAACCATAAATCCGCATGTTTTCAATCTGTACTTAATTTTGCATGTTTCATACCAAAGCCAGTAAAATAGCTTTTCAGCATGAAAAACTAYTTTATGCATGATTTCTGAATGAACTCAAGAAAGGTCTCACTCTTTTGAACACCTAATTGATCACTAACACTGAAGTCCAACAGATGCTAATTCACAGATGTATTTGAAAAGTGATACTCAACAAAGCAACATGAAGAGAAACGCAGACACTTGTTTCACTTGCTGACAGCTGAAAATCAACAGAAAAACAAAATTAAAATAAATACAGCAGTGCACCACACTACTACAGTGTATGCCAAATAGACAACAGAGGAATGACCATACATGGTCTTGGTCTAAGTCACACACAGAAAGACTGTTAAACAAGGATAGAGAGTTTCTCTCTAAGCAAGGGTGTGATTTACCTGTACTTCCCACTGAACTGTACAGAGGCATTTTAAGCTCAGAAAAGGAATTGCCTCCAGGACACCAAAGGACAGTGTGCAGCTTTCTGAAATACCCACAAGGCAACAGCACACTAACTGTCTGAATGCTGAAGGGCAAATTTCAAGAGACAGCTTCAAGGGAAGATTAACCATTGGCAGACACACTTAACAACCTGAAAAAGAATGCACCTCTCTCAGGGGGTGCTATACCTCTACATCCTCTGCTTCATGAAGGCAAAGGCCGTATTTCAAGTCCAAATGCCCAGCACTAGTTAGAGTATGATGCCTGTACTGGGAAGGGCTGAGCACACTCTGCTCTTTTGTCTGAAATTCAAGCCCATTCACTGATATGATACACTCCACCTCAATTCACTAAACTTGTGCTATATCCAAAGAAATCAGGGAACAGCAGCACTGCCACGCTGTAGCACCTTCCCAGTGAAACAGCACCTCTGTTTAATGGCGCTTGTAAGATTCCTTTACCGCAGGGACTTCTCAGAATATCATCCTTATTTTAAAATTCTGAACATAGCCTTCACAATTGAGAACTGACAGCAGACTACCTCTAATTCTGAAAACCATCCTCTGTGTGACCAGCAACAGTAAGAAACTTATTTTTGCAGAAAGTTCTACATTCTACATTGCACCTTGTATTTCAAATGTATTGTGTTTTATATGCAAAGTTAGGCATATGAGTATATGCAGTATGTGTTTAAGAATGACACCATCTCTTACTCCACACAGTGAAGAAACTTCCCAATTCTTAGCAGCCATTCGTAATTTCATTACAATTATGTTATTCATAATTTCATCATGTGCAATGTATAAACATAACATTCATACAGTATTATTACATTTGCATGATGTCATAAATAAAACCTGAATTAGAAAAAATGCACCTGACTCAAAGATAGTATTTTTGCAGTATTCTAACAATTTTCTCTTAGGTATTGATTTCTAATGTAATTTGTTATATCTAACCTATATTTGCTGGATTGGTTATTGCAGTTTTGCTTTCTTGAAGACACTTAGGAATAAATCTGGATACTACCAAATATACTCCCAAATAATGATACATTCTTTGTTCATCAATGCTATGATAGCCMCCATTGTAACTGTACCAGCTTAAGACATAAGACTTTGACTTAATTTTACAGCACAATATTATGCTAGGACATGATACTAAAGAAGCCTCTTCCCAGCTTCAGGCAACTATGTTGGTTATTGTCATGTAGCCTTGACAGTTCTGAAATTACTGTTACTGTACAGAAAAAGGCTTGTGTATTTTCATTTCCATCACTCTCTATGTAACACTGCAGCTACTTCTTTTTCTTTTCCTTAATATGATTATGCTTATAGGATACACCCCTTATGGATCTRGCTGTAAAATTTCCTGAAACACATAGAAACTTAACAATACATACAAAAAAAAGTCCACACTATTTCTTCCAACACAGAATTATCTCTATTACACTGCTTGGTCACCTTCCATTAGGTTCCCTGGTTAAAAGTGGTAAAGGAACATTGTGCAGACAATGAAATTCTGCAGACATTCACTAACCAGGCCTCCCAGCTCTTTCTCCCACAGTACTTGCCAATTGTGTGTGCTCCCACAACCACCTCAGGGTATTATTCCATGTTTTGTAGCCATGTTTCGTAGCTTTTCTTTAACAAAGCATATTACTGACTTTCTAAATAGTATCTCATCACTGACTAGAGCTAAACTCAGCCTGATTTATTAAGAACCACAGTCCAAACGGKGCAGATATCCTTTTCACCCAGAAAGAGAGGGACCACACAGGCCCTCCCACTGAAGACCTGTGTGTACCATTGTCAACATTAAAATATACAAGAGCCCAGACCAGCAGGATTTGCTTCCCTTGGAGCGGACTTCAGATTTGCCCTCTCAGTAACAGTGGCTCCCAGATCTAGATATCTCCGAATCTGCCTTTCAGCTTTAGTACAGAATTAAAGAGYTCCTTAGGTCCTATGGGTCAACTGCATATGGATGATAAACAGCAGTGGAAGTGGACTTGTGTCAGCCTATGAAAAATACAGAGGTGTTCCCATTATACCATTGTAGTGGGCAAAAAAGACAACAAAGAGGGAAACACCTATTAGCAACTAAAAAGGATCAGTTTTAACCACCACTCATATATCCATCATATATCAGCTGTTTGCAAGTTTCTATGCAGTACACACTACTGCATTTGTAAAACTCCAGTCACACGGGATTCAATTGTATCAATTCTTCTGTCTTTGAAAAAAAATGGAGAACTGCTGCAACCAGTAAAAGTGTACATGCACCTACATGACACCAATTTTCATAAATAGGAAATCCAAAAATTTATTTTAATTAGTCTGATATACTGAGGGTAGATAGCAAGTACTAAAGCTAATGACAGAAATTAAAATAGAATATTCAGCTTTCTGAAAACATGAAAAAATAATTCAGACCAAGCTGACAACTGTACACACTTTCAGGTTAAAAGATAAACCGGTTAAGTTCTAAACCATAAAGAGAATGCCACTCCAACCACATAATATCACCATGGTCATGCTATAAAGCACAGGCTGTCCCATTGTATACCTTCTAAATTTTACAGCCTTTGCATGCCCTAAGGGACCAGTCATTAAAAGGTCACTTCAGAAGTAAATTATCTTCTCCCTCATGGGAAGTTTCTACAAAGCAAAAACCTAACGCTGACACCTCCCCACAGCAGGGCATTTATTGTCTGTTCCAGAGAGGGCAAGCAGAGTTATGAATCTGATGGCAATAACAGAGGCACAAATCAGAAAACAGGAAAATGGGAGAATTGAATGGGAAAGCCTGAGAAGAATTCCTCTCTACCATGCACACTACAGCTCTAGCATAAGCACAAGTAATGGCACCAAACAAGGTTTCTCCTACCATGTATTTCCTTCTCTAAATATCTCTATAAAAGATGCTTCTGAAAACCAAAGTATGCTAGCAGAACGATTAAAATCCTAATTATCAAGAGCAAACCATACTTGAAACAGATGAGCTTGCACAGTAGGCAAATATTTTCAGGAAATCAAATTTCTATTAAAAAGGTCTTTCTTCTTGGTAAGCCAGCTATTTGGACAGATTTTCCTCATCAGAGTGAGATTCTAGGAACTCCCCCTTCTCCATAAAACTGGCATCCTTGATAGAACTGCCTCTTCTAGCAAAAAAAAAAAATAAGTAACTCTCTGATATAACTGCAACACTTTCCTGCATTTACTGAGCTCTTTATCACATGAAAACAACTTAGGGTGTGAAATACAAGCATGTAAATCCATTTCCTTTTCTCTCARAAGAAGCATGGCATTTTAAAGAACATCAAAAGGGCAAAATACTGTTTTTAGGTACCTCCCATATGTTCATTTATCATAATGTTAACGTTTAGTAATTGAGTAGACTTGAATAGGCAATACAATTCAATTACAACATGCATAAGTTTGAACATGGCAATCAACATCCTTCAGTTTGRACAATCTGCAAGTAGGCAGGACAAAGAAAGGGGGAAACACAAATTTGGTTCACGGTCCCACAGATAGGAAATACTCAATACAGTTCTGAGTAAAGTATTAAGGAAAACCAAACAAGCACTTACGTCAGACTTGGAGGACACATTTTCCTCCATGTCAGAATCACTGGGATCTACAATATCATTAAAAGGTGGCAGAGTAGGCGTCTTCCTTTCCAGTGCATCATTTTCAATTTTGACTCTCCCCACCTTGAGTTGAGATTTATCCTTTGTCTGCTTTTTGTCAGCTGAACAAGTAAGAATCAGTGGTGGGGCACTAGGAAAACTTTTAAATAATGAATCTGAATTGGGTTTTTTTCTTTTTCTTGCAGAAGATTCATCAGCATCCAGCATAGAGGGCCTTTTTGTGAGAGTTTTCTTTTCTTGCTGCTGCCCACATGTTATGGTAAGGATGGGGGTGTTTTCAGATTTTGGCTCCTTGGACATGGGTTTGGGTTCCTTGAAGGCCATCTTAGGAACCATTTTTTCATCTTTTAGTGGTTTGTTTTCTTTGGGTTTCTTAGAGGATTCTTTGGAAGATTTGTTATGTTCCCTGGAAGGTTCTTTGAAGGCACTTTTTTGTTCTTTTGAGTCTTTAGAAGCTTTTTCTTTGTGCTCCTTTGTTAATTTCTGAGTCTTTGAAAAACTGTTACTACTGCTGCTGCTATTTATGTTCAGAATCCTGGCTGGGTCCTGCAAAGAAGAGATGCAAAATTTTACTTAAAAAAAGAGAGAGAGAGAAAAAAAAAGGGAGAACCCTTAAATCCTCAAATGCAGACACAATATGAACACAGAATAAATATTAAAAACTTGGAACAGCAGGTGAGTAATCACAAATAGAAATAACTGTCGAAGAACAGGTAGAAATCCCAACATTTTGGCCAAAATATCTGTTAAAAACTGAGGGAATATAGGTTATCGCTGCTTGTAAATATCTGCAAGAAAAGTTAGTTTTTATCTTAGGCATTATACATGTCTTTTTTTAAAAATATAATATGTAATATTATAGTAGYCATCTGCAGCTAGAACTGGCAATAAAGGAACCATACGAGTCATATGAGATCCCTTCTTCTGAGGATTAGCACCTTGGAATTTTCTAAAGACAAGAACAGTTCCAGCATTGCCCACTTTCACTGAAAACCAGCAGTGAGCCCTAAGTATCTCAAAAACACCCAGTAGACTAACTGCACTGTTGTAAACCCTAAACACTTGTCACACTCTATATAAGACAAGGTCCATTTTTGTACTACGTCAAATCTGCAAAGTGACATTGCAATTTGCAGGMACCTGTGGTCAAGTTTACATTGCTTACTTTCTTCCCAGCTGATCTTAAGCATTTCTATCTGTCTATCAGCAAAGAACACCTGTGCTACTCTGACTGTTTTACTCAACTCCTCCTAAGATTTTGACCAACACAGCTCATCCTGTCTGGGTCAAAATCTGGGTCAAATCCCAAGGTCTGGGATACATGCTGGGAGCATACAGAACATATTGTAGGCAGGACAGGTGGCCAGAAAAGGCTAAAGGGCCATTATGCTGCCATGATCACCTGGAAATTGGCATCTCCTGCAGCAATCTTTGGCAGTTTCAGCAGAATCTTCTAATTAACAGGACTTACATAAACCACATCTCCAATCTGGAAGGTATAAAGCATCAGTTTATCAAAAAAGCCCTGTTTTTGAAGTTGATTCACTATCAGCTGGACTGCTCATGCTTTCATGTCTCCCACTGTGAAAAGGGATATGCCCACATTGTGATGGAGGAGGATAGATAGGCAACTGCATGCTCAGCTGTATTTTTTTATGGATCCCAAGTGGATGTATTAAGTTACAGGTCATACACTATGAAACCTTGTGATTTGAGAGGTGAATAAGTGAATTCACTTATAGWTTAGTCCAACCCTGTTTGTGGTGTTTGTTTTTGTGTTTCTCAATGAGCTCATGAAATTAAGTTTAAATCACAGAGCGTATTGTCCTGCAAATTTGAGACACAAATGGACTGTGAAAGCTCCTCAAAACACTTCTGTAACTACATAGAAAAAACTGTGTTGAACTGCATATGTTGCAGAGTTGGGTTCTGATTTCACACAAAATGTAATTCCCAATTTGGTTTAATGTTGAATAAGCAGTAACTTCTGGAAACCATTGCAAACCTCATTTGCTAACAAACATTAAGAACCTAATTAGGAAATGGAGCACTTAGGAGGGGTGGGAGAAGCAGAGAGACAGGGGCAGTTCATTAAATTTTATGAAGTCATTAAATTGAGCACATTGGCATGGACTTGTCAGTGTACTGTACTCCGAGTTTAGACTACAAATTTAGTACTAGTGATCATAAAAATGTGCATTATTCTCATTTCTAATTAAAAAATATTATGCCTATGGAAATAATGTGTCCATATTAAGCAAATGGACTAGAATTAGTCTCCAAGAAGCCTATTGCTCTCAAGAGGAAATGAGGAGGAAGATATTTAAAAGAATTCCTTTATCAAGCAAATTCAGATTTTTGTTGAATACAAACTTGTTTATTATTGAATAAAAACACTGGGGTGGAGGGGAGGGTGAAAAAAAAAAACCAAGAAAGAAAACAGTATTTTAAGAGCCTCCAAAAATACTGTGGGGTAGAGGATGAATYTACCTGCTTCCCACAAAAATGTATAAAACTTTCCACACTTCAATTTGGTCCAGCATATCAAATTGTTAYGATCAATGATATCAGAACAATCAGAAGCAGATGGAGAATTACAAAGCTCACTGGTTTAACAGCAAATGCCAAGTGGGAGAGAACAAAACAGTTTATGTTTTTTCTGGTCACACACAGGAATAAGAGCTTTTGTTTTATTTGTTTATAAAATAAACCTCATTTCACAACAGCTGACACTACAGTTCATTGCAAAAGACATAATCATCCCCCCAAAAAACCTAACCAAGCTGCTTCTCTATTCTGTGCATGTAGTATTTACATAATACAAACATGCATAGTAATACCACTGATTAAAGGAACACAAGTACCTGTACCCAGCCTGCAGCTATTCTTATATTCTGAAAAAATGCATAAAGTGAAAGATTTCATACATTTCTGCCAGACATCTGTATTTTCAAGATTAAAACTTTGTTTTAGAATCAAAACACTGGGGTTCACTGATATAATCGCCATTAAACTACATTAAAAAATCACTTTATAAAGACAAACATCTGTATTTAATACATATCTCACAAGACAATATGACGGAAAGCAAACTGACAGTCCTCCCTTACTTCATACTGTATTGCACTTTTCGTAAGTGTATGTTAAATCAAGAATACCACTGGTTTTACTGTTGTGACTCAAATTCTTATCTAACCATAAAGTTTATGTGATACTTTGMAGTGGCAAACAGATAAACATAAGGTTCTGGTTTTTCCATACTCCAGGTTAAAAACTGACCTCAAAGTTAACTGTGGTATTCACAGACAAAACAAACCAAAATTAGGCCAAGCWCATGAAAAGGCTATTGCTGCAGCAGAAAAATCCCAAAGTCCCCCACGTACAGACATCTGGAGTACACTTTTGGTACAAGCAACTTACATCCAAGAACTATCAGGTCTTTCCTGCAACTTTTATTCAAGAGGCATATTTAAATGGAATTTGGATACTGAAGTTATTCCATCACTGGGGTTACTCCAAATGACAAAAACAAAAATCTATTTGTACATTGGCTGGAAYTTTCCTACATTCCAGCCAGATCAGAAACACCGAAGACCAAAATTCAAGGCTTTTCAGCTCCAAGAACATATAATAAAAACCTTCAACTTTACTGTTACACTAAAACCAAGGCTATCTTGTATTTCCATTTCTCAAGAACAACTTATGATCCTAAGCAAGGCAAATATTTACAGCTCTTTCTTTATGAGATAAAAGAAGTACTCATTAATGTGTTCCAAATTGGACAGGATGAAGCAACGACTGCTGGGGAGAGAGGAAAAGTCAAATATCCACATGGACTTACAAGAAGCAGTGTATTGATAAATACACTATTAAAAATTCCAGGGATGGAATCCTGTAGATGTGATGCATGTCTAACCTCCTCAGGTTCGACTCACCTAATTTCATGCTACGAGCCAAACTCTTTGCAGATATTTGAGTCTTTTCAGCAAAAAATGAAGGATTCAAGCACTATATGGACAAGTGTAGCAAATACATGCTTCATCCTGCTTCACCCCAGCCACACTCCACACTTGCCAATTTTCCACAATTTTTCACATTTAGACAGGAGTTCCCTGTCTAAATACCGTTTGGAAAATGACACTTGCTTACAAAATCCCAGAGATTCAAGACTTACCATGGTGTATGGTTACAGCRCAGAGTGTTAGTACAGGACTCAGTATCATGTCTGTACCTCTTTGAAGTCCTTCTAGAGGTGTTTGGGTTGCTTATTCAGGCCAAGCCCCAGCATGCCTGCTTTGGCATGCAAAGCAAGACATGAGTGAATCAACATTACAGCCAACTCTTTAGAAGTGATTGGAAAATGAACCCCAGAGAGCTACCTACCAACATCACAAGAACCCCTMTTAGAGATGGTAAAGCATCAGAGTAACTCATGTTTGGTATCCAATTAGATGGAGATACATCCTAGTCGAACCAGCAGCACCTTTCTACAGCACCTGATGTAGCTAAGTGCTTTCCTTTGAGGCATTAAGCACTCATTTTTGCATGCCAAAGCAAGCACCTTCAGTTTAATCCTCAGATTATACCTCAGCTTCTCATTAGGAAAATAACCACACTTCCATATATTCTTTAAATGTGGCAAGACCACCTGCATTAGAGATTGTGAGGCACTGATGTACAATGCACACCAAGCAGAGATATGCCAAAGCACATTTTTTGCCCATCGTTTCTTATTATGTATCCCCTACTATCTTTTCTTAGGGTTACCCTTAATTCATTACTTGACACTTTTTGCAAGATAGGAGATTTGGCACACACAGGGAACATGAAAGTTATTAATAAAAATAAACATTGCCCCTTGCAGTACACACATTGCAAGATTAARTAATATATGTCAAATAAACAAGATATTACAAAAAGAAAATAAAAGCCCAAACAATTTAACAGAATGGAGAAAAGGCTTGTGTGGCATATCTTATGTGAATAAACAACATGCTCYTTATTTTCCCATATTTCAACCTCAAGAAATTATCTGCTGTTTCAGAAAGATCCATCTCTATTACTCAAGAGGTTCCTTGGACTATATCTTTTCAGCACATTCTAAACTGGGGATCCAATTTGATGTCCTAGAGACCAGTGACACATTGCCATCTTTGAAACATCTAAAAAAGAATTAACCTCTCAAATTTAAACAAAACTAAAAATTCTAAAGAACACAACTTCAAGTTTCACTCTATACAATTATCCATTAAAATGTTTAACAAATGAAATAATAGCAATAGTAGTAGTAATAATAATAATTATTATTACTACTCATATAATTATCATATTATCTAATACTCTTTACATTTCCATAGAGCATACTTCCGTCACTGTAATCCTCTAATACTACAAGAGAATATTACAATTCATTCTGGAAGAGAAGGAAAGTAATTGTGTATGAAGACTAGAGAACCTTCACTGGCATCTCCTCTCACAGCCATCCTTGTACTGGAGTATTTTCATGAGGCAAACAGTAGGTACAGCAAAGTAATGTTAAGACCTGCTATCACTGGTCTGCATTGAAAGATTGCAAAAACATGTAGAATTCTTTTTTTGTTTACATTAATATAATTCCCAAGATAAACACCACTGGCTCAACTATCTTCTCGTAAAATAAGTCTCACCTTTGGCCCATGAGATGATTTCTTCTTCACTTCAGAAAAAGACAGAGAGTTACTGGGAAGGCTGGGGAGATGAAGGCTCTGCCCTGAAGAAAACGATGTGCCATCTGACATTACCATCATCTGCCATAAGAGGAATAGCATGTGAATCAAACATTACCAACAAAAACAGAATCTCACCTGMCTAAGAACTAGCAAATCACATTGGAGAATAAAAGTCCAACAAACAATATCCATGTTTCTTTTCAAGAAGGGATAGTTTAATGAAATCACACAGGTAATTAATTTTCCCCAAGAGGAGTCTGTTTTGCCCATGACATTAACTGGTAAGCAACCTCCCTATCTGTATCCTGAYCCATGGTCCTTCCCAACCTACCTTCTCTCCCTGCCCTACTGAGGAGGTGGAGTGAGGTTTTAAAGTAAAAGCASTTTGTCTCTAATTTCAGCTTCTAACTTTGGCTTCTGTGTTATCTAGAATACAATAAATTGGTGGCCGGTAGGCAAGCAGCCAGTTTGCTATTCAAGAGGGTCTAGCTCCCTTTCTTGATTTTAAAGACTTAAATACAAACAGATCATTTCCAGAAACCACATGTAAATCAGCCATCACAAAGCAGTTACCTGACAAGTAAAGATTATTCCTTCCATCTGTGGGAAGCCCAGCTAAAATCTTGTCTTCTGCTCCAGGGCTACTGTGCCTGGATTTTATGATCCCTACCACAGCCATTCACTTATCTATTGTTTCAAAGCTCTAAATGCCAGAGACAGCTAACTTGCTGTCTGATGAGCCCTGCAAAGCTGGAGAGAAGATACAGAGCTTCACACATGCAAGGAAACATCCCTCTCTTTCCACARGTTCCCATGCACAAAGTGACACTGGTTTTTGGGATGTCCTGTGCGGTTACTCTTACTTCTTCAGATGACCAAAACATCATCTGAGTGAGGGGACAGGAATGAGTGACCCATCACATGCCTCATGCACATTACATCAAAAAAACTGGGAAATCAAGGATGTAGACATGTATATTCTGCATACTACCTCTCCAACTCAGGATGACATTTTATTGCCTACAGTTTCCTGAAGGTAGGATTTCAATTTAAAAAGAATTTTAAAAATATTTAAACACCAATCCAAATGAATCTTATTGCAGACCACTTTGCTCAAAAGTTATATAGTAGTCTGGGAATACTAAGAGACATGTCTAGGTAATAAAAATTAAGTTTTATCAGCTTGTTTTCAACACTGCAGCTAGATTCCAAAGCAGAGGAAGAAGGCAATTAAGCTGCTCTAAACCAAAGCCTGCCAAAAMCCAAAACTCTGAAAAATCATCTGTCCAAAAGCAACAACATTCTTCTTGCAATCATGGTAAGTTGATTGCAATTAGCTATTGAGAATTAYAATAAGTGATCCTTTAGCTGGACAAATACTTTTAAATCTCAGTTTGCCAAAGCCTTTGGTTGCATTCAGCTCTGCTGAATACAAGACAAGGCACAAGCTAACAAAGAACAACCAGCCACAAGGAAAATCTATAGCCACATGTGCATACTATAAACCTGCACAACAGGTAGAGAAAATACATGTCTCTATCACAATATTCTCTCACAGAGAATGTCAAATGTGTCACATAGTATTGTTCTTTAAGTCAAACTGCAGTATTTTTAAAACCACAAACTTAATACAACATACCATCTGCATAAAATCAAAGCCATTCAGAAAAAGCAAACTTGCCCATTAATTACAGAGTTTAAGCAGTTATTTTATTGCCCAAAGCAGTTCTGTTCATATATTCATATGATAAAACAATGCATATCCAYGTGGAAGAAAAACTTAGTCAGGAAGATCAGGGTTTGCCCTACCCTGAAATTAAAACCAAAGAAACAAAAACTTTGCCAAAAATTCTTTGCCCTAGGATTAGAAGTAGCCATTTTCTCCCTGAAGCATAGAAATCTGACTCACTGAAATAAACTCACTGAGGTTTAACCACTGCACAAATTTTCTTTCTACAATTCAGAAACATTCCACTTTAGAAATACGCATATATTATATGATTCACGATCATGAATAATGATCATGATTCTTAGAAAGCTGACATTTTTTTGAAAGTGTATGGACTTCCCAGACATCTCAGTTTCTGGCAAGTATTTGGACCATTAACAGTTTCAATATTACAGAGTGTTTCAAAACAGGATGACAATACAGAAAGATTTAGAGGGATAGGATGAACAGCCTTAGTGCCATTGTGAAGTCTGATTCAGCAAATCTAGTTACACACAGGAGAAAATAAATTCCATACTGGTTTCAGAAAACAAAGTTTGGACATACCAAACCACAAACCTTTAAAATTTCAGTGTATTGAATCCTGCAGACTGTTATTTCATAATAAACCCTATAAAAATGGCAACTGTAAATTCAAATTTTTAACATGATTAACRACACATGCTGTAAGCTGGAACTTCAGTTCACACTACAGACTACACAATTTTTAAAGGTGACAAAAAGATGACAAAAGAACAAAAAGTCTCTCATAAAATTAACTCTTTGGCCCTATGATAAAAAMCACAAACCCTTCTTACAAACAGAACTCTGACAGAAAAAATATATGCTCCTCATTGAAGTCCCTTGTATCAGATAAAAATTACTTCAATCTCTCAAAGAAAGAAATTCATATTAACACTAAGCAACTCTCTAGGAACACTCCAGTATGTTTGTTTTCTTTGTCAAGATTATCCACGTAAAAAGCCCTGTATTACCAACATCTTTTTGAATTAAGACATATTTCCATTTTGGCTAAATTAAGGAAAGTGACAACTAYACCTCCAGTTCAAGTTAACTGAAAGATCTCAGCTGACAGAATTACAGCAATTTCTGCAGTGGGTAATTGCCCTTTGTCCCCTCATCAGTCAAACAGAATCACAGGCTGGCAGCAGCTACACTTCCACCAGCTTTCACCTTGCTTCTACCACACCGGGAATTCACATTGCTTGACTGTGGGTGCGTCCCTGTATGTGGCCCTATCCAGCCAAGACCACACCAAAAATGGAAAAGATGGGAATAAGGATATCACAGCAAGACAAYACTACTGCAGCAAGAATGCGAGCTCACTGATTGCATAGCAATCTCCAGCACAGCCTATTTGCACTTTTTTCACTTGTTCCTCCTTCCTGCCTTGCAAAGTTTTCTGCTATCTTACAGTGGTACACCTCAAGAGACAGGGGACACGGCTGCAGCCCATGCTTGAGCCAGGCAGCCAAGAACACCTGCAGCTGGCACTTGTCTGCACCCACAATGAATCACTTCAGTACAAAACCCAGGAACATGACTAATTCTTCTCCTTAGTCCCATCTAAAGTCAACAGCTCAGTGGGATCAGCCAGACTGGTAGAACAAAACATTAAAATTAACATTAAATACTGATATCAACAACCAAGGTGAGACAACAGCAGTCTTTAAACAAGTCAGAGTAAACAGCCATATAACCCCACTCTGGATTCACCAATATGCAAACCAGTAAGTTCAAGTTACAGTTTTGCTGTTCCCTCAAAGATTTTGCTTGACTATATTGAATTACATCATTGCTTGTCTTTCATGGAGCAAATGGTGTCAGTAATAGAATGTGCAAAAGCAGGGCATTAGTTGGGCTTGTTCACAAATATTTTAAGTGTTTTTTAAAAGGGTGAATTAGAATACCTGGTACTGGATAAGCACTAAAAATKAGACCAAGAGAGAACAATTAGTTTCACAGTTTAATACCAGGGTACAAATAACAAAGGAATTGCAGAACAGGCTGGGCAAAGGAATATGTCAAGGGAGGTGATTTTCCAATTCTACTCTGCGCTGGTGTGGCGTCACCTTAAGTCCTGAGTGCAGCWGTGGCACCTCAGCACAAAAAGGACATCATCAGACAATTAGAGTGTGTACAGAGGAGGGYATCAAACATGGTGAAAGGCAGCTGACACCACTTGACTTGTTCTGCTTGAGAGCAGAAGGCTGAGGGATGACTCCACCACAGCCTACAACTTCCTTGAGAGGGAGCTGCTGATCTCTCTCATATAACTTAACTTCTCTGCTGGTAGTGGKATCTTGCCTCTAGTTCACTAAAATCTTACTTCACTAGCCTTCAGCTGTTGAGCTTGTATTTAAAACCTTTGTCCATCAGTTGCTTTAAATAAAAGACAACTTCCTGGGCAAAGACAAAAGAAAACCTAGTTTTTGCCCAAGAAAATGCACAGAAGTAATCCAGATTATTTGGTAGGAATAATCARCCTGAAGTGAACCAGTTTCCATAACATCTCCTTGCGTGGCTCTGGGTTGCTGCACCCCGTGTCATTAGAACCATGGAATGGTTTGGGTTGGAAGGCACATTAAAGATCATCTTGTTCCAATCCCCTGGCTGTGGACAGAGAGAACTTTCACTACATCAGGTTGCTCAAACTCCCATCCAAGCTCCCAGGAATGGGGTATCCACAATTTCTCTGGGTAACTTGTTCCAGTGCCTCCCCATCCTCACAGTAAATAATTGCTTCCTATGTCTAAACTTACTTTCTTTCAGTTTGAAGCCATTCTCCCTTATCCTATCAATAGCTGCATTTCTAAGAGGTTTCTCTCAGAGCATTTCTAAGGGCCAATTTGCCATTCAAGACAACTGAGTCCTATGGAAAGAAAAACTGCTGTGCATTTCATTTAAATAGTTCCATGCACTTCTGAACAAAGGAATGGGTCAGGGAACAACTGTGCACTACCAACTGCCATAACAGAATTAGGAARCCTCTTCCATTATTCCTCTTCCAGMAATTTGGAGAAAATTATGAGACTRTAATATCTTGTGAAYTTGAATAGTGTGAACTAAAACCACTAACAACTGATTCAGAAGTCTCCTTACAAAAAAACCCTGACATTTTGAAGACAACATTCATTGACCCATGCATGTTTGACAACTTGGAGTACCCATGTAYCCAACAAGAACAACTCACTTTCAAAACAAAACCTTGTTTTTCATGTCCTTATAACATGAAGAATAAGGAACAGTCTTAAAATGTTCCAGAAAGCTGCTCTTCTTTTATGGAGAATTTCTACAAATGCACACAACCCYAAGGTGCTACACTGGGCCAGGGCAACCTCTACTACCAATCTAGGCTGGAGATGAACAGATGGAGAGCTGCCCTGCTGAGAAGGACTTGGGGGTGCTGGTGAAGGAGAGGCTGGACGTGACCCAACCAGAAAGCCAARTATGTCCTGGGCTGCATCCAAAGCAGCGTGGGCAGTAGGGGAGGGAGGGTATTGTGCCCCTCTGCTCTGCTCTGCTGAGACCCCACGAGGAACACTGCACCCAGCTCTGGGGTCCCAACACAGGAGGGACAGGGACCTGTTGGAGACAGTCCAGAGAAGGGACACCAACGTGATTAGAGGAATGGTGCACCCTTCCTGTGAGGACAGGCTAAAAGAGTTGGGGCTGTTCAGCCTGGAGAAGAGAAGCTCTTGGGAGTTTACAGCAACCTTTCAGTACCTAAACAATGGCTATATGAGAGCTGGAGAACAACTTTTTTAGCAGGTCCTGTTGCAATATGACAAGGCATAATAATTTTAAACTTCAATAGAATAAATTTAGACTAGCTATAACAATGAAATTTTTTACAATGAAGGTTATGAACCACTAGAACACATTACTCAGAGAGGTGGTGGATGTCCCATCCCAGGGAATACTGCAGATCAGGTGGATAGGGCTCTGAGCAGCACAATCTAGTTGGAGCTGTCCCCCTTAGATAACCTGTAAAGGTTCCTTCCAACCCAAACTATTCTATGATCATGCCAACCCGATGCACAGGAGTCACAGATCTACCACCCATACATACAAACACAGTCAGAAACTCCATGAGCTGCCACAGGCCCAGACCAACACAATTTCCTTACTAATGCACCTAAGAGCTCCTGCAGTGGATGAGCCACTACCAAAAATCTGCTTCATGTCTCCTAGTTTTTCCTTTTCCTGAATGAAAGGAGGCCATCAATAAAGCTGCAATAATCAGATCCACAGCAAGGTATCTCTTGCAATTCCATGTACTGAGCTGGTCATCAAAGAACACCCTCATATAGCATATTCAGAATGGGCAGTCAGCTTTGCCACAGTGTGCTGCAGAAAAATTTCAACATAATTTTCAGTAAAAGCTATGAGATACCAGTTAGAATGCTGGAAAAAATGAACCCTTACTAAAACATTTCTGCAGCACTCATTAATTAYACTCATCATACATCAATAGCTGGACCTCTTTGTGTGGCTCTGGGCTGCCACATCCTGTGTCATTTTACTGTGAAGAACAGGTTCCTATAAATCACTTCTTTCAACATTTAACAATACATCTGAAATACAGGGGGAAAGCAGTAATGATTTTAAATTACCAGAGCAACATTAATAGCTTAAGTCATGATGACGAAAAATCAGAGGACCCCAGCACAAACAACTCAATTTGGGTATSTGGACCCAGATTTTGAAATTCAAGTGGATAACACACTGCTAAGAAAACATAGCAGTAATACAAGTCGGATTGAAATTTCAAAATATAAATAATTAGCTAAAAAATACAGTCATCCTAAACAACTATTATTTGTATTTAAACCAACACAAAAAGTTTTTTTAATTATTTGCTTGAAAGTAAAGCAATACGTARTTTAAGAAAATTCAATTACTTAAATATGAAAAGCAAAAGATTAAAAATAATCTCTTCCCTGGAGCAGCATTATACCCAAGGCTGGTTCTGGGGAGAAGCCAACTATTCCAACTGACACAGAGGAATTTGCCAGGAAAGAGGGAGGATGGAGAAAAGAGGGAAATCCCCATGATTTCACTGTCATTACATGGATTATGMGCATAGATTTTAAAACTGGCACTATGCAGGCATCCATGCTGACTGAGAGGACATTTCTCAACTGTTGAAAATAAAACCACAAAGATCTGAAAAAACCTCAAACAACACAATGCAGTGGGTTTGGCAAAATGTGAGTTTTTACCTTGATAATTTTCTCTGAAAATTGCACCCCTCTCAGAATAATTCTTTGTCTCTCTGACTCATTAACAGATTAACTGTCTTTAAGCAAAGCAGCAGGGCTCTTGTATTTCCTAATGAATTTTACAGAAAGCAATAATAAAGGACTCTGTCACTAAACAGAGTCATTACTACTCCAAAAGTACCAATTTCTTGCATCCTCTACACATGAAACCTCAAACTCTACCATTAATAGCCATTTGCATTTGTAATAAGGCAATGAATTTTACTGTTTTTTCCACAGTGGTAGCTGCTCTCTAAGACATAGATAAAAGACCTTTTCTTTCAGGAAAGAAAATTCACCCATTAAATTTTTTCTATATACTCCTGGATTAAACAACTAATTTTGAGGTCTCCTGCCMAAAAGGTGGAAATGTTAAACTTCCAATTAAACTTCCAAAACAACACATTTTTATTTCCCTATTTGCAGTTATGAGAGAGAGGGCTGTATCAAACCGCTATCTTAATGTAGACTGAAAATACTTACACTATCTTTTCCTGCAAGAACTGAGTATTTTTTATACAAAAGAACTGAGTATTATTTATACAAAAGTATTTTGTAATCTCACATTCAAACAAGTAATGCCAGAGTCTTTTTTCCCAGTGGCATAACTTAATTCTAAAATGTTAGGCAGCTGTCATTCAGCATCTTCAAAATTAATTTGTTTCTACTCTACTGAACAGARTGGGTGTAATTTTCAATTTTTTCTTTAAGTTGGAAAACATGCAAGCCAAAAAAMCAGTAGAATTAGTGCTACTGTCAACACCAAATACATAAAGGAACCATGCTCTATYTGTAAGTGTTTTCACTGGGATTCAGCATCCAAAATCTACCTCAAACTGAAATTTTGTTTCTTAATTACTGTAATTTCTGAAWGTCATGTCTCTTCTGAAATCCATATGCAAAAATAACAGTACCACCTCTTCTTCCTCAGGCTCTCTGATGTTTTGAAGCTGAAACTGATCACAAAATGTAACTGAAAAATCTAGGAAGGAATGACCACAWAAGAGTCAATGCTTACTGGTGTTTACATGATCAAAACTTGAATCCTACTGTACCTACTCAAGCATAACTTTGTGCTGTTCCTAGAGGAGGAACCGTGTAGGAGACTACATGTATAGTTCTGTCACTACCAGTAGCTTGATGAGACAAGGAGTAACCAACAGCCATCATCTTTATCCAGGGTATCCTTGGGGATCTCAAGCAGCAGGTTGCTAATTCACTTGACCATACATGGTAGCTGATGAGGTACTACACCGAGTAAATGGTGCAAAAAATTCTCAGTGTTATCACTTCCGCATGAAACCTGTGCAAAAGGATTCTCATTCAGAATATATATACAAAGATACAGACTATAAACAATTAATTGGTTGGTTGGTTTAATTTCTCCAGTGTACTCTTGAAAATACTTTATTTCTTCTGCAAACATTTCTTTTTTTTATTAAGAGAATAAGGCAAACTGAAAATAGGTGAATGGTAGAGATGGACCTCAGCATAACAAAATCTTTTCAAGGGGTTGCAGGAAGTTCAGTGCCAAAAATGTATTTCTGAAGTGGAAAACTTTGCCAATTGGATACAGCCTAAGACTGAACCAAAGGTTTCTATTCACCTTCCTGATTAGAGAATCTCTGAAGCCAAATCAAATCCTATTTCTAAAGGGCTGAAAAACTAGTTGTCCCTTGGAAGAGAAATCAGCAAACTGGTGACCTAATAATGAAGACTGACTGCACATTTATGCTTCAGTTCTGGTGATATCAAATAAAGGGCTAAAATACAAATATTCCACAGAGCTAATCTACATGACTGCTACCACACTAAACGTTCTGTTTGCCTTAACAGAAGTAGCCACAGTGGCACTGCAAAGGTGTGCTCCAGAACTCTAACCTTTTAATTATTTGTGATATCCCAAAGTTGCTCTTAGAGGATAGCCAGTCAAACCTAACTGGACATAAAGGATAGAGAAAGGTAATAAAACTTTCTTAGCTTGAAARCCAGAAGAACAGTGACTGAAGCAAGTGACTTCATCTAGTTCATGTTTGGAATGCTACAACATATAGGTGTGAGGGAAAAAGAGAGTTGAGAGCATCCAAGAGATAATTCAAGGAATCCACTGCAAAACACAAACATGGAAGCAAGGCTGTACTGAATATGGCAGCACACAGGTACAAGGTGAACCTGCATTTTTCCCTGCAGAAGGACATACTATTTATAATATGCATATATTCATGCAAATGAGAAATAATCATGTTTAGTAGTTCATGAGAAAAACAAATCAGATCTGGGTTTCAAGGTGCATAGAAATCAAGCAATTTAGACCACTACTTAAAAGCATGTAAGCAAAAGCCCACCACATYAAAAAACTTTACTCAATGCTACCACACAGTGTTCTACATTAATTTGGTATCTCATTCATTTTGAAGGACATGAGCTTCATTTTGCCAGACTCCTTGCCTATCAAAATTCTTAACAGCAACTTGTTACTGTTATTTCTTTTTCTTGAAGATAGTTATAAGCTAGAAGAATTAATTGTTTTGACTTATTTGTAGGTGCAAAACCTATCTCATGCTTRATTATTCTATAAATGCTTTTCTCCRCCTAAAGCATGGAAGTTACAAGTGAGTTAATATTTGGTGTAGAATAGACAACAGAATGAATTCACACACTTGGAAATGAAAGCTTTTCAGGGTTTCTACAGGAGCTGAAGAAAAGCCCATTTCCAGAATTTCAAAATGTAATAGAYTTTTCAAAACCAGGAGATGTAAGCTTTCACAGAAACTTTAGTGACTAGACTGACAGAATACTATTACATTATTTCTGTCAAGCTGATCAGATAAACTCCCAGGTCAGAAAGTCCATAGAGGATGCAGAAAACACTTGTATCTTCATGTGAAGGCATTAATTTCTTGGAAAGAAACTGGGGGAATGGAGAAAAATCATGCAGTCTGAAGCATCCAGAAGACAAAAGACAATGATGTAATGCATTTAACAATGACCACGCTGATACATTCAGGGAAAGAATCTAACCAAAATATGGCACATTTGTTTTTTACACTAAGGCAACATTTTTACTTTTGTCAACTCAAGAAAACTAAAATTAAAAAGCACCAGAGACTACCAATAATAAGGAAGCGTCCTATTTTAATCTTTTTAATGATTATTCCCCAACCCCAAAGTCCTTGCTGGCAGTGTTTAGATTTAATACACTTGTGGTTAAAACTTATGAATCTTATCCAGTCAATTGTTAACAAATATTAAAGCAGTGGCTCACAAAGTTTTCCAGAATAGGATCTTGCTGTCTTATTTGCAAACACATTAAAAAGCCAATACATTGTCCAGGCATAGATACCCTCTTGCCTCTAATAAAAACAAACACAAAACACAGATCATGCTTCCATTTCAACATAACTATAGTATTATATTATTGTAATAGTTCTCYTCTTCAGGAGGGCAACAGGGTCTTTCAGACCCTATACATGCTACTTGTTTTTGCTTTGTTTTCAAAGATTCTCTTCAGCAGACTGAGGATTCTCACACTCAYTTATCGCCAGCCCAGAACCCACTATTGTCTAAATGCACCAAAAGGGGTTACCCACTTTTGCTGTAATTGTTTCAAAATTAAGATAGGCACTGGCATTAACACTTAAAATTTCACAGCATGATGAACATCTTAACATCTCTGTCTATGACTTGGTAAAGGAGACCAAACAGACTGATGAGGTCTGCAGGTAAGAGTCAACTGGGAAGTGAAGCATCTCACACTTCAGAGCAAGTAGGGCTTGCAGGAGGCACCCAGACAGTCTGGGAGAAGGGGTTAACAGCATGAGATACAATGAGGACAAATACCAAGTACTGTCCTGCAAGGCAGAGCCCTGCAGCCATGAGGCTAGGGATGGAAAACAACTGTGGAGCATGGCCCTGGGTTGGGGAGGGCTGAGAGCTGAGCCAGGGCCACRTATGTGCCCAGGCAACAGCAACAGCTATCAGTGCCCCAGTTCCTGTGAGCTGCTGGGCCACAGCCCTGGGAGCCAGGGGAGGTTAGGAACTGTTGCCTCTGCCTGCTTTTTGTCTGACCCTATCAACATAGTGCCCACAGTTTGGATCCCTAACACAAACACCAGCAACAAAACAGTGGGACGCGAGAGGAGGTTACTGAGACCATGGGGCTGGCTGGAGACTTTGTGCAGCGAGAAGTGGCTACAGGATGAGGGCTGGCTCAGGCTGAAGGAGGGATGGCTTCAGAGGTATCCCAACAGCCCCACTATTCCTTCCCATCAGCATAGCACAGATCAGAGGGAACGAAGGAGACAGCCAGGCTCTTCACAGTGCTRTGCGCAAGGAGGCAAGAGGCAGCAGCCCAGCCTGACACGAGAGGCTCAGAACTACAAAGACAGCCCAGCAGTGGAGCCGAGACCAGGGAGAGTTTCACAGCCCGGCAAGGAGGGGTGAAGCCCTGAGCAGACCCCACAGCTGAACCTCTGACAGTCCCTGACAGAATGAATTATGCTGTCATTGTGTGAAAAGCAGCACAACAGTTTACACTAACAAAGMGTAAACCTAAAAGTTGGGCCTTTTAAGCCCTCTCATCCCTCCAAATGGGCAAACTTCCTTTTGGCCTTTTCACATCACTTAATTCTGGCAACACAAAGTAGTCAGTCAATTTTTCTGATTCAGACTGCGTAACTTACTATATACATTTAAATAGACTTGTTTATTGTTAGAGCTTTGACTTGTTCTACCTTGTAACTACTGAATTTATTTTGCTTAATACCAATTAACATTTCTCTTTCAATGAAAGACACTATTTTCTTACTAATTCCATCACAGTATCRTGTATTTAAGGTATGCACATGCTCATTTTTTCCCCCATTCCACATAAAAACAAGTACTGAGCTCTTGCATGAAGTTACTCACAAAAACACTTCACTTARTTTCACTGTCAGGTCAATCTTTCTCATTACATTGATCATGCACCAGCAACAAGCAGCAACATCTTTATTATGATGGCTTTTGACATGGGTGCAGGACTCACCCCTCCTGCCTTTAGCAGCTTTCTTCTGAATTCCTCTGTCGGGTTGTTGAATGTGAGCTTTTCACAGCGGAGGTGATTTACAGGTGGGTGGCCTTCAAGGTGCAGGAATAAGTCATAGTCAAATCGAACTTTCTTAGGTTCTTCCTGAGGGTTGAAAATAACCAGATAGAAACATCTAGAACCAAAACTAACTAAGTTGAAAACAAAGGCTACATAAAGACTGTCAATTAAAATTATGTAATTTTTAAGCATTCTCTGTGTTCTCAGACACACATGGAATTCACCAAGCAYCAGCTGACCTACAGAGCAGCTCCTATCAGCCCATGATAACACAGGGTAAAATGCATGAATTTCATGAGGTCCTGAGAAGACTTAATTGACACTTTTAAGTCAGGTTTAGCCCAGGCTATGCACAGGTACATAGGCAAGTATCATGATCCAACTGATACAAGGTAACTCAATAACACAATCACATTTCTGAACTCTAGAGTACTGAACATAGTATAGCAAGTTTTGAATGCAAATTTCTCCACTGAAGCCAAACTACTGTTTTCTAGACAAGTTATAAAAAGGGGGAAGTACAAATCTGCTGCAGCCAGCTATATTTGATTTCTACTTATGGGTCTGCTCATTTTTTAAGAAACTTCATTGTCTTGAACAAGTGTGGTAAGATAGATTTCAAGTGTTCTACTAGAATTTTCAAGCAATTAAAATTCTCTGAGGCTGCAGTGAAAAAATGAAATTGAATGTTCCCTGTACCAATACTGAAAGAGAAAAAGTTTAAAAAGCAGAAAAAGCAAATCTATCTTGGGAGAAACAACCAGTGCTCCAGCACCCTGAGAAAGTCTCAGCTGATAAAGGACACTAGTGGCATCAGACTTCAGTATCTTTTATCCAGTATTACAAAGGAAGTACATTTTGTGTTGCACATTTACACAGCCCCTTCCAGAAGCTGCATGTGCATTATGTGTTTTTTTAAGATAAAGAGCTATTAAGTATCACTCCCTCCAAAGGTCCTGAAGTGCAATGGAGGTCACCAAATCAAGCCTTAGAAAAGAACAWAATTAAAAAGTCAAATTGGAAAAATATTTCAGTAAAAAGGGAGCCATGAGGGAAGAGAAGAAAGAGATATAGCAAAACCTTAGCACATATCCAACACTGCATGCAATTAAAATACATGCTCTGTTCAGTGACAGATGCTTAAGAAATTCACATTAACCCTGTCAAATTTTGATTCAGGATTCCAAGCATGGGAAGAACAGAAAGCATAGAAATCTCAGTTATTCTAAAAGTTAAATCAGGGGCTTCAAACATTGCCAAGGGACACCCTATCTGTTCCATCTSTAGAAAAAAATGGAAGTGATTTATTCCCGGGTCTGCTTAGACACTGATGTTGCTATAGGCAACAAGTTGGTACCAGCAGCATTGCCATAAAGGCCAAGTTGCAATAATTCATAAATGGTAGTCTTCAAACAATTTTGTGGAAAGTCAGATGAACATAACCAGTGATTAAAAAGCAGACTTACTACACAAAAGACCCTCAGTACTACTACATTGCCATTATTTTTAAACAGGGAAGACAGAATGTGCTGCAGTTTATGAGCCTTACTCTATACGATCTGCATTTTCCAAAGTAGAAGTCTTTGACATAAAAGCATTTTTAAGGACTTTGTCTCAATGACTAACAACTATATTCTGCTGTTGCAGAATTTAGGGGTGGGGGTTCGTTGTAATTTCTGTAACTCTTTGAGCTTGGAATATTTTTCTATCATGATGAATACCTATTAGATTTTCCACCAATTTCTGTTTAGTCCTGGAAACAGGAAGGGGCCGTTTAATCCTCTGTAGTCTAGGTGGTCTTCTGTACCTCTATTCATGAGGGTATTTTCTGAATCAAACATTGAACAGTTGTCTACCTTTAACAAATTATGATGGTATGCCTCCTCTTCCTCCTTCTGTCTATCTTCTCCTTTTCTGTACTGGAATACCTGTGAACTGCCTTAGGGGAGAAAGAGTAGCTGAGCCAGGAGAAAGCAGTAATTTGCCAGCTCAATTTTTGTGCCACTCTTCCTTTGCATTGCACTCACCCCAGAGAAGGGCATGCTGCCGCAGCTGTGTGAGGAACTAACTGACTCACAGCTGCTGCTTGTTGTATTCCATGACACCAAAAAGGGGCGAGGGATGCTTGCAAACTTCCTGGTTCCACATGTTGCTTGAGGTGTAATGACTCCTGCTCACTCAGTCTCAGTCTAAGTCACAACTTCTGCTGGGGAACACCTGAGACTTGTAGTCTCTACACTCAGAAAAAGCAGCCATAAATCTGAGTGGAAAACCAAGAAAGAAATGTTAGACAGGAAGCCTTCTGTAGAGATGCTCAATAACTGACTCACTATCTTCTGCTTTGTCTGTGGCATGAGCATTTAATAGAAAAGCTGAAGAGACTGGGCTGCTTTTCATTAGATTTCCTGAATGAATCAAAACAGTTTCCCAAATAGAAACAGGGATAAAAAGCATATTAAAAAATGCAATCAACTCACTGAGCCAGTTCTGTTTCCACTTACAACAGCAAACAGGGTAAATCAAGACCTGCTCTTCACAGATTGATACAGGGAACATGTCAGAATTACCTGTTTAAAACCTACAGCTTCCAAAGTGCTTGAACAGAATTATCCACACCTCAAACCTTAACAGGGCTTTCTTGAAAAATAAAATACTGGAATATATAGGCACGCATAGMTAACCTCAACAGAAATTGTGAGTGATCAGGGTTCCAGAAAAAAAAAAACTTTTACTAGACATTTCTATTTTCTTTCTGTTTCAGTCTTTCACAAAACATTCAACACATTGAAGATGTAACATTGACTTGTTAAAAATAATTATTTCAAGCTACATCTTGGTAATATAAAATAAACAYACAGGTATCTTTGAATCACATTAAGTATCATGACAGCTCCACCAAGGCACATAACATAGAAAGGGAACCTAAATAACTTTGGATATTAAGGTAGTGTACATTAAACTTTGCAAGTTTTTTTTATCTGAACTAGTTACTACTAATGCAGACCCCTTTATGAACATTAAAGAAAACCTCTGTATTTGAGAGACTCACAGTAAGTGCAGCAATTACTTAGACTCACCATAACATAAGTTTTGTAAAATGGCACCAGGTTTGGTTTGTGCCTGGTAATGCAGAATATTGTGAGCACTAATATGCAGTCTTAAGAATGTTTTGTAACAGGCAAGCGATTTCAAAAGATTTTTAAAAAAGACTGCTTTGAAAGATCAAAACCTGAAGAAATTATAAAGATTTGCAAWACTAAAATAGAACAATGAGTTTATTATGTAATCAGCATAATCAAGACTAGTGTCCTTTCCCAAGTTTAAGTGGCTCTCAAACTCCTTTAAGAATTATTTAGTCTGTCCACTTTGAGCAGAGCTAGTAATTCTTCAGAATAATTATATTACACTTCTCTTTTTAATAGGGCAGTTTCAATTTCACAGAGCTATCTACTAAATACTGTCTACTGAGARTCAATATTGGGTGCAACATTGTRTAARTTCTSCATCRGTGGCTGGATGAAGGSGCAGATGGCTCCTCAGCAGGATCACTGTGTCACAGAGTGGGAGCAGTGGCCGATAGCCCAGAGGGCTGAGCAGCSCTGCAGAAGGGCCTCGACAGGGGAGAGATGGGCATAGAAGAACTGTCTGAAACTCAACAAAGGCAAATGCAGGGTCCTGCCCTGGGGAGGAACAGCCCCAGGCACCAGCACAGGCTGGGGCTGATCTGCTGGGAAGCAGCTCTGTGGGGAARGACCTGGGGGTCCTGGTGGACAACAAGTTGTCCATGAGCCATCAGTGTGCCCTGGTGGCCAAGAAGGCCAGTGGTGTCCTGAGGTTCATTAGCTAGAGCAGTGCCAGCAGGTCAAGGGGGTGATCCTGCCCTTCTACTTGGCCCTGGTGAGGCACATCTGGAGTGCTGTGTACAGTTCTGGGCTCCTCAGGACAAGAGAGACACAGAGCTGCTGGAGCAGCAGAAGGGGACAAAAATGATAAGGGATCTGGAGTATTTCTTTTAGGAACAAAGGCTGAGACAGCTGGGYCTGTTCAGCCTTGAGCAGAGAAAGGGGGAGGGATCTTACTGTTTATAAGAAKCTGAAGGAAGGGCATCAAGAAGATGGATCCAGACTCTGCTCGGTGGTGCCGAACAATAGCACAAAAGGCAACAGGCACAAACTGACGCAYGGCAAGTTCCACTTGAACATGAGGAAGAGCTTCTTTACTGTGTAGTGGCTGAGCATTGGCACAGATTACCCAGAGAGGTTGTGCAGTTTCCCTCCCAGGAGATTCTCAAGAACCATCCAGACACAATGCCATGCCATGTGGTCTGGGGTGACACTGCTTGAGCAGGGAGGCRGCACCAGATAAACCAGTGCTCCCTACCTATCTGACCCATTCTGTGACTCTGTAAAGTACAGTTATGCACTTCCAAAAGTTAGAGTGGTATTGGGTAGAGGAACAGAGTTTGCAAACTAAACTTATTTTAAGTWTTATTTTTTWATTTTTATTTTAAGTCTTATTTTTAACAGAGTTTGCAAACTGAACTTCAAAACTTAAAACCTCACTTACACATGGGGTTTTTCTCTTATGAAAAATATGGGATGCCATACCTTGTTTTTGAAGTAAACCTCAATTGGTAAAATGAAACCAGCATATCCAGATTCTTCAACTTTGTAGGGTGGGTCCTTGCACACTGAAACAGAGAAAAAAGGGTATTTAACACCGAAAAAAAACATGTTTGAAATGCATTAGCAAACCACATGAGTAAATCTGTGACAATTGCTCTACATGGCACCATTACAAAACTGCACACACACAGTAGTACATATCTGTGCACAACTCAACCTGAATTTTGCAGGCAAATTGCTCTTGCCTGCATAAAACCTCCACTTCAGGGATAGAAAATCTTTATTGAAAATTTGAAATACTTATTATTGGAGAAGGGGGACACACTGTTAAATAGTGGAGAACATGAGTAAGGTCAACTATGGGATTATGTTAAAATAATATCCAGGTTTTCCTTACAGGATTCAGATTTCTGTAACAATACAATGAATATTATTAGTTATAATACAAGCTATTCCTTCATGTTCTCAGTTTAATCCTTTTGGTGGCTTCAAGTCCCCACARTACTAAACATGAGATCTCTGAAGAAAGCGGTACTAGCTGTCAACTCCAGARAGAGACAAAAAGCAGGTTGTGACAGAACTTGGAAGAGAAGCCATCGCTGCCTTCTCCTGTTTGATTGCACGGCAATCTCATTACAGAATTCAACTCCATGTAATACATTAGCACAAAGGGAGGCTAAGCTTGAGAAACCATACACCCAACTGCAGCATCAACTCAGATGCTTCCAAATGCTGCATTGCTATGCATGACAAATCATGTCTATGGCACTGCACTACCATCTCAATGAAGGTTTCTCTACCGTAGATTGGTAGAATGATGCAATTAATACACAAAGAGTTGACTTGTTCAAAAACACTTCCTCTAGCTCTGTCAACATAGCTGACTGGAAAAAATATTCCAACTATCAGATGAATCACAATTTACTCAGGTACATACTCCTTTCAGAATTGCCTGGTAGTTTACAAAAACAATGTATTGCACTAAACTGTACAGGCTCTGATTACCAAAACTACTCTTTTTAGCAAAGCGCCACAGATGTGTACTCACAAACCTTTATCATCCCAAAAACATGACAGGATCCATCAGACATGTCCAGGAATAAGCACTCTTGTATTCCCTACAGTACAATCAGCAAATCAGCTTTCTGAGTCCATGCAAGCTTGGCTGAWCCCCAAGTAAACAAACACAGTAGAATTTTCTACTACTACCTTGCCCTTCTCCTCCTGGTTTGCTAGCACCAAATCCCTCAAGGATGATGGAGATTACAACTTCTATAGCTGGCTACCACTACCCAGTTCACTTCCTAGTTAATARAAAGGGAAAATGAAGAGGAAAGCAGAAGAAGAATCATCTCTGTTGCACACTCTTCGGCAACACTGTCCTCTTGCAGCTATAGAAGCTTAATTTTTTTCTCCTGGGAGAAAAACAAAACAAAACAAAACAAAGGAGCTATATTTGGAAAGTGGGATTTGAAGCATTTTGAAGAAAAGCATTATAATGATTGGTCAAAACCAAGAGGTGGTTTCAGACTAAGGTCTTCAGCTGGAAACTAGAAGAACCTCCGAGAAGTAGAGGGATGAGTAGATGCTCACCATTTACTGACACATCTTTTCCTAAGACTTTCCAGCAYTTGAAAAATGTAAATGTATTATAGTCTTAGTTAAGCAGAGGTTAACAGAGGTTACAGTAATACATACTGGCAACTTTTCAGTCAACAGAGGAACTTTCCTGCTCCTCCTCTGCCTTTGGAAGACAACTTGAGGAGAAAACMTTCATAATAATATTTGAATGGTCATTTACAGAAGACTGAAATCCATTTACACAAAAACAGTGAAAGATTATACAGCAGATACTTAATCAGATGGAAATATAGAGGCTTTAGAAACAGTGATTTCAGGCTGCATACTCACAACAAGTCACAAATATCACATCAGCTTCTTACCAAGCATTTTTCATTGCCTCCCAAATTTRGCTCTTGCAGATTTACACATCTTTTTGCCATGCTGAATAGCACCTTATCAAAGACTCACAGTTCTTAGAAGAGCCTGTAACAGCTGCCAGTTTTGATAAAGACTGGGTAATGGGCTACAGAACAATCACCAGGAAACTACTTTGGGTGTCTTCCCGAACTAAAAGATGGGCTTTCAAYACAAGGAAAATTCTAGTCTTGTGAACGAAACCTTACAGAAAAAAACCAGAATTGACTGAGTAAAATTCCATGTGATTCTGTACGTCTAGACTGCAGTTATTACACTTTTCTCACATTTTTTGTGGAAGTCGCCACTGACAGAACGTACTGGCAGAAACATCATCTCTGTGCACTCTGAAACAGCACTCCCTGACCAAAGCTGTTTTTTTGTTTTTTTTTTAATTGAAGTGTCATAAGGAGTAACCAGGGCTGCAGTGACATGTGTGGTTTAGCCAAACCAACAGGAAATCATTCTAACAAGGTTTGCTGAGCAGAGAGAAGCAGTAACAGTTAGGTAAACCGCAGAAAAGGAAGTAAGACAACAAACAAAAAAAACAAAATAGGACAGGAGACGAGAAGAGGGAAAAACCTTACAGTTGTAGTGCAGAAGGAAAACACAAATAACAGCAAATTGCAAATACAGACCACCAGAGCACAACAAACAACAGAAACTAGGAAGGAGTGATTTTGAAAAAGTAAGCATYTGGAAACCCTAACAGATTTCCCAAAGCTAAATAGAAAAAAAGGTGTCTATGTTAGACTAGAGAGACAGGCAGAGAACACTGCCCTGTTATAACTTCCTCCTAATCCAGAGGGACAGAGGCCTTTAAAGTGACAACTAAAATTGCACTTGAAGCACCAGACCAAGTGTCTTGAACACCATTATCACCAAGACTTAATTATTATGGTTAGGTTTCTTTGTCCTAAGGAGAAAGCTTACATGATCACAATTTCTTCCCGCTGTGCTGTATCTTTTCACTAGTTGGTCCAAATTCAAAGACAGGCTCTACAACAATTAAGGCCCTACAGCTTCCTACCCCTCAGATCCAATCAGAAATTGGTGCCTGAGAAGGCAGTTCCAGAGAACATCTTTACTGAGATGAAGGCAGAAGCAGGCAACAGCATAGAGAATAACAAAAAAATCAAAACAGTGCTGGTTGYCACAAGAACTTTAGGTTTAAATAATTTATCTCAAATGTTTTATTCTTGATTCCACAAGTGAAGTACTACTTTTTCTTTCACAAATGCATTCCCATGCACTGCCTCAGACATTAACTGACACCAAAGGAACAGATGCAATCAAGGCATGATGACACATTTTACTAAGTGACTACACTGAAGCCTTTRGACATAGTAACAAAATTCTAGCGAAAGCTATCTTTCTTAAAAGCTTTAACGTGAGATTCATTTGCCAATTGAACACTGCTGAACATTTCATTAAGATTTTTTTCTTTATGAAAACCACAGTCAGAATAAACAAGTAGAGGCAGAAGTTCCCTTAACATATATTTCAACATAACATCAGGATGATGCAGAATAATGTCTGCAAGAACTTACCCATATTCTATGCATACTGCAGGATACTCCAGGTGGATGCTTGCAAAAAGTGATTGATGCCTTCTTAAAGAGACCTGGTTTAACCAATAAGGGTTTTTTTACTACTATCTTATAGATATTTGCCCATTATTTGCCCATTTATTGCTCACATGAGCTACCCTTTGACCAACTTTCCCTCTGTTCAACATCACCTTTATTAAAAGAAGTCTCAAAACAAAGGGGGGGCATTCATTTTCAGAGGAAGGCAGATTGTGGTATTAAACTCCTCCTACAGTAATAAATCATCATTAAATATTCAGCTGTGATTTCTATAAAAGCTCTTGGACTCTGCTATTCTGCAGCTCACCTGGCCAGCTGGTAGGGTCCAGTAATTGGGTTCTTAAAACAAACAAACAACCTGGAAGAGAATGGCTCTTTTATGTTCTAACTTCAGGCACACCTCGACCATTAATCCAAAAATAATTCTAGGTTAAAACAAAAACTAGCAAAAATTACCAAGTTGAGTGCGGTTAAATGATACGCCCTACAGTAAGGAATGTACATTTGCGTTATACCTTGCACCGGCATGCACTTCATGAGAAAGATAAAAACCTCAAGTGAAAGCACAGAAGGTACTAAGCAAGAACTAAGACTGAGCTCTCAGCACTGCATTTATACAGGTATTACATTCCCTGCCTCACATACAGAATAACCAGATTCCCACCACTTCTACCAACTGGATAGGATAGCAAGATACAGCTTATAACTCCTTAAATAAAGTGAACCTTTACTAAATTTTGCATTTTCTGTACACAGTCTACTCCCCGAACATTGAATAGCTTCTTCATCAACTGAGAACAATCTAATACACAAGATAGGAGGGTAGGGAAGTCTCCAGGTCTGTGGCTGAGTTTGGACTCAGTCACACCTGGACTCCATCTGGAATTCAGAAGGCAAGGAGGTCCTCTGTGAACCTTGTGATTCAGCAGGTGAGTCTCACTTACCCTTTTACATCCTTACTCTTCCATTTCTGGTCTCTGTGTAAATCATTCTAAGCTGATTCTAATCTGATTTTCCTTTGTGTATTTTTTTCCATGTGACAAGTAATGGAGTGAACCTTGCCACTGAACTTTGTTAGTCACAAATTTCTATTAAAGCTGCTTTTGCTAATACCTTTGACAGCAATCTTTTAAGTGCCTGAAACTACACATTTGGAAGTTATGTGTGATGGAGCTCTGCTTTCCTGAGGATAGCTGAATGCCTGCATGCCCATGAAGGAAGTAGTGAAAGAATTCCTTGTTTTGCTTTCCTTGCATGAACAGCTTTTGCTTGACCTATTAAACTCACAAGTTTTCTCACTTTTATCCTTCCAATTCTCTCCCTCATCCTACTATGGGGAAATGAATAGGCTGTTGCATGGTGCTTAGATGCCAGCTGGGGATAAACACAACATTCACCTCTTCCAGGACTTCCAGCAGAAGGACAATTTTCTTGACATAGAAAGATCCKCATACAGCTGCAAACTTTCGAACTTCAGTACACAACACAGATGGTGTAGAAGCCCCTCCTCTTGACTGAAGGACACAGAAAGCYGTCAGCTATATTCTGCACTGAACACAAAAGCAACCATCCTTACTRAGATATTCAGAAGTTACTGGAGATGTCTAGGACCACCTACAATTTATGCCTTCTGTCTGCTCCCTCAGGTTTCCTCCAAATGAGATGGGGGAGAGAAATGGGGAAATGATTAATGCACTTTTAAACTGAAATTCTTACATTTCCTGCTTTAATTCTAGACTATTTTTTATACAAAGCATTTTTCAAAAACGACTGTTATACATATAAAATATACATAAGTCTCAGGTATCGGTCAAGTAAGAGACTTCCAGAAAGCACCTAGACTAGAAGACTTTCTTAGACAAGCATGAGACTAAAGCAGAAGAAAAACCCTTGAACACCTGAATTGCAGCTAAGGCTGCCTGGATAATAACGTAATAAACCAAAACAACTATCTGTGATGGAAAACACATTAGGCATAAAATTAAAAACTGACAATAAACGTCAATTTGTCCCGTAGATACCATTAGTATTTTAAGAGTAATAAAAATTTCCAGTAATTGTGCATTAGTGTATTCTCATATTTGTATTGAAGGTAGAGCCCTTGGGATTTTCTTTTTTTACTAAGTAAAAGGGGTCCCACAACTGCAGGATTCGAAGTAATTTCTTTCTTGGTGGTTATATACCTTACCTCTTCCTCCCATTAAAGACTTTGCATAGAGAATACTTTTCCTTAACTTCTAGACAGATTCCTAAAACATTAATTCTATATTTTAACTTCATTATGCTATGCAAAGATCAAACTAGAGATCAATGTTTCAGAGCCAATGTAGTAAGTCTGTATGCCATACCTGTGTGAAAATTTTGGGATTGATTAAGTTTTACAAGGAAGTCAAGACTATTTTTTTTCCATCACACCTCCGTCCTGCATGGTTATTTTACTTGATTTATTTCAGAATGAGTAAAGCTGGAAGAGACCACCAGGACACGATCAGGTCCAGCCTCCCTGCTCAAGCAGTGTCACCCCAGAGCACACGGCACAAGGTTGCTGGTACCTGGAGTTATTCCTCCCCAGGTGCAGGACCCTGCATTATCTTTTGCTGAATTTCAGACAGTTCTTCATTATTCAGGTGTAATATATTGAAAAAATCAATTTCACTTGTATCATCTACCTGACTGTCTTCCTGAAGCTGTTCAGGATAGGTGCACACAGCTAGTCCACCTCTCATAGTTATTCTAGCAGTTGGAAAGTGGGACTAAGAACAGGAAAAGAAAACTATCTCTTCAAACATGTTTGATTCATATCACTCACTAGTTAACCAGAACATAGACACCTTAATATCTCATGAGATTAAACTATTGAATGGTATTGCTAAGGCTGGAACAATTATTTACTGTAAACAGTGTGTTTACATGAACCTGTCTGGTTTTTAGGCCTGTCATTTAGCATAACTTGAGTAACAGAACAATGTTAAGATCTACATTCAAAAATACCCTGAAACAGAGAGACTTGTAGTTTGTGTGCTAACACGTTTACAATTAGTATGATGTAAATGTATGCCTCAGGCATAAACTGGTTTAAAAGCTGTGTTTACACACAGGTGATGCAAATGTTGTATACAGTGGCATGCATGTAATTATCACAACAATTATACTATTAAGCTGTTAGCAATACTGAGGGGAAAAAACAGCCATGTCAGGATAATGAGTGATTTATAAGGAAGTGGCACATATAATTACGACTTTCTTCAAACAGAAATAATTGAAATTGCAATGCAGTTTCTGACCACTGTGGCATGCCTATAGTTCTATTCTTCTGCTCAAGAGAGGCAGAATAGAACAAACTATTTTAATCAGAAGGGACCTACAATAATCACCTCGTCCAATGCCTGAACACTTCAGGATATAGTTCAAGCAAGCTGTTAAGAGAATTGTCCAAATGCCCCCGAAACATTGACAGCTTGGGGAACTGACCACCTCTCAGTAAACCTGCTCCAGGATTTGACTGCCCTGACATTAAAAAAATGTTATCAAATGTCCAGTCTGAACCTGCCCTGGCACAGCTTTGAACCAATCATACAAATCCCGTTACTGGATCCCAAGAAGAAATCAGCACCTCACCCTCTACATACCCTCCTCGAGAAGCTGTAGAGAGCAACGAGGACACCTGTCAGCCTTCCTGTCTCCAAAGTGGACAAACGCAAAGTCCTCAGCCACTCCTCATAGGACTCTCCTTCCTGCCCATTCACCAGCTTTTTCCCCCTCCTCTGGACACATTCAGGGACCTTCATACCCTTCCCAAACTRTGGGGCCCAGCCCAGSACACAGGACTCGGGRTGAGGCCGCCCCACGGCTGAATCCAGCGGGATGATCCCGTCTTTTRKSSGGYTGGTGCTGCTGTGTCTGATGCAGCCCGGGATGGCGTTTGCCCTCCTGGCTGCCCGGGCACACAGCGCTGACCCACACTGAGCTGCTACTGGGATCTGACCAAGGCTTCCAGTTCATCCTGTTTGTTACACTGCATATGTTGGCGTACAAGCATTTCAGATGCACTGAAAGATACATACACACACACTGGAAGGTACAATACATTAATTCACAGCAGCTAGCCACAGACACATTTCTTCTCAAGCTCTGAACCCTAAATTCTACACAGCTGATAAGCTCCCCTTTGCATATAAAATGAAAATGGAAGGGAAAGAAATAGAGATTGGGCCATAAAAGCAGAGAATCTTCAAAGCGGCACATGGTCTAACCGTGAATAATTAGTTTTGCAGTAAGTCAATTCCAGCATGAAGTGAAAAACTAGATTTTAAAAATCCTGACCTTATAAAATGCTATATTAATGAAATAATATTTGCACTGATAACCTGATGGAAATCTGTAAAACAATACAAATAAAGTGACCAAGCTGTCCAAAGACTTTTAATAGGTCATAGCTACATTTTTGCATAAGAGAACACAAAGCGTTTTCTTATGCACAGAAGCCATTCATCATGCAGTACTACAACTCTGCTAATTTGAAAACATCAGGGAAAAAGTGGACAAAACTGCATCTGCAAATTGGTCTTTTTTCTTTTAAAAGATGCCACCAAATGAACTGGAAAGCAATTGATGGAAACATTAGCAAGGTTTTATGAATTTCTGTGTTCCAGAATTAATAAAATCTTCTGTAATTCCTAGCTTGTACTTGTTTCTGAGAGAAGGAACACACAGCATTGTTTCCAATTTTCCAGCTAGTGACATCTTTTCAATTTCACTGTTGAGCTGCAGTCATTCAGTAGTAAGGAAATAGTTTTGCTGATAATTCTGGAGGAAAACTTTTGGGATTCATAACTATTTTAGTTCTGCAGATCTTAAAAAAAGTGAAGTGCTTCCTAGTAAAATCTACATAGGCAAACTGCTGATTTTAATTTTTTTTGACCAAATACCCTAATCTTTGTTCAGACAGCATTATCACGCCAAAAACTATTTTAAATCACTGGCAAAGGTAAGTTTTGAGTTTGCTAAGAATACTCCAACAGAAACACTAAACTTCCTGCTCTTTGCAATGTATTTCTCTTGACTTGGTATGCCTCTGGCACATATTTTCTCCATGTACTGTATTTGATTAAATATCAGCTTGAAAAACAGACAGTAGAAATAATTCAGTGTAAACATCTTGAACAAAAATTAGAGTGCATACCACCAGCCAGACATACAGGAAACAAGTAATCTTAAACCACCATTGTTTCATTAGTGGTCATGACTCAAAAAGACTGCAGAGGAACAGAAAGCTTTACACTTTTCTTCAGTTTTGATAAGGGGAATGTAATGATTCACTTTGCGTGAAGAAAGACAATTCAAACCTGAAAAAATATATATGTATGACAATTTCCTTCAATCTAAAAAAAATCCTCCATTTATCATTCATTTATAATTCTTCCAGGAGTTAAGAGCACATACTGTCTAGAGGACATTAAATTGGTCAAAACAGAAATCAGTATTTTAGGCCAGTATATGAGGTGCTTTCAAAGCAGACAGGCTTCCAACTTTTCTATATAAAAGCAGATTTCCCTGCTTAGACACAATTTATCCAAAGCATTATTTCCTACAGTAGATTTAATTGACAATAATTAACTGCACAAGAAGGGTTTTCAAACTCTGGTGTATTTAATTCTGGAGGTTCTTCACTTTTCTCATTTTTTATTTGTTGGTGGTTTTTGTAGTTTTCTGTTTGTTTCGGTATTTGTTTTTGGTGGTTCTTCCTGGGTTTTTTTCCATTAGCAATTTCCCTAGGAAACTTTGTGAATACATACATCTTAGATTTTGTTCCCAGTCTGATTTTCACAGACTTGCAAAAAGAACACCTCAGAGCACACAGTGCACACAATGTATTGYTCAGTTAAGAAACAAAAGAAATAGGTTATGTGTCTGTGCTTTCCTAATCAAAGCAAAACTCTAAGCATGCTTCCCCACTCATTTTTCTGTATGTTTTCAGAAAAGTCTTTCCACTAGCCAAGTGTTTTAAAAATATTACGATATATCAAAGACAGGTGATGTTAGCTTTTAAATTCATGATGTTCCTAGTAATTTAATTTCAAAAMGTTGAGAACAGAACTCAACAGACATCAGGCACAAGTTTGACTGTCAGGTTTTTAGAGCATCTGTCTGTCTTTGACTGTCTTGAAAATCACTTTTCAACCCAACCTGGAACTCCAAACCTAGATAATATAACAGAAAAATTGCCTCCAAAAACACCATCCTCCCCCCTTCGCTTTTTCTTGTGATATGATATGCTGCTACCATTTACTGTAGTTCCCCTGCAGGTAGGTAACACAAGAGCCTTTGGACACTCTTGGAGACTTAAAAGGGATGGCAGACAGAGAACACCTAGACCCAAGGACAGCCACCCATAACTGCAGTTATTAATATTCATATGAATGGCAAGGAAACTCCAACTTGTGGCTAAAAAGCACACATCATTATCCAAAGCAATTGGAAGAGGAAGATGCAACAGACAGCAGCAGCAAAGTCTCACTTGTACAAGTTGGGCAAATAGCATTACAAGCTGCACGCTCTGGGTTTGGGTGTGCAGGCACTGGAGAGGGGTCACCGTGCTGGTGCTGCTCAGCCCCAGACAGCCATTTCAGGGAGCACCCTGTATCCTTTATAAACTCACATATACCCTAATACTTCTCCTCCAAAGCAGACCTCATAGCAAGCGAGGACTGAATTTCTGCCATCACCCATCTCCCCTGCTCCCTGCAGGAGCAGCAATCAGCAGACCCCATTCAGCCTGGACCCAACATTCAGGATCACCTCCTTGCACCACACCATCCAGAAGCCTTCATGTGCTCCCCATTTGCTTCCTTGCCACCAGTCATATTAAGGGCTACTTCAAAACAGTCTTTTATCTGAGAAATTGAACACAACAACAAAAAAACCCTTTTTTCTTAGTAGGATCACAATGTTAGAAAAAGGTCCATCCACAGCCTTATGCTGAGTGAACACTGGAGGACCTTTCCACAAGCAGAATCCAATATACTACAAAGAAAGCACTAATAAAATTGAGGCTGAAGACTCTCCAACATGCTTCAGTACCAAAAGCTGAAGCGAAGCCACTAACACAGCCCCACAGCTGAAMTATGCAGATAACCACGAGGCAGAGTGGAGCAAGAGGGCTTTCGTTCTAACACACAACCATCTTCAGGAACCAACTGCTGTCAGCAGCAGAACTCCAGCCATGTGTTTCAGAAGCTAGAAATGCTTCTGTGGCCATTTGCCATGTTATTTCAGACAGACTGAGACTACAGGAAATGGTGAAGGAGATGGAATAAATCAGTCACACAGCTGTCACGTGTAGAAATGCCTAAACAGGCTTTCTGCAGATCCTGTTATGAGAGATATGTAAATCTCCACTATTTAATAATTATTTGCTTTTAAGAGTCCTCCAAGCCAAACCTTGCTAAGATATGTAAAAGTAGGATTAAACTAAGAGAAGTAAGGAAAGGACAGATACTGAAAACACACATAGCCAATTAACTACTTTTAGAATTCACTGCTATATTCCAAGATGTCCTGAAGTTACTTTATGAAGAATATTTACTTATACACACAAAAGACAGAATAAAAAAAAATGAAAAAAAAAACCCAAAAAAAAACCCAATTAAGCTGTATAATAGTCCACACAGTACTAGAATGGAACATTCTTCATTTTCCTCAATTGTTTACATGCCTCTGAGGACAGCAAAAAGGATCAAACCACCTTCAGCTTCGGGGTAGATTTTGGGGAAGGGACAAATTAACAGCACCTTTTCCTTGCAGGAAACATTTTGCTTTAGTTAAGAGCAAAAGTAAAGACAGACAGACTGAAATTAACAGTCTGAGCCATTCTGAATTTTTCTTTCACGAGCAATCACAAACAGACCACAGACAGAGCAAGCTTAAATATTTAAGATGCCCAAGATAAAAGTGACCAGCAGTAGGGATGGCCACATTTCAGGTAGTAGTACACACCAAGAGAGAACTGCCCGGTAATAAAAATTCCACAGCGAAGTCAGTCTTAAAATAAGACTAAAAGCTGAATACATTGTCCAGATGGTACAACCCGCCCCTATCTAAAGACTTCAGAACCAAAAAAATATCAGGATGGGTGACATAATGTATTGCAAGAAAGAGCTTCATGAAATTGAATGAATACAGAACATTCACACCAGCAATCTATTTTATTTATTAAACAGGCAAATTGTTTTGACTTCCATCATTCTTAATGAGGTATTTTTCAATACAAGTGCTATTCACAACATTTACCAGTGACTGAATAGAATACAGGTAGCCTACTGGGCACCTTGATAAAAGAGAATTATGTTATGTTCCAGCTGAGCATAATCAAGACAATCAGCTGATCTAACATAACTTCCTACATTTAACAATATAATAACAAATGATAATCAATGYACAGAGAAACATAGAATAAGAATTTTTAAAGACTTGTATTTAAATTGTAATTCCATCTGGAGTAACAATCACTTAACCTACTTATGAACATAAAGAAGACTAAGTATTATCTCAGTAAACTGAATGACTGGCTATTTTAGTTAAACATGTATCTGCTCTTTTGCAGTGTAACAAAATTACTCTGGGTAATAGAATTGCTGAATTGCTGTAATACTCATGAGATGTTAACTTGTCCTCATCCCTCAAAAAGGTTAGAACATAAAATCAGGAAAAGCTGAGAAACCTCAAAGGAAGTATTAAAATCATAAATTGCAGTACCTCTGAGAAGAGCTAAAATAAATCCATGACACATTTTACTCAGGTAACATAAATAGGGTGCACAATCATGTGCTTGCAAATGCCACTGACAAAACCTCAATATACACACAAAAACTATTTAAGACAGACCCAAACATGCATGTCCTTTCATAAGCAGATGAGAAACATTTATCTCAATTTTTAGCCTGAACTCTCATCAAAGGATCCTCACAACACTTCCCATAAATAAGGACAAATAACTGTGACTTCAGAAGACATTAGTTACCTAAAGAGGACACAGAACTGCATGTGCTAGTGAATATTCCCTTGGAACTGCCCATCCTTTAAACCACCTAATCCACTTAACCTCTATTTGGCATCGTACCTGTACATGAACACACAGCACTTGAATGTTTCAAACCTGTAATTACTTTGAGAGACACAGTAAAGCTCACACAAATACATAGAGTAGTTATAGGAAATATATAAAAGTGCAACAATATGGTAAAGAGAATGCCAGTGGAATTATGTCAGTTTCTGAGAGTGGCATGTTACCAGCTTCATAGTCTGATTTCAGTCCCATCTCAAAAAAAAAAAAAAAAAAAAAAAAAAAAAAAAAAAAAAAAAGCTTCACAGCAGCAGTCCTGCAAAAGTAGTGGTCTGTGGTACTAAACACACTGTACTTCATACTTATGACATTCTAGAATGGACTTAAGATTTGAACATACAGTGGTAGTGCAAGTTTTCTCCTTCACAGGAAAACCTTAAAGCCTCTAGGCCAGAAGTGCATAGCACTTCTGTGCTGGCTCTGTAACTCTGGGACAGAGTTACGTTTTTTCAGTGTCTTAATGGGGCTACCATAAGCAGATTCTTGTTACTTAGCCTCAGTAATCACGCTGGAAGCCAACATACGCCATACCACCTGTGAACCTACGAACTACAGCTTGTGAAAGTCCACGTATTTTCTACAAGGAAGAAATATGTTTGCTAAGTTAAAGTGATCAATCTCCATTGTTATTTCAATGTAAATATTGTAAYTATTGAACTATGCAATTTTCACCTTGGCACCCTTGCTGCCTGCTTTTACAGCAAAGAATTTGCTGGGAAACCCCCAAGGTTTGTCTGCAAGTGACCTAARCATTTGGCAGACTGTGGAGCATAGCTTCAACACCATTAATTAAATGCGTAAATTCCATGGAAGTAGAAAAGAAAAAAGCCCTAACCTTGCATTAGTACATTGACTTGKACTGAGCACTTTCTTTGGTTTATTTCTACTCATCTCTYTTGCCATCCCCCAATCAACTGTCCTCCCAGAAAAGTAGGGAGGTGTGTACAAGAATCCATGCTTCTGCCTCTGCCATTGCTGTTTTTTGCATGAGGAACACCAAAAAATACAGCTATGACTGTCCTAGGTGTTCAGATAACYGTAATTCCACACTAAACATTTGACAGCCGCCCACAATTTCAGCCTTTGAAAGCATTAGTAATTGTGTAGGAAATGTGATGCCTGGACTGCAAGTCAATTCATCCAACTCCTCCAAGGAGACTGAATCTGCATTAAGATCCCCAATTAGAGATTAAAAGACTTTTTGGTTTGTTTTTCCTATATTCTCCAAGAGTTTCCCTAAATGCCTGAACTGTCTTATAAATACGTAGTGTTTTCAACACTCTTGGTCACTCAGCTTSCAGCTGGGAGTTTAGGGAGCATGAAATAAAGTCCATTCTGATTTTCTGTCTGAGAACAAAGGTAGTGGGTAAAAACTCTGGAAGCACAGTGCAAAAATTTCACTAATACCACACTTCCTCTCCCTGGAAACAAATTTAGTAACTAAAGGAGACAGGAGTTGCATATTACGTATTTCTAAACAAACCTTTTGGGTTTTTTTACTTTATTGCCTTGAACTAGGATGGCTCATTCATTTCCTACTGTCTGCTTCCAGGTGGCACAAAGAAGGATCTTTTTCACCACACTTTAAAGATGACTTTTTAAAAATGGTGGAGCCAGTTATTGTTTGACATCCATCAAACAACTGGGGAAATAATTCAGCTCAGAAGTTAAGACTGGGAATCTGTTACCAAATTAAATTAACCTTGAGTTTCTTAGCTATAGTGCTTCTAARTAGTTATTCACTTGTGAGCAACACAGGGATATGGAGTAAACAATTCTTTCTACCTCCCAATTCTCATTCTCTTTGTGATTGTTCTTAGCTTTTGAAGTTCTTGCTTTGTTCGCTTCCTTCTAGAGGTTGTTGACATGCAACATGTGTTCAAGATGACATTCTCTATAAAAAGGGTTCATTTATCCTGTTACTGCTAGCTGACGTTACCTGGCTKTATCAGAAAGCAAAAGCAGATGGGCAAACTGCGTGTGCACTTTTGTTCCCCATTCCTTCCCATCATCCCATGAGTAGAAATTCACCAGAAAGGGATTCAACTTTTCTGCTTCAGAGGGGTCAGAAAAATAGCAACAGAGAAAGACTTCTGTTCCTCAGTCTCTAGACCTGCTAGGGCCCATGCTGAGAAAGATAACACCAAAAGAAAGCAGCATGACTTTTCAGAAGCTACAGAAGAATGGAAAGGCTACAGTTTTAGTCTTGGAAGTTTCACACAAGGTAACAGATCTGTAATACTGTTTCCTTCATCACCTTGTCAGACTGTGGCCACAAGAAACGGGGACAACAGAAAAGGAAAAGAAAAAGAAAGCACACCCTTAAAGCTTAAATGTCTCACAAGAAGAATGAAGGTTGCTTCTTTGACTAAGACAGACAAGCAGCCCTTACTTCTTCCAGATTTTGTTTGGGGTATGGTCTATGTGCCTTGGGCATCTTCATCTGTTTCCCCAGGCTTCTCTCCAGGGTGTCTTTCACTTTCTGAGGGCAAGGATAAACCAGTCAGCCTCTCACATTTCTGAGAAGCAGTCAGCAAGTGTTGATGCGTATCCAGGCTGATGGGTCAGGAAGAGGGATAGTGGAAAAGACCAGTATCAACCTCTGTGTTGCCTGTCCTACACTGATGGCTCTAATCTGCGTCTGTCCTCCCTTCCACAAGGCAGTAATGTTCATAAACTATGGAAAAGGTTAACATCCTCAAGAATCTGGTGGCTCTTAGAGGGCTATGTAAAAGTGAGAAAAAAGCCCTGGTCCCCTAAGGGAAGCAGTATAGTTAACATGTTTCTTATTGCCAGCCATGCTGGTTAAGATTCACTTAGGCATTGTTTATAGTATAAACTAAGTTTTAATTCATCTGTTCCCACTGAATTTGATTGCCTGCCTGTCTGCTCTTTGCTTACAGTAAAAATTCCTTCAACAAAGCATTTGTATTCTGATCATCTTGTGAATTATACGGTTTTTTTCCCTCGCATTCTATAAAATACAGTTTTCCCACAAGAGCCCCTAATATGTACCATGTGTATCAGGATGAAATTCCCAGAGGCTAGTAGCTTATTCAACTTGTGAGAGTCTCCTTGGCACCTACACATTTTTCCATGGTTAAGTCAGCTGTTGCAGTAAATTAAGTATTACGAATACATTTAACTCCTTGGAACGTGAACTTAGGCCACAATAATTATTTGTACCCCTGATTTTTAAGAAGTTTATTCATTCAGCTTTGTCATCAGTAACATGACTAACATTCAAAGCCAAACTAATAGAAGCCTGAAAKTCAAAGTTATTACTTAAAAAGAAATTAAGAAACTTCTTCAGGGAGACTCCATGAATCTATTTCCTCTCCTAGTGAAAATACACTGCTTCACTGAATTTTGTGTATTTTGTTTTCCTTAACACAGTATCTTAAGCCTACTAAGCAGACACTTAATTTTCAACTAGTTCAAGACAAATAGAGTAGTAATTAGGGTAGTTTACAAACAAGTGTTTGACCAAAGAGACTAGTACTATTGGCACCAACTTTTAGAGGATTTGGGTAGGGACAGGGAGATGGGAAACATCTTACTTTATGTCATCTACAAAGTCAGTGGCAGGGTCTTGAACGACAGACACCAGGGACTACTGACTAACAAGACATGGCTTTACCCATAAAAACCTTCCCTTCTGCTAAACTTGACAAAGCTGAACCTGAACCTGGCCTCCTATTCAACACTCACAAAAGGCACAAAATAAATCAACAAAATAAAACAGATCTTTCAAATACATTTGCCCCTAAGCTGCTCTGAAAATAAAATGCCCTCTAGGCARCAATTATTTTACATTTTCTACCACTCCTTTCAAAGTGAGTTTAAAATTCTGAGCTATGACTTGGGGATGTATCACACAACCACAGGCATACATTTTGTCAGCCTTAGTACTGTTAAGCATCATTGATAAATCATAATAGTTTTGGACTATCTATGATAATTTACTGAACTAAAAGACAATAAACTTTTTCTCCCACTAAGATTGGGGTTGCTTCAAGAAAYGAAAAAGTTCAGGGGGAGCCCTTTAAAAATAATAACAAAATGTTTATCGTGCTGGTTCTCTGAACAGCCTTGCTTTTAAACGAATGAAAGACAATGAAACATTGACTTCAAGAGGTGGACCACTCCAAATATCACATGTGCTTGAACTGCAGCACAAGACTTGGAGTTATCACCAGACAATCTTTAGGAACAAAACCAGGTCACACTCAACAGAGAGCTAGATATGTTTACATGCACTGGTATTTTTATTATTTTATAACATAGGTTATATGGTAGGCGCCACTTCTCTTTCTCCAGAGTTTGACACTACTAAATATTACTAATACATTTCCTGATTTGTTTGAGCAATGTATCAAATAGAGACAATTTTGTTTCTAAGTAAGACTTTACAAATATTACACTAGTACACTGTTATTCTAGAAATCTACTTGCTCAAATATTCTTATCAGGTAAAATCTGTTTTTCTAAACCTAAAGAAACTTTCTAGCTCTTCATAAAAGTCTTGAAGAGGAAACCAGAAGCATCCTAAGCAATGGCAAATACACTTCAGTTACAGCCTTTCCTATTAAATCCTCCATTAAAAAACTGAAATTCAGCTCACTACAGAAGCAAAAGGTTACTGCAATTGTTTCAACTTCTCTAAGAAGCTGCAGTACTTCTTGGCTGCTATTGATGGGAGATCAAGACTTTCACGGGAGAAACTTCTTGCTGGGGTGAATTRCACTTGCACAGGATAAAGTCATACTGAGCCTACTTTACATTGGCTCTTTCTAACAGGTAGTAAAGGTAGATCAATGGAAAAACATATTGGGAAGCAGACTTTAAGCAGGACGTACAGGAAAACCAATATGACTAAATGAAAGCTGAAGTATCAGTAAGTAGTTTTCTATTCATTTATTTTATGAAGTGCCATTCAAGAATCTCTTATTTTTCTTCAAAGCAGCTATTCTGTGCAATTTGCAGAAGTATTATTTTCAGTGTTTTATACTTTAAGGGGGTTAATGCATGTGAACAAAAGATTGATCCATCACAAGGGCAGATCAGACTAGTGAGAAGTTTTACATTTGGCCATTAATATCTATGTTTTGCAGCCAATATCAATGACAGTAAGAGGGTCAGGATAATTGCTTTCAATAGCCTGTATTACAAAGTGCTAAAAATATCACTAACTGAGCTGTGMTAGTACAAGCAAAAAACAGTCACAAACTGAAAACCATCTCCTTTGGGATAGTACCACTCATTGTTTAAGTCATCATAACACACTTTGAGAAATTATCTGGTTTTCAATTAAGACATTAGCATTGCTAGAGGGAACACAGAACCTACAGTAAAGCACAGTAAGGCCAATGCCCTGTCAGTTCCAGCCTGCAAGAGAGGTTGGTAATAGAAGCAAGAAATTTTCTTCCCACTTGACATCCTACAGATGCACTTACATAATTGCAGTTCTTTAGTTTTGCTGTAGGAAATTGGCTAGTCTTCATGTGCCACAAATATTATTGCTGTGAATTCATTGCTGGCTCACTTATGAAAACATGATTCTGTTAAAAGTACCCSTAGTTCTTCTATCCCTCATTTACTTCCATAAATGCTTCAAAGTTTCACTATCTCATTTCAAGCTTCAATACAAAATCGGTGTTCGAATGTGCTTTTCAATGCTTTCTTATTTTTTGCCATCATACCTGCATGCACTGCTGTYGGCAGCAAAAAATAAGACGACTGCATCCTCAAGTCTGTGGAAGCATAGATTCTCTCTGCCATACACCTTAAAGGCCATGCACATGAATRGCGTACTCCTGACTGGTAAGTGGATACAAAGTTTGATATTGTTTCATGATTGTGCTAGCCTAACCTTTAGATTTAAAAGCAAGGGGAATAAAAAAATTCACTGATTTGGTTTTGCCTGTCCCAAAGCATAGAGCTACAGGTTTAAAATTTTTCTTCTACCTTTAAAGGTTTGCTCGCCATCCAATGTAATCCTTGCCTCCCATACAAAGGTGCTAATAAGAACCATCTTCAGATGTATCCAAAGTAACCTATTTTTCATTTCTAGGAAAGAGTCCCTGTAGAAGGCAGCCTCCCAGGGTCATCATTTGCACCTCGCACATTCTTTCACAGGTTGTTTAATAAAAAGTGCCAAACATGACTCAATCATATTCCCCACTTGATGACTAATGCTGATGGAGAACATTTCTTTTTCTTACCCCTCTACCTCACCACCTACGAACCTTAACCCTATGAATATATCAAAATCAGCTGGTATTCTCTGGGTACAACAAGATGCACATGTTAGGGTACCAATCACTAATATGGGAGATGTTCATTCAGTACATTTGCCTGAAATCTTAGCCATTTTTTCCCTAAGACAATCAGCTGATTCTGTGAACCTTTCCCCACAGATTTTGACACCGGACATTGTAAAACAGCTTGGAAACAAATGCTTTCCAAGAACAAACAGTGCTACCAAGACATGAAGAAACCACCAGGTCCTCACTGATATTGACGGTAATCAGCTACTAAATTGAAAATCATTTTGGAAAGGACACACTGATGGTAAGAAGTTAGGTCAGATTGATATCAAATTATATTATTTATATAGTGACAATCTGTCGAAGTCCCATAATGTTTCTGTGAAGTCCAAGGCACTCTACAAATACATAGGAAGGTATGGACCTTGATTTGATGAGCTTAAGTAAAAAACAAAAGCTTCCATGAAATTTGACATTTAGTCTCTGATGACATGGAGTCCAAGCTAATCCAGTTACAATTTTACTCCAAGGAATCTTGTACTGACTAGAAGTATCAAAACTAGTGACTGGTAGAAAAATTTAAAAATCACTTGTCACATAGCCTTCATAAGTCCAGAATTTTTTTTGCTCATTCGCTGTCACACAAAATGTAGATTACATCTTATGTTTCTATAAAACACTGGTAGTCAAGTTAAGCACTTTCATGTACAGTCAAAAGTAACTTGTCTGACTACAATTTCTATCCACAGGGCCTGCAAATAAAGAAGAAAACCTCATCTTCGAGAGATACAAGAGAACCACACAATTAATTAAAGAAAAAAAACAGGAAGTTATCCCCTGCAAGGTCAACAACCAGCTCAGTTCAAATAAGTTTCTTTGCTTCTCTAATACAAACACAAAGATCAGAAACAGAAGTATCTATGTTAACAGCACTTTGATTTGTTTATACACACAAATGACAGCATACTGATGTTAATCTGCCACTCTTGTATCTTGTGTGACATGTTCTATTTTTCTTCCASTTAGTATTTTACTATTTGTTATAAAAACTATTTTATGTCAAAAATAATACAAATACCTGARTTATKGGGWTTTTTTTTTTTTTTTTGCTCATTTACAACCATAAGAAGCTGGTAAATTTAATTGTGCAGTCTCAGCACTGCATTAGTAATTTAATAATAATAATCTCACAGTTACTGTAAAACAGAATTAAATGACAGCACTACAAGAATTGAACACAGTCTGCTGGTGCTTGTTTACACTATGGACAAGACATCAAACACACTCACTCTCCCCCAACCCTTCCACCCACCCTGCAATCAGTCGGTCCACTGCTGGCAGAACTGCACACTCTCAAGGGTAAGACCAGATATCTGGCTGGCACAGCTGAAAACTGTATGATTGTATGCACTCAGAGCATCACAGTGATTGGTGACACTGAGCGAATTCATCTCCCCTATATTTTTGCAGCTTGAATTCATTCAAAGCTCTTGTTGTTTCTGTCTGGCACGATGCTTTATTTCCAAGTTCTCCTTATTGACATTTTTTTCACAATACATTCTAGTTCACAGCATCCTGARACATATTCTACATAAATTTATTAAGCAGAAATCAGAAGTTAACTAAAGAACAAGGTAAAAGTCATCTATTTTGGAACCAGCAATTTTTATCTGCTTTTAAAACTGTAAGTACTTACTTAACTCTCACACATAGTAAACAAAATGTTCTAATGATACAGATTTTCTACCAAAAAAATATAAGCACCTCTCAGTTCAAGACAAAAGGGTAAACCAGAAACACTGTGTCCTCTACAGTCCACTTTAGTCTTGCACATAAATAGAAACTGTTTTCATATCTTATACAAATATTCTTTAATCTAGCAAGCAATGCACCTAGCAAAAGGTGATCATACGCTTCCACCTGACCCTCAGTTCTGACTAAAAGGCTAAATTTTCAATGGTTTTCTCCAAATCACCAATGTGATTTATGTCAAAAGACAATGTAAAACTTTAATTTAGAAACACAAGAAACAGTTTACTGAGTACGGGTTGCTGGGAAACATATAACCAACCCTCTCAGAGATTTAATTTTTCATCTTAAATGGGCTGTTTCTTTTCTCCTCACTTTCCATACCAGAACACAGATCCCCCTAATACTTTCATGAAGCATTTTCTAAGKATCTAAAGATCTATGGCCAGCTGCTTCCACTAATGAAGGACATGTGCTACCAACAGTTCTTGGGATGGTAAGCAAGCAGAAGGTCCCTCAGTATCTCTAAACACTACCTCTCCTCAGCTGACAAGTTGGGAGACCTTACCCAAGCTTTCAAACACCAGTGAAGTAAAAWGAAAAATAGATTTCACAACCAAGAYTGAGACCTTTGTCTGGAGAAAASCTCCATTCCCAATTGTGACTGTKCAAAAYGCCAAATGGAGAAGTGAGAAAAACTGGAAGGGGAGAGTTTCAGCTATTATCACCTTTCCTTACACTGCGTCACAGAACTTAAGATACATGTATGTATAGAAGGCAGAGAAATACAAAAACAAAGCAAAATTCAGAGTCATGTGCTGGAATGAGGAACAGGGATGAAACACGAAGGACCCTATTCCCTTTTTAGCTGAGCTTGTATACYTTACACTGGATGCTGAAATGTCTAAGTACACGCTTACACAGTGCTGGTTTCTTTCAGGTTTTAATACTAGTGACAACTACATAAACTGGTAAACAAATCCAGTGAAAAAAGTCCTCCTTAATACGGACTACATACACACTTCTATTTGGCCTCTCTTATTTATGGGGTATACATTTCATTATGAAAARCTTACTAGCACAATATAAATTATTTTRKCYTWAMWYWRWKTWARGMYAAAAAAAAAAAAARCCCTGCAAGGATACCAAATTACCAAATGAGAGTTAGAATATGATATATATCCTGCTGTTCTCTGACTTCAATAGATATTTTCAGATGCATAAAAGCACATTTGTAACTGAACAACTTTAGCAAACAAATTACAGTCACAAATTCTGGAGTAAAAAAAAGTGCAGAGAACCTAAAAATAAGAGCTGAAGTTTTGTTTTTCATTCCAGACATCAAATGTAACTGTATACTTACTACACATGCTTTTTATTTCTCTGATCTGCAAACCATTTTGGTCAAATCCTCAAAGCAGGTATTCAGACCCAAGGTCACTACAAACATACTTCTCTGTCTGTAAATCAGTTTTGGTACACTTGTGGAGGATTTTCAGTTTTCTTAAAACCACAATAAGGCTTTTCACCATGTCAAATTGTTATTTCAAATSTCTTACTAGCCTTTATTCCAGCCTTGTATTCCAGCCTTGTAGGCCTTTGTTATTGCAGTCTAACTGCTATCTTCCAAAACTACTATTTGAAAAAGCTTATTCACAGCCACTTAGAAAAACTAAGCAGGAAAAAGTGCTAGCATTGTGTTTTGAATGGCACAAAGCATGAGAACATGCCTCTAACCAGACTCTGCAAGAGATGGACAGCTAATTATGCTCTGACAACTCTGATGCGACCTCTGACTCACAGGAGAAAAAACAAAGCGTATAGACAAATCACTACAGAAATCTATGTCCTCACGCCCCCTTTCCCATGCACCAGATTTCACACAACAAGCCATTTGGCCTTTGAGTTAGCTACTTACAAGCCTCTTGCACCATCTCTCCTCCTAATCCCAAATCAGCCTTGTCAGGATGCTTTGCAGGGGTAGTAGYTGATTTCATATTACCTCTGCTTCTCAATGAATCTTGTATCTACTTCTGTTTGATTACTTCCTTCCCCAATTTATCAGAGATTTTACTTTCTGATAACACAAGGTGTTTCCCCAGTTTTCCTTTGCATAGCACTTGCATGACACCCGTCACAAAAATCATGTTGCCCACACTAAGAGAAAGAAAACAGAAGCTTCACATTTAATACGTGAATTCAAAAAAAAATATACTAAATACTCACCTCTGGCAAAGAGAAAAAACCTCTATTCTGTTGCTGTTAAACTAAATACTCACCTCTGGCAAAGAGAAAAAACCTCTATTCTGTTGCTGTTAAAACTAGTTAGCAAACAGACTTCTTATATAAACACACAGAAAAGAAAGATTGTGGGAATGTCTACTGCTATGTGAAGTCCCTTACATCCAAGTGAAATTGTGAATTCTCTTCTATTTATCAATAGTGCTAGCGAATTTTCAACTCAGTACACTGTCAGCTCTTGTTTACATTCCTGGAATGATCTAACAAAGAAATTCTAGGATTTATTTCTTTTAAAAATCTGCTCTCTCTGGAATTCACCTTGCTTTCTAAGGACTTAAATTTAATTTCACTTTATCAGGGTTAAACCAATTTGACTTACGTTTGCACTACTTCTTACCCATTTTTCTCTTTCTGGGAGATGACATTTATCACTCATAATGTTTTGAATCAATAGAGAGACCGCTAGAGCTCACAGAGCTCAATAAAGTCGCTGATCAGCTCTTACCTTTCAGCTATTTCTTTTAAGCAGACACATCCCAGCAGCTTTTTGTTTTACATTCTCAAGCCATTAATTCTTATTTATTATACAACTATCTGATAGCAAGCTGGCTGAGTCAAGTAAAAGAAACATCTGGAAAGAAGAACCTTTCAAATTCTGTGCATATATATGTTACCTACAGGCAAAAAAAGAGCTTAGGACTTAAATGTTTTGCATCTCCATCCTAATGAATATCTGCAGCGCTACCATGACTAATCCTCTTTGCAGATTATACTGTACATCACTGTTTTCCATCTCTAATAAACCTATTCATTTTACAACTATGAAATTCAGTAAAACTAAGGCCTGGAGAAGCTTAATTAGTGTATAACTTTCCTGTCTAACTCTGTAATTTGTAGCAATTATAAAGGCAAAGTTATTAAAATCAATCCAAACTTAAAGAGAAACAATCCATGATTTAAAAGTCCAGGTAATTCACTCTGTCAGTACTTAAAAGCAAGTTTTCCTATTTCTGTGTCATTTTAATCTGTGAGAAAGCCCCAAATTATGATCTCTGTTGAGAATCGTATGCTCCCCAAGAAGCTTTTCTCAGAATATCTTTTCTATTATTGTTTCGCAGACAGAAAATTAAAGTTAATTGGATCAAATGGCAGAAATACAATGCATTCAAACACCATTCTCTGCTTTCCCTATCACATGCTGGCRGCCTATGCTTCTAGTTCTGTCCTGCTGACTCTCAAAAAGAGGATTTTGCAGTTCTTTCGCACCTCTGTGACGGAGGGCACCTATGTATCTGCCGAGGTCTCTGTATGCATTGGATGCACTTGCCACTCACCCCACGAACTTCATCCATCTCCACAGTACAGTACATAGCTGAGAGATAGCTAGCAATAGCATGGAAGATCATCCACAAGAATTTTGACAGGAAAAAGGCAGGACMTAAGGGGAAGAGTAAATGTCTGTGAGGATGTTTTGTGAGCCTCAAAGTGTGTATTTGGAAGCTGTTCTGACAAGAATTAGACATACATTGTTTTTTGCAGATCTAAACATAGCCTCTGAAGGAGACGTAGCAGCCAGAAGTGTTCATAGTGTAATTTATGTCAATCAAGAATTACTATAACAAGTGTGGTTGTTATGTATTTGATGCCTGATCTGCTCCATATATCTTATGCACTGTCTGGTACAAAGTCCAGCCTAGCACCTTCTCCAAGGTGAGAATAAAAAACACSTACCTCTGAGCAAGACCTGTCATCTACAGCTTCTGAAGCTCAAACTTTACATCATGTCTGTGATCTAACTGTGAAATGATTTTGCTATTTTTTTAAGTAAAATATTTGGGAATATGTTCTAAGTATAAAACTAAACAAGAAAGTGACCACAAGAAAAACTAGTGAGTCTATTCCTTAGCACAACCTACTCCCAATTCTYACTTTAAATGGAGTAACTATGCGAGGTATCAGCATTTCTTGTTCAGATTCCACAAGTGCAATGTACACCTAACAATTCATAGCACTGAAGCCATGATCTTTGGCATCCTGACACATTTTACTACATCATTAAATTAGTATCTTGCATCACACCCAGTTTCAAGGAAAAAGGCTAGTGGAACATGAAAACTAGCATGCCACAGACATTTAGGCCACCACCACATTCTACTGAACCTCTTAACAGGCAACACATTTAAGAGAAGCAGTGTCCATTTATAATACACAAAAAAAAAGGTTACACACGAACTGAGGGTTACCAACACAACAAAAAGAGCTTTTTTTCCTCGCATTAGACATCAGACTTTGTCTCTCTAAGCACATRCAAAGATTAYAGCACTGAGCACACAAGCCTCTCAMAAGAGCTCACTAYGGACATCTTTTGGACAAGGTATCTTTTTACATAAAAGTAATATTTGAACTGTTCAACCACGACAAAGCATTAATTAGAAAGTAGAAGTTTAGAAACCATTTTTAGAGTGCATGTTAATGCCTTTAAGTGACATTTCTGCTACCAGCCCTCTATGCCCTTAAGACTTAATCAGTCCACTCCCCTCCTCCCTTCAATTGTTCTGTTTTTCAGAGATCAAAGCCAGAAATACAAGGGGTTTAATTTCTCTCAAATATAGAGTCATTCTGATGCACTAAGAAACAAAGAAAAAAAGAAAATTACAAACCTTAAAAAAACTTGTTGTGAAAACCACCTAACGCAGACTTTATATTAGATTATACTCAATGCTTTCAGAAGACTAAAGATGGAAAAAGAAATTCACAAATCAACCCACAGCTTTTAAAAAGGTTTCTTTTAAAAAACAGAAAAGGTTTTCAAAGTTTTCACCCAACTCTTAATTTCACAGTACCTTCACCCTCTCTACCAAAGACTTCTGTGTAACAAAAGAGYACCTACCTCAACCAACTTTCCATGGACCAAAAGAGGTAAGCAAAACCAGAAACCACCCGCCCCCAAAACATACCTGCATACTGAATTTCTCAGGTAGAAAGGATGTTTTAATCTAGAGTGCAAGCACATTTGCAAGTAAATCACAATGATGTGATTACACACACACACACAAACACACACACAAACACACATTCTTTCTCTCATTTTAGTATGCAGATCCTAAAAGCAAGTCAGCAGTTTAGGTATAAAACCCACCTTATTATAAACAGACTCCAAAATGAGAATCAATTTTTTTAAGAGCAAGAAAGCCTAAGGAAGAAGCACTCTTACCACTCCATTCCCCTTCTCATTAGGTGTCAAGCCCATGTGTGATCCCTCTTTCCACCCCTGCACTMAGGGGCACAGCAATCTGGTGTGGGAAAGGAAAGGGATCCTGTCTGAGCAGTGACGAGACACCACATTCGTTCACAAACACTGCTGCTGGAAGGGAACCCAGAGGTTTGTCTGACACTGAGGGCTGCTCCTTAAATACACCACACACTTCACAAATACCAAATTCCACCCTCTTTACCAAGAATTATACAGTGGGGGCAACAAAAAAAAAAAATCAACTACCCTAATTGAGAGAGCAATATTTCCTTACACTGTTGACAGCACATCTGCCTAGTAACTTCACCATCTGCAACACTCCTATTATATTTCAATATGAAGAACTCTCACATTATTAGCATAGTAACATTCAGAAATCTGAATTAGGTAAAAAATGGCAAAGTTTCTGTTCAGAATGTGAACAGATCTTACTTGCATGCCATATTTTAGGTCCAAATCAAAAGTGAGAAGAGGGTGTTTAACTAGGAAATTCAATTGGTTTGTAAACAGTTTAAAGTCAAGTGAGAATAACCTCAATTGGTCTTTTTGAAACTAACAATTTAATGCTTTATAGAGATTTGTTTTGAGAACTAAACACTGCTATGATTTAAAATGTTTAGTTCAAAAACTTAGGGATAAGTGTTGATGGGAGTGAAAATCAGTACTATATGCTTTCTGGAATTATGGTGCTTGAATTACATCCACTGGAAAAATTTTATTTTCACTACCATAGTGATTTAATAATCACTAGAGTTTGTGGCTACATCAGTAAGTACCACAGGAAATACAGCAAAACAAAGGAATCAGACACACAGCCCCTCAACCTGAAATTTGATATGGTAACAGTCCTYACTTTGATCTCTCATTTTTAAATTAAAGACACTGGTAATACATCAGGAAAAGAAGTAYTTACTAATTCCAAAGGCAAAGCAAAGAGGGATACAGTAATTCCTGGGGACAGTGAAACTGAGTTTCCATRCAATTATCTGGCCCAGAAAGGTCTGCCTCTAGAACTCAGTTCCCCAGTCAAATTATTTAATAAACACTGGATTCTCCAGGTTTCTATTAAAGACAATTTTACTCAACTCACCTACACCAGGGAGTACTTTAGCCACTCGGCATTCTCCCAGATCATACAATGAATCRCTACCTCGTAAGAAGCCCCCCATCTTAAGTCCAAGTACAAGCTGTTTGAAATGTCACATTCACATTATTTAMCTGGCACCACACCAGGGATATCACAGCTGCTGAGTGACCCTCCTCACAGGCCCCTCATTATAGGGGCATTAGGAATGGCAGCCAGCCCAAGCCAGCTTCTYTGCTCAATTCCCCATACAGGACAGTCTTCAGCTTGCCTCTGAAAGCCTCTGCTCCCTGAGAGAGACACCACAGAGAGCTTGTCGTGGCTGGTGCATGGCCAGCCTGCCAGTTCTGTCAGTCAGAGCTGCAAAAATGTTCAAGTCAGTTGTGTTTGTTCAAGTTTGCATTGATCATCCCAGCAGTGAAGTACTAACTTTGAAGGGAAACCCTCACAGAACAAATTAAAATCAAATTAAAGCACCTCAAACAAAATCCCTACTTTGGAAGGCCTCCTATCAATATACTGAAAAGCAAAATCTGATAGGAAAACCTTGTTGGTTTTGACCAGCTAAACTTTTGCTAGATTTGGAGCACAGAAAAAAAAAAACAACTAAACAGCAAAGCCCAAAATATATACAGACACATAGCCTAAAGAAAGCACTAATTTTTGGCACTGGTCATGAASAAGACAGACAATCCTAGCATACGTGTAACATACAAAATGAATTAAGTGACAGAATCAAGTTTTTTCATATTCAGGATATTAATTGATTCTACTTCTAAACTTCCGTGGTTTACCTCAAACTTCAGCTCTATGTCAGTGTCTGAAAAGGTACTCCATCTTAAGAAGATGTCACAGCTCCCAAAAACAACTTAGCTACAAATATTTAACGTACAATTTTTGTGATTTCAATGAACAAAGCTGAAGGTGTGGAAATAAATGTTATTTGGGGCAATTAGGTTGCATTTGGCTTTCTGGGTGGCCCTGTGACTTCTTGAACATGACTGCAGAAGAATTCTTACAACAGGCACGTTTTTAGTGCTGTAGATTGCTTGAGTCAAGCTCCCACCTTTCCCAGCTGTAAGGAAAGCCTCCTATCAGTGACTTCACTTCTGCGACATTGCACATTAACATTACAGCTGACAAAATCTCACCGATTGGGCAGCCAGTGAGCAGCTGACCATCTGTACATTAAAAGGGTTTATCTTGTCTCATTTCTTTCAGTTTGTCTAAGATTGCTCCTCTACATGTACATGGACACCAAGAAAGGTTCCCAAGAAGCATTAACTGCCTCTCCATCCCACAGTGTGCAAGGCTCGTTTACTAATACTGACTAAGGCTTTTTCTCCAATTCAGTTACAAGTTGCAGTAAGATAATAAATCCAGTGGTTGTGTTCAATTTTTCAAAAGGAAGTCTCAAACTATGTAACACTGCTCAAACTGTAAAGACTATTCCCCATACAGGAAGTTAACAAGTGTCTTTTCTAAGGACTAGAAACAYCATGTAGGTTGCCAATGAGGGCTTAGGAAAGGAACACATAATGGGAAGAAYGTATCTTCAGCTTGCATTTCAGTGGTTCTTAAATGAAACTGCCTGATGGCAAGTAACTATTACTCAAGTCCTACAGTTTTAATACATTCTTAGTTCCCACCAAAATCAAGAGATTCCTTTGATTGAAAGTTTACAAGGAACTCCTAAACTTTTAATAGTCAGGTCACAAATACCTTCTGCATAATTAAGATTTATTATAGAAGAGCTCTAGTCAAGTTGTCAGTAATTAGCAAGTTGTTATGCCTCTATAAAAGCAAGAAAGAAACCAATGTTAGAGGAATAACTTCCGCAGCAGTTGAGAATTAACAGACCAGTGCAAAGGAAAGCGCCYGATCTGGTAGAGCCAAGGTGGATAAGCACTGTTCAAAGAACAAGTAAGAGCACTTGAAATATCTCTCTACCTACTTCTCCTAGCTCTGCGTGAAAAGTCATCCAAACCAGTTACCACCAGCTCATTAGTGATCACCACCAAGCTGATCAGAAAATGCAGCCAGCCCCTATTGCTCTTTATACACTTGACTGCTTGTAGAAAGCAGACTATTAGAGCACCTTCACTAACCTCATATCAGCAAGAGATCTCAGTACCTCCTGTCTCTTTCGATCTGAAAAAAAGGAACTGTAGGCCAAGCAGAGACTGCACTGTATGTTAACTCATGACAGTCAGTCAGTATTACAGGCTTTTATGGGACTGGTAGCTCAAGGAAAAATATTGTAGTCRTTGAACCTGACGTACAATGAGACACTGTAGTATTCAATGCCCTGAGAAAACAATGTAAATTTTGCTGAAGTTGAATTGCGACGAGCACTGTTGGAAGTGAGAGGAACAAAAAAAAGGAATGAATGCCACCTGAGCAACATGACCAGTGTATCATATAAATCAGCTATGCCCCAAATAAGGACTGTGTGCATGCTTTCAGGCTTTGGTATGTGAGGCAGAACATGCCAGTCTCACTGCACACGCACACCACATGCTGACCTCAGCTGACAAAGTAGTCCACTCAGCCTACTGGTGTTCCAAGAGAAATACATTTTACCTTAAACGTCTGCTGGGCTGTTGAAAAGAACATTAAATAAATTTCTATTGAAAGAAGCAGAATCAAAACACAGAAAAGAAAAATTTTAACAGYGTAGAACAATTTCTGATGGGAGTAATGAGAAATTGGTCACGTGCCAGTTCCACACCTCCTCCTTCATCTGAGTGTGCAAACACACAAATACATTTATGCAGAAGAACCCTACAATGCTTAGGAGGACTGGGAGTACACAGTGGGCAGAGTTTTTTCAAATATAAGTAATTGTGTGGTCAAAGGGGCCAAGCTGAAAAGGCCAGAAAAGGAAAGTAAGGGATTAGCTGTGGATAGTCCATTAAGATCTCTGGGCTTAATTTCATGCATAAAGAGAGCAATCCTCTCCATGAAAAATGTAAGATTTGCAACTCTTGTGTTTAAAAWTTCTCATATTTGCTCTTCAAATCTTTCCCTTGAACAATTTCAAAGTATAAGTACATATTACTGTTAACAGAGTATTACTCTCCAGAAACRGTAACTGAAGTAGGGAATGAGCTAGAGACCTTATTATCCAGTCTGGTCTCATGGTGGGAACTTTGGACTCAGTGTCCAGTGGAGTTGGACTTTCTTTCTGGTTCTGCCACTAGCCCTTCAGGACAATTTGCCACTCTCCACATCTGCAAAGAGAGATACATATCTCTCTTCTGTGAAATACCTTCATTTCCACAGTTAAAAACAATGAGTCAAATACTATCACGGCTGAACCCCATAAAACCTTTGCAGAAAACTGAAATTGATACCAATGTTTTAACTAYCCCATAGTGTGCTCCGATAAACAAATGAGTCAAAAAAATCCACCTTGTTCCTAAAACTTGTAAGTAAACCTCACTGAGACCTTCTCTCCAGAACACCACAATCAGAAACATTCATAATCACGAATGTCAGGAATGAGAAAGGAAAGGTATATGCCAAGACTCTGCTACTCCTCCCCTCCCTTTCTTTCCTCCCAAGGGCTAGCAAAAGGCAGCAGTAATCATCTGCCAACAGAGGAGTTGAAATCCCCTTCTATACACACCAAATAATAAAGTTTAGATGAGAGCTGCCTGGTAAAGCACTAAGTGTGTCAGAGGAGACCTCCTTGTTTTGGTTTAAAAAAGAGCTGCGCAAGCAATGCCACATAAATCTGGGGAGCACCGTTCTGGTATTTGGTTAACCACACAGCACACGCATATGGGCCTTCCCTGCTATGAGTGAGAGGGTTGTGAACACAGAGTAAACTTGAACCCAAAGCAGCCCACATGCAGCTGACTCCAGACACCTGACTGGAGAAGGGAACATGACAAACAGAGACTGCTTTGTTAGGTTCTGTGAAGGAGTTGACATAAATAGTCTTGTGAATGATTTTGTGGACATGGACACTTTTCTGAAATGCCACATACTTGTCTAGCAAGCTGAAACACTTCTGTATTTATAAGGACATACAATGGCTATGCATGGCAGAGCTCATTTGTGCATTAGATTTAGGGCTACTGCTCATGGATTCCTGCATGTAGGCATTCACGGACAGGTCAAGCCTAAAATAAATTTACAGTACTACAACATATGATTATTACTTGACAGGCAARGCTGCTGGATGACATCAGTCAGGAAATTCCAGTCATTGTTTTGTAATTTGCATGAATAGCCATACAGTCCACTGAGAAAATACTAGGGAAAATGGGTTCAAAACTGGAAGTGATAATTCCTCTCCAGTGTTGAAAGCAATGTGTCAATAGWTACAATTATTCTGAGCCACAAGTGATAAAACTTGCACTCAGAGTGCTCAAAAAAAGGTCCATACCTTTGTTTGAAAYAGTAAGAAGGATCAAATTAAGTCACCATTTCCACCCCTCCCCTAGGCTGTTGTTGGTTTGGGGGAACACTTCTAGGGGCTTTTTTGGTGGGATCAGGCGCAGAGGGGAGARAGCCTGCTTTATACCCACTGCCCATACTGAGACTGGTAACTTAGTGCCAAAAATAACATGAAAGGCACTTGAGGATTTCATTTTTAAACTTATCTGTGTACATGTTGYTTGTAACAGTGGTGGTCACTGAGTTTCCCATTCCATCTGCAGAATGGAWATGGTTTTTATCATTTGGTCTTTTTCACCAAAACTTGAAGTGTTTCAGATCACCAATGGAAAATGTTACAAGCCTCAGTTTTAAGATAGACAAAAAGATCATAGACTAGTTTAGGCTGGTAGAGATCCTTAAAAGGTCATCTAGTTAAGCCCCCTGCAATGAGCATGAGCATCTTCAACTAGTGCAGATTGCTAAGAGCCCTATCTAGTCTGACCTTCAATTTTCCCAGGGATGGGGCATGCACCAGCTCTCTGAGCAACCTGTGCTAGTTTTTGCCCACTCTCTTTACAGAAAGGTTCTTACACCTTATCTAAATCTACTCTCTTTTAGCTTAAAACCATTACCCCTTGTCCTACCACAACAGGTCCTGTTAAAAAGTCTGCCATCATCTTGTTTATAGGCCCSTTTAAGTACAGAAAGGCTGCTGTAAGGTGTCCATGGAGTCTTCTCTGGGCTGAACAACCCCAGYTGTCTCAGTTTGTTTTCATAGGAGAGGTGACCCAGACCTGTGATCATCTTGGTGGCCTCCTCTGGACCTGCTCTAACCAGTCTACATCTTTCCTTTTTAGTCTCCTAACCAGTCTACATCTTTCCTGTACTGGGGACACAGCACTCCAGGTGGGATCTCACTAGAGCAGAGGGGCAGAATCTCCTCTCTCACCCTGCTGACCACTGCTTTTGACGCAGCCCAGGACAGATTTTACTTCACAAAAGACATATAGTAAGACACTCAGTCCTGCAGCAAAGATAGAACAATAACAAACTAGTCAGTACAGAAAACTGAYAGCACATTGACATGTTTCAAGAATGAATGGGAGGCAGCTTGGCCTCACTTCTAAACAGCTGTATGGCTTTTACCAGCTCAATTTATGTTTCTGCATCCATCAGAAAGCGTAAGTATAACCAGGATTCCAGAATACAAATCCACTGTGCTATTAGCAGGATCTGCTCAAATCCCAATTGCTTATGATTGTGTTTTCTTGGGTTTTTCTTTCTTTCCTCCCTTTCTTAATCTATAATCAACCACTAAATGCATGCAACAGATTGATTTCAACTACCGTCAATCACTTGCACACCTTGCCTCTACCGTAGTCCTAAAGAGTTCATACTCACTCCAAGTTTTCTTCACACACTAAGGTGAAAATAGGAGCTGCCAGAACAACCTGTCTCCTTGAACCTTGATGTGCTGAACATCCAGCAACTCTACATCTCTACTACTGTTTCAGCAAAATCCATATTGTTTTGCTAATATTTAATTAATGCAGTCTAGGAAAGCAACATTAAAATATTGCTACTATATTATCAACACCTCTTGAAGCTCAAAGAAGGATCTGTACAGACCACAAAGCATGCCTGCATGCAGCAGTTGTGTTAACATCTGAACTCAGGTTTCCTCTGGATTGATACCCTAAGCSTGTATTTCCCCGTCTTGAGCACTTCCTGCTGTCTCCAAGCTTCTGCCAGGGCAAAAAGCCTGCTGGTGGTTTTCCCTCCCCTCYGTATAGGATCTTGTTTACACCTACAATCTGCAGAGGTAAGGAATCTCTGCCAGCAAGGATAACAGATTTTTTTTGTACTTATCTGTCATTACATACTGAAGATRGAATCTGTAACATCAGTAGCAAGTAGTACATGCTCTTCCCAGAAGATACTGTACCCCAYTGTAGACAATCTGTCCCCAGCTTCTGATGGTTTACTCTTCCATCCTTCCAGACAAAACTCTCTGCATTCCAAATTCCTCCCATTTAGCTCAACCTCAGCAATAGCATCCAAAAGTTAACACAAAACTCACAAACCCTATAATTTCTCTAAATGCCTCAAATATATTTTCTCTATCACATGTAAAAAGACTAGGTTTGTTTTACAATTAAATATATTCCAGGATATAAATCAAATCAGAAAAGGGAAGATTATCRGAACTTTTTCAACACTTGAGCTATATTTATGCTAGTAAATGTACTACCGATCACTAAGAGCAAAATGGACTGCTGCCATTTTCTTCCTTTTCAACATGTATTGCTGAAGTGTGTGTGTGCACATGTATCACTAACATTAAGACAAATCTGAAAAAACTGAGTCACACTACTACACATAGTGGCAGCAGACCCAAGCCTGTATCTGTAGTGCACAAAACCAGCCAATGCTGCTTGGCAGGATCCTCGTATGCTATCTCATGTCGACATGCAAATTTTACTTTGCTCTTCTCACCTCAGCTACTAAATCAAGACCTAACTTGGAGGCTAAGGTTGCCCACTCTTTCTTTCATTTGTAATTCCTGGCTACCAGCACAGCCTGAAGACAAGCCATATCCATACCAGCTCCCTGACTACCAGGAAAGGTTTCAACATTTTACCCGCATCACAGGCTAAGGTTGGAACACAGTTGTTGGAAAGAACCATTGCTTTTTTTTTTTTATTAAGTTTGAAGACAGCAATGTAAACACTGTACACATTGCCACTTTTCTTGYGGCAATCTCCAAAGCCACATCCAAAGTTGTATGGTTACAACTGGAAAAATTGGACATCTTTAAGTCTCTTTAAGTTGTTATATACTTATGCTACCCATTGACAGCATGTCTTTAGAAAGTCTATTMTCGTACCTTTTCAAACCAGCTCTACCACAACATATTTGGGTGAGGGAAAGACAGTCTTTTTACACATTCTCTTACTCTTGTGTACACCCTTAGTTAAATTATCCTGCAATAATGTTAACATGGGAAGCCAAGGAACATCTCATATTTCAGAAGCAGCTAAAAAGAAACTCCAGCAAAAATTCCAGCCCCCTAGTAAGTAAGTCTGCCTGAAACAAAGCCAAGTTTCAACACATGCCTTTATTTTTTAAGCACATGTATTGAGTAGACTTTTTTTTATTTATACAGACACAGCTGTGAATCATGGCCATATCAAAAGAAAGGAAGGAGACTTAATAAACACGGAAAYCCAATCAGGCTAATCATGAATGAACAGGTGAAAAAACTGGTGAATTTCTAAATTTTTCACAAAAAGTTAAGTTTAAACAATCTACCACTAAACATAAAAATCCCAYCTGCCTGAAAGATGCCAACATCAGCACTGTATTTCACTGTACACCATTACCATTAAAAACACCTGGAAGACTTGCAACCAAAACTGCTATAGCTCCAATCTGTCTAGGAAAAAGAAAAACAATTATCCAACACAGCCTAAGAATTTGCAGAGTATACTCCTCTACAGAGGTTGCCACATATGCATCATTTTACTGACAAACTCTGAGACTAAAGGTTCCATTTCTTCWGCCCATAAAATCATCCAACAATTTTTGCCTTGTACATGAAATCATATGTTCCAATACTATATTCATCCAAATTCTACACTTTTTTTTTGTTTGTTTTCTTAGCCTGTCCTGCACAAATTCAACCCTATTCCAAGAAGATATATACATATAGATATATACAAATTACTTTCTCCTAGAAAGTGACTAAGGTACAATTTAGCCTTCTGACAATTTAACATCTATCTAAATTTTCTACATTTATATGCAGGGCATTGAAGCACTCCTTTAAGATTCACTTACACTCTCTTCCTCCCTTTCTTCCACAAATTCAGCCAAAAGTTCATTTTAACAATAAACCAACTGAGCCAGGTGAGAAGCAACAAGAAACAAAAGACTCTCATACAACGGTCAACTCCTTTCAGGTATTCTGGTGTTTACCTAACACTGAAAAACGAAATAGAAAATTTGGGGTAGATTTATCTTCACTTCCAATATAAGAAACTGTACCTTATAAGCACAGAGTTGTAATCCTATACAACACTATGTTTCTCTTTTCATTCATTTGATCTTTCTTTAATGTAAAGSGACTAAAAATAATTTGCCTTTTTCAAGGATCAATCTTCCAAATCTCTGCAAATCTCAAGGGTAGGTTCTCATATACAGTTAATCACTTAAACATGACAGGCAGGAGGAAAAAAACATGAACTAGAATTACTAATTTAAAAAAAAAAAAAAGAGGATGAGAAGGTTTTGCATTTGTAATAGTTGGAAAACTCCTTTTCAGACAGGAAATACTTTCATTCCTTAGAAAGATGATTTCAGCATCAAGAACAGCAAAGAAACCAGGGATGAATTCAACTGACTTATAAGGAAGGATAAAGAGGAAGAGAGAAAAACAGAAATTTGTCTCAAGTATCATTAAGATGCTGTCACATTTGAATCTACTTCCCAAGTGTTTTCTGAGASAGCAGTGCCTCTTAATTCATCTTAGAGATTAGAAATCTCAGTTAGTTCCAGTTTCTTCATGTTCACATTTAAATTTTCCTATCTTATTCTTCATAAAACCTTCCAAAAAGCTTTATGTTCTCTAGCAACAGATTTATCTTGCTCCTTTTGCAGCCCCCAAATTTTCCTATGCAAAGTAGGAGAGCCTCTTTTGCTAGCTGTAGCAGGAAATGCCAACACTTAAGATTCAGAGCCATAAGCACTATAACTCAAAACATTCTAAGCAAATCTTCAATATCACAAAAGACTAAAAATGAGGTTTTTCTTGGGATCTCTGCTCATGCAAAGGAACACCCCATACAAAAATCCAAAAGTTGATGAAACCAAATGGCCACATGACTCATTATTTCTCCAACCATATGCAAAAATTGATGTCAGGAGAAAATAACAAGGAAGAATACAGTCAAGCTTCATACACATTTTCYCCATTTGAAATCAAGCATCACCAAAAATTACAAAGAAATTTAAACAAGCACAATTTGAGCATTTGCCCAGAGTWGTGGGTGCCCCACCCCTGGCAGTGTTCAAGACCAGGCCAGACAGGRGCAACCCAGTCTAGTGAAAGGTGCTCCTGTACCTTTAAGTGCAGGAAGGTTGAAACAGTATGATCTTTAAGATCCCTTTCAACTCAAACCATTCTGTGACAAGCAGTAACTGCTACCTTCTAACTCCTTGATCACCTTTCCTTGGTTGAACTTTTCTCATCACTTCCTGAAAAGCCACAAGCTTGTGATCATACAGCATACTGCAGCCATCAGTTTCACAGCAGTTTCTGAGAGTGTAAATCAGGAAGATAGTTTTGGGCTACATGCATAATTTCTTTGTTAATATCAGGSCTCTATCTACCTCTTCTGCTACATCACAGAGCAATTGAGGTTGGAGGGTACTGTAAAACACCCCTTTTTGTCCTGAAATCCACTCAGCATCAGTGTTCCTTCCTCTCACCACTTCCCAACCCAAGCAGAAAAAGTTTCTCAAGGACTTGGGTAGTCTTAAAAGATGGAGATTCTGAGTAACATCATCCAGCATCTGGCCATCTGCCCAGTTTTGCCTCTTGTCCCAGCAGTGGTCACTACTGGAAATAGTCTGGTTTCCTCTTCCTTACATCTGTTTGCTACCTAAGGTGACTTAGTGTGGAACTTAACACCAAAATATGAAACTATTCCTAAGTATTTCTATGTTAACCATGTGTGGCACTCCCTTAGCTTTATTACATGTTCTACAATTGCATTTAAAATGCATTTAGTGCTGGATGTTAAGTTACAATACATACACTGGTATTTTAACTACTGTGTTTAAGCATGTCGATCGAATGTCAAACTTTCCAATATCAAGACCACGAACTAAAGTGTAACACATGCCTACTTCAACTTTCCAGACAAAGTAACCTCCCTGAAGTCAGTTATTTTTTAAGATTTATAAAAATGTTCCCGTAACATAATATACCTGGATATTTCTCTGCTGGAGTACTATAATGGCAAAGCTTAAATTAACATCATAAGCATTTGACAGCAACTACCTGGCTATTTGYTTTGGGGAATGCCTTTGCCATGAACTAAATCAGGAACAAAACTTCTAAATWCTTCGCCAATAAAAATTTATTTATAACACAGTGATCCCCAAACAACTTCCATGAAGTCAGGAAATCCAAAGTTGACTGTTAAGTACAAAATGAGTTGCCTCTTAAGTACAATTTCCCTCTATGAAATGCAAGCAATAATCCTTTACTTTTCTCCCACTAACATCAGACTATTGGCAGGGGAGGAAATGGAAGAAAGAGAACTATCCCCAAAAAAWAAGACTTCAGAAAGATGTTACAGGAAGGTTTCTGGGTACTGGAAAATGGCTCAGGAAATTCTTATTCTAAGTGCAACATTAAGAACAAACTGCTTCCAATTATAGTAATCAGCACCATTTTACATATTTTACAGAAATCAAATGGTATAGTCAATTTCCAAATAGTGTATTGTGAGAAAAAAAAGTACCATTATTGGTAGAACCTATTTTTCTCCAAGGCAATGGGAAAAAAGAATGACAGAACTTCAAAAAACCCAAAGGCTCTAGGCCTGCAAACACTTATACAAGTATGCAGTTTCATGCACGTGCCTCAGAGAATTTTACTACTGTGTTCAAGAATTTGTATTTTGGGGCCCAAGGTGCTGGAACTATTGATGTTCCTCAAAAGAAGCCTCATGTTTCAAACCAAGCTATGTTAATAAACATACAAAAGTTTTCATTGAGCTAATAATCTTTAAAAAGAAATTAATAAACTTTGACCAATTTTTCAAAACATAGAAAAAATACATGCCCAGGTATTAACACATCCAGGTGTTAAAGCACAGCTCTCATTGAAAGCAAACTGCTGTCCACAACTGCTCATAACCACAGTAAAGGCCATTCCAGCTCTCCTTTTATAAAAGATTAAATATCACAAAGCAGGATTAGTTACATACACAGTGTGAACAACATGCTTGCCAATTTCATGTAGGAGACTGTGCTATCACTGACATCACACAGAGATGTTAGCAGTTTTGACCTTTCTTAAGGAGATTAAAAATACCCAAAAAACTTAACAATCACAAAGCTTTTCAGGGTGAGGAAAAAAATTWAAAAGATGCCCAGAAAACCCCAAACAATAAAAAGCTGAAACTACAACACCTATCTGAACAAAGCAAGGGAAAGTAAATTCTGCTAGAACTACAATGTATTAAATTACTAACAAAATCTTATTCAATTTTTTTTTTAGGAGGATTTCCTCATGATATTTAGATCTGAAAAAGAAGAGTGAATTTGCGTCTTCCAAATTTTTGTGAAACAGTTTTATTCCCATAGTTCTAAGAATAATTTATCTCATTGTTACATCAGGTAGTTTACAACCAGTAAAGGTATGGGCTAAGTAACAACCAGCTGGAAATAACCCAAGAAATCTCCAGTCTAGTTTTTCACTCATTGTCCTTTACAATCTCATACTCTTTGAGGTTTCAAATTACTAACATCATGCAGGAATTTCTGGAGAACCAAGCCCACCAATGCTTGCAAATAGCCACAGCAGTTTCTGTGTCACACAGGAATCTTAATACASAACTGCATCTGCACACATATAAGTCAAAGGATAATCATTGTTTAAGGACTTGTGGGGAAGACTGCTTTGCTTAACACTGAACTAGGGAAAATACTCACCCTGAAGCCCCTGGTGAGTCTGTGCTCATCACTTTTCCAAYACATTTCCCCTGACATTTGAATCTTGACAAATGCTCACAGTACATCTTCCCTCCAGAGAATGAAGAAGACAGAGCAAGTCCAAGTATTTACTACACATGCTTCCGTCAAAAATACCCACCGGCTTCCCTCATCTTTCCTAAGGCAATTCTACAAGCCAGGAAATGCCTGCAAAAAACATTGAAAATTTGAAGAGTAAAACCATCTTGAGCTAACCACTGCAGACTATCCATGTTTTGGATGAACRGGACCCTCTCTACCTTCTTGTGTTTGCACTCCTGTTGCTTTCAAGGCCATGCCTTCTCAAGTTAACCCTTTCAACAGCTTGGTAAGGGGGTTACAGTTGTGCTGACACTATTTAACTTGTGAAAAATCCAATCAATTTGTTTCAAACTATATGCTATGTTGGAAATGAATAGCTACAATATCACTAGAGAAGGTCAGATACAGTTTTAGTATTTTTAAGAAAATGTCTTATGGACAAGTAGACTCTAAAGGTTTGTATGACAAAAGCTTGAAACTTCAGATTACTTTGCTGTAACCTGAGAGACATAGCATGCAGCCCAGCACCATTGATTTCAATTGGCCCCTTAATAAAACCACTTAAAACAGGCCTTTTGAAAAAATGTCAGAAAATTTTTGCATCTGGCCCCATTCACCACCATCAGTACAAATGCAGGATAAAAACTTGTCCATTATGAGAGAAAAAATTTTGGACATGTGATTTAAAAGCTTCTTCCTCCCTTACCTTGCTTAAATTAAACACTTCTGTATTCCATATTTATTAATCTTATCTTGATGACACCAGAAATCTCCATTGCTAAAATCTGTCCTGATGTTACACCCTGTCTTTTGAACACTGCTGGCCTGGGAGCAAGCAAAAGGAGAAGGCAGCAGACTATTCTACTTTTCAGACATTCAGTGAAGACTAGAGYCACCCTTAGAGGACAGAGATCAGTCCCTGTACTCATACCCTGAGCAACACAAGCCAAGAACTTTCTTTTGTTGCTAGTGAGGCAACAAAATCTATAATCTAAAAGATCACAACAACTAAGGAGTGCAACAACTTTTTTCTTTTATTATTTTACATGAACATAAAGTTAYGTATGCTGAAGCCAGCAGAAACATTGGAGAGGACTCTAGACAGATGTAGTAACCAGTTGCTGCTCTACAATTTGGCAAGAGTATTTAATTTTTGCCAAGCAATTGGCACGASTCTTCAGGCTTATATGAAGAAACAGTGTTTGCAGTATTCAAGCCCATCCATCTGCTGCCATTGTCAGGAATGCAAAAAACACCCCACAATTCTAACCATGATGTTCCTTGGCTAGATGGAACGGTCCTTTAGGGTGTACCAAGTGCCAGAAGCCCCCATAAAAGTGCCACACCTTTAAGCCCTGCCCATTCAGAATCAAAAATYTGTTTTACTTTCTTGGATCTGGAAGATACTTTTCTGCTGTAGAAGAAAGACTTGACGTTAGTAGAGAACCTCTCAAATTCAATTTCCACCAAACTCAGGCTAATGGCATGAATCAGGAAGTCACTAGTTGTAACTAAAAATATTCACAATGAGAAATCAAAAAAAAAAGAAAAACAACTTTTCACTTTTTTTATGAAGTCAGGACTGCTGCCAAGTTATGAATTTCTCTAGGAAAATGAACAGGTGGTTCAGCTTCACTATGGATCAGCTCCTCTGTAGAGCGTTAAAGTAGTGGGTTTGGTATACAACTGTCAAAAACATAAGAAGTAGCCTGAGTCAGTGCTGACGTCTTTTGTTTATCCTTAGAGAAATTTAACACTTTGCACCCAGTCAAATCTATCACAGACATACCAAATCAATAATGCTGTCACATTTTAGTTACATGTCCACCTTCAACCATAATGCTATAAAAGCCTACTGAGTTATCAGCCTGCAGTAGAGAGAATTCTGAGAGCTGGGCAAGCAGAGCTCCCATATCACTGACAGGCTKCAGCTCACTCTCCACCACTAGTATACTATTGCTATCACTGTACCAGTGTGCCAAGTGGAGGCTCTTAAAACAGGACATTAAACTAAGKGGCATATCTTTTAAGTGTTACTACAATAACCTTCATCTCTGGCATCAGATTTGGAGACAACAGAAAAAAAATGTTTGCTCATTTTGGTCAAATACTGCAGAAAAAAAGATGTTATTAGGTCATTTCCCTTCTTCTCCAAGAAGTAGTCTGATTAATTTATTTGTGGATTTAAGATTACCAGTTGAGAAACCAGTTAGACAGTTTAAATGCTCTCACACAAAAACAAACCAGCATAAACCAGAGTAAAAAACTGAAGGATGTACATAGAACATAAAAAGCATAAACACGAGTTGCATGGATACCACAGATACCAGAAGGTGTAAGACCAGCTTTGGCATGACCACACTAGAAGTTTTTAAACCTCTTGCTTAGTTGGGCAGTGAAGTTTCCTGGACTACCACATGACTTTCATAGCGGTTACCTTACAAGCATTCAAATAAAGAGGGAATTCACTGCTCCTCAGAAATGTACAAACTCTAAAAATACAAGACAGCTCCCTTTTCTGGCCTTCCTTATCCACTGAGCAAACAGTGTATCACAGGCCACTTCAAGAAAAACAAAATGTAGCACTGGAAGAAACTGAAGAAGAAAGCTTTTTTAAAGATCATATTCCTTTCCTTTCAAGTGAAGAGTTTTCTATTACCCTTTTCTTATTACAGATCTGTAGGGTTCCTAGTTGGCAGATAACCATTTGTCAGCTACAGTGGAAACTTTTGCCTAAGCTTTGCAATTTCCTTTGGATCTTAAAAATTAATACTGCAGTCGCCYGTAACTCCTAAACATGCTGCAAAGTCTGCAGGTCTTAGAAGTGAAATTCACTTAGAAGTGAAATTCATTTACTTACTACAGTAAGTTAAAGCTTCTCATACTAAAGTGTCAGAGCCAAGACCACAACACATCAGCAGCAACCTCAAAGCAGTATTTACACATTCAAATAATTTAAGAATGTCTTTCATTTTAACACAGTATCTCATCTTACATGAAAAGCTTCCATTGAAAGAGGTGAGCCATCCATTTTGACAGCAGGCTGCACCCACACCTATCAAGTCACACATGCACTCTATTAAGTTGTTTGCTGTACGCATGAATCCAGTTGTATTCACAAGAGCTCTCAGAACAAAATGAGTTGTCTAAAAACCGGGACAGCAATCCTTGAGAAAGAGGAAGATGAAAACAAAGTATTTAAGTGGGGTGTTGAGCAACTCCAGAACAGTTTATTTYCATCCTTAACTAAGGCACAGTAAGATTAGTCATAATGCACTTCAGCTTGGTAGATGAGCTCACAAGCTGCAAATCACTTTCTGCAGCTAGAGATTTTATTTTATAGATGTTTGAAAGGAATCATGTTCAGGGTTTTTTTGCTATAAACTTTACACAGGAAATAATGACATAGCAGCAGCAAGTACAAAGTGGTATAAACAAGACCTCTTGTAAGGACCCATTACCTTTTAAAGTCTCTCAGGCACTCTTAGCACTCACAGAAAGAATGGATGCACTTCAGATTCTTACCCAAGAACTACAACACATACACAAGTGCAGCATACGTAAAGCAAATGGAAAATAAASTCTTCTGGGTGCCTCAACTAGTGTACAGAGACCAAGATAGTCAGAAATGCCACATGACTGATAGTTTAGAAGCTGAGAATGGGGACACTGTGGAATGAAAAACTCACAAAGGCACTTCACCTACCACAGACTGTGTAYATATCCTTTGCACAAACACAAGGGGAAACCTGCAACCAAAATGAGACCACACGAGCACATCAAGTGGAAGATACACAACAAATGCACCTCCTCCTGTGGACTAGTTCACAGGTCAGAGACACCCATAAATCACAACAAACTWCATGAATTTTAATTTAATTCTGTTTCACAACAACACCAATAAGATCTAAAATTTATTTATTACTAGGAACTTGTTGAAAGCAAAATCATTATAGCCATGATGTTAGAGCAGGTGGCTGGAGAGTTCTTTTTCACATGCCAGTTGAGTTTAGTGTGCCACAAGGTTGAAAGCTACTTGAGATACATCCAAAGTCTCCACCCTGTTACTGCTCCACAACTGAATGACTTGTTAACAATTTAGAATGTAAATTGCATGAGAAACAACCAAAGCTACACAATGCTCAAACTACCAACTGCATTGTCAAGTTACACCCAAGTTACCTGAAGTGATAAATCCTCTAACAACACAGCCTGAATGGCAGTTCAATTCAAGCTAAATATTAAGTTGTGCAGTTTCTCACACCTCATTGCATAGAAGTATTTGCAACAGGTATTTGTCCTTCATCTTGGATAAACTGTATGGTTTTCATTTCTGGCAAAGCTTTTCAAAAAAGGAAACGGACTACATATTCAATGTAATACAAAGTTCACAGAATCCAAATACTCATGAGCTACTCCTAAACAATCCCATCCCAGCAAGGACATCRTTAGCTCACTGAGAAGCCCAAGAATTGAACCTAGACCAATGCTGTATAAAAAGGACAGTACTCAGGCCAAATTACTGATACTAGCAAGACAAATCAGGAGACAACATTCAAATACCATAAACTGAGAAGAAACAGCTATGTCTTAAAACCAAGAATTAGTTGCTGAAAAAGACCCATAGCCTATWTGACAAGGGCACATCCAAATATTCAGGTGTTTCTTCCATCTTTAATAGAYCAATGTGAAAGCTGGAAACCAGCTAAGGCTATAACCAGAMCAGCTAAAAGTCATTGTGAACAATCAGCTTTAAATCTAGAGATCTAGAAGGAATGAATTTAGGACAAAGCCCTCAGCTTATTAAAATGTCTAGTCATCTCCAGATACCACAAGACAAACCCAAAATAAAGAAATCAGYCTTTTTAGTGACAGGAGTGCCACTGGTAGCAAGATGAATGGCATTAATTCTTGAGATAAAAATCTCTTTCAGAGTAAGAGCTAACAGGAATACTGAAATTTGACAGGCCAGGCCAGTACTAGAAGTGCCAACTTTGCTCGTGTATCAAGTTAAGCCCAACAGCAAAAAGAAGTTTCATTGCCTCTTGAACARTATTAATGTTCCAAAAGGAATCAGCATCTTTTAAGAACCAGAAAGAAATAAGAGACAAAGAAATCAAGGGTGCCTAATAATTAAAAATAACTTGGTTGTCTGCAGGGCTACACAGACTTACACAGGGCTACAGCAAAAGGATGAATACAGGAGCAGAATTGTTAGCCTCTGCTATGCTCATCATGCTGCAGTGGGTCACTGATTCTTCCAGATCCCAAATTTTCATTTTTAAGTTGGATAATTTTTTCCTTTCATGCTCTGCTGTATTCACAGAGTACAGACTATTGCCAACTAAATGCTCAACTGGGGTTGCACTATTGCCTTGACATCCTTGTAAGTGTTAAGTACTGGAATTTTCATCTGCTACCAACTGGTTACKTTACCAAGTGACCTGCAGTTCCAAATCTCTTCAGCCACGCACAGTGACACAGCTACAGGTCTAATCCTGGCTATTAGATGCTCCTATGCCAAGTCACATCTCTTTAAATGCTACTTTTTTTTCTAAGAAAGTATCTTCCAGCACTTGCAATTACCACAAGCCACTGAACGGCATCCTAGAGGACACTTCTTCCCTACATCGCTCCCCTACATTGGGCTCTGGGATAACTTCACATATAAATTCACATGTTCATTCAGAGTACTCTGYACAGCCAAGTGAAAAACAAGACATACAAGCAAATCACCAGGTGCTATCAGTATAGAAGAAAGAAAAATTCCTTTGTTGGTATTCAGTGCTTTCTAACTCCTGGTTTCCAGATAAGATTACCAACATTTCTAAGAGGGCTTCCCAAAGCAACCAAGAAGGTATCAAACTACAGTTTCTGGTTGGTACAYTTAACTTTTCAATCACAAGTGGTACACACACAAGTAATTTGGAGCAAGACACCAAGGGCATCAAGCTTATATTCACAAGAGAAAAATAACTAATCCAAATTTTCCGAAAGTGAGGTCACTTGGACTGCTTCCTAATACTGCTTAGATTTGCATGAATTCTTCTGACTTACTAATAATTAAGTTCATATTAACCTGTACATTTTAGATGGTGTGAGCTAAATGTACTAAATGAAAAAACAAATGTGTAATTTCACAATGCAAGTACAGTATTAAATACCCTTGAAGCAGACAAAGTCCTTTTTAACTTTTCTTCAACCGAAAGCTTTCTAAATCCTGTTTCCGTTTTTTTCCTTTGAGAAAATGGAGAAGCAATTAGTATTTACAGCTTAGTTCCTGCTTCCAAAATACCCCTTTAACTTTTTTATTATTTTTATGGTGGATATAAATCGCACCAAATTGTCAAATCACAGCTATTTTCTATGCTACCTATACAAATAGGGCTGATTTCAGGCAAGCCATAAAACAATTATGGCTGAATTCCTGTAGCCCTTTGATATTCCAGCTTGCMTGCAGGGCTTCAAAGCTATCTTAGGGCAATGCTAAAAATCTAATTTCCAGAAGGCACAGAAGGAAAATAAGGCATATCAATTCCCACATGTTCAAACATGAACAGACCAAAATCTTAGTACTGGGATGATTATGTTTGAAAGTGACTTAGAACAAACACAGATAAGATACAGCAACAGTTCAAATGGACACTTGCCTCATAGAAGGCAAAGATACAAACACCTTGAGAAACAGGGCTTAAGGCACACTACACCTGATCCCCCAGTACTTTCTGCAGGTTGAGAARCACATTTTCCTGCTTGAACATTCAGCTCTAAACCCTTCTTGTGTGGAAGCAATGAAGGGGGTGAGAAATAATCATAACTTGTAAAGGGAAATGCAAAAAAACCTGCCAAAGACTGCAGAGGAAGCAAAGACATGATCCTTCCCTTTAAGGTACTGATACTGCCAGTAAAAAATTACAAACACATAGAGGTTCAACTATGACAGGAACCTGAGAATTTACATAGGYGTATTTTACATTGGTATTATTATTTATTACATGGAAAGGTTTCCCCCTTATTTAAGCGGGGGAAGCTGGTTCTTGCTGTGCCAACTTGATTTCGGATAACATGAAACATCTCTGAGAAAGGCAAGGGGACAACACTATAACCCCTTTAAATAATTCCAGCAACATTTTTGCCTCTTAAACTGGAATTTAGAAGAGATTCAACTGAACAAATTGAAGACTGATTATTATATTTCTTTGCATGAGAGAACCTTCCATGCTGGCCAAAGAAAACAACTATTAGAGCAGTATAATTTACATTCGTGTAGACACACAAAAAATGCAAAACATCTTTTAACTCCTTGCTATTGAAGTGTCTGCTGTTTTTTAGTCAAAGGCTAAAACATTTTTGCCTGTAATTTGTACACTGCACAGGCACATATGAATGCAAATATAGAGAGTCAATATTAAATTAGAATTATGGAGTCTCTATTCTAGAGTTATAATTTGTATAAATTATGTATAAATGAGGCACATGCACTTGTCACTTTTTTTTTTTCTTACAGGATCTATTCACAGGTTCTAGAAGTGCTGCAGAAAATGAACAGTATCTGAAAACACCAAACCACAAAAAAAAAAAAAAATCACCAAAATAAAAAGACAATTTTATTCCAAATCTGTCCTCTTTAGAATAAGTACCAACCTGGTGATTGCTAACAAATAGTTCAGTCAATAAAGAGAATATCAAAAAAGGAAGAGTAACCTTTAATATTTGCCCTTTCCTGATTAGCACCCACCTCCTACTCTTTTGTGGCACTTTTGAAAACACATGCTTCTCATGTTCATTTATCATTTGTCCTAATTTTTACAAAGTCCGCTCTTCCTAACTTTGGGAAGGAAAATGGCAAAAACCCTTTCAATCCCTTACCTGGCCATTGCTGGAGACATTTTGTACCTAATGTATCCTTAATCTGCAGTTAAATCACTGGATCTCAAATGGGCCCCCACACTGGTTTTGTAGAAGTAGTTTAGACATCAGCACGCTATATTAATGTACAGAATAGCCTGCATAAAAATACATTAAAGTAAATAACTCTGTCCAGTGTGGAAGAAGAAGAAGCCTTATCTTTAGTGCCTGATTGCATGCCAGTCTCAATCATCATTAACTTCCTTCGGTGTTATTTGTACAAAGACACTGTATTCTCTATTTTAAAATAAAATGGTTAATAAAAGAATGTTCCAGAAATTCTCTGCATTTAGATTAAGCCACTAAGATTTCAAGGCAAACAAACTGATCTAATTACTGCATTAGATTCCAAAATCACTTAAAAGCTTAAAAGAGAATACTATGCCTCTAAAGCAACACTACAAATAAACACGTTTACAGATTGTGTGCTAGCTCTGTAGCTTGAAATAATAAATATATAACAAATGCTCATTAAACTGATTTTTAAAACAAGAGGTTAATTTAGATTTTAATCAAGAAAATACTGTTGTCTAGATCTAAGGACAGTCTACAAAAGAAGGAAGTTAAACCAAAATGTAAAACTTTTCATTGCCTAGGACACACATTGACATCATTCCAGATTTTAACTACAGCTAAACACACAAAAAAAAAAAAAAAAACAAAAAAATACAAACACAAAAATAAACAAAAGCCACAATTTAAATATTCTATATTGAAACATAATAACTACTTTTGACTATATGTTTAAAATGTCAATCTACAAGTAGTCTATTCATATTTCAACTAATATAAATTTCAGTTCAGGTATAAAGACAAAAAATGTAATGAAATATCCCTGCAGACCAAGATCAGTAATTTAATACAACTAAACTTTTGTTTCAATACCTGCAAGGTCTGCAGCGATTGTTTAACTATGCCTCTTTTATTAAACACAAATTCAAGGAAGTAATCTAATGTAGAGCTGCTTCATAGAAACCAATTTGTTTCTATTTAGTTCCAGGCAATGCCCACTAGAAGAGCAGGGCTAGGATGGGACAGCAGTGCCTGCAGACGCAAACAAGTATTTCACTAATGCTGGCTGCTTTATTTGATTTAGGTTCACGGGCTGGTCTTGGTGAATTTGCACACAACTACCAAAGGTACTTAAAGAGCTTGGATGAAGTTGCTTCACAACTCCTTCAAGTAATTTATACACAAATACTGCATTTTTAAGTCCGTTGTATTGTCTTTTATTAAAAAAATTACCGAGGGAAGAATTATACAAAGAATAAGAAAAGCCAGCTTCTCCAAAGAAAGGATACTGGGTAATTCAGAGACTGGTTGGAGGGTTATTACCTCCCCATACTTGCACAGAGAAGAATTTAAGACCACAAGATAGGGAATATATTTATGTGTTCTGGTTGCCTTTTATTAAGCAAATGAGCATCATACTAAGACCAATCTCAAAAAAAAAAAAAAAAAAAGTTAATGTCTGAGAAGTATCTCTTCTTCGGACAGTAAGAATAATGCATTTGTATTGCTATATTGCTACTTCCATTAATTTACCTGTAAAGAATTAATGAGTAGACTGAGTTATGAATAGAATACTTTTCTCTGAGAAAATATCACAGCAAGATTGTGCAGATACAGGCTAAAACCTGGCACAACTGAAAGGGGCCCAAAAAAGCCTCAACAAATTTAAGTTGGGACTTTTTGTTTTAGAATATATACTAGGTACAAATGGAAGCATTTAGAACACTCACAGAAGCCATGCACTTAATTAAAAAACATTTCAGACACATTAATGACAGTTAGGCAAAGACATAACTTGAGTGCCAAAAAGATTCAGTGCAAAAATTTTATTACAGACTGGAGCAGATCTCTGCAGTTTTAAGCGATATAACCTCAACAGTAGCAACAACAAAACAAACTAGGAACCTTCATATATTACAGAGGAATTCACAAGAACAGTAGTTTCTGATTTCAGTAGAGCAAACAAAGATTTCTTTGGAAATCTTTAAAGGAAAGACTAAACAAAGCAATATGTCTCCCATACACAGCTTTTGGGATTTTTTTTTTCTCATCTCAAAAAATGCACATAAGAAAAATACTTAGAAAGCATATAATCATCTCTTTATTCCTTGCTRTTGCTCATGCCAATGCCCAGATCATTATTTTTTAAATAATAGAAATTTACCTATTGAGGACTTTTTTGTATAGTTAACTGACCTTGCCCAAAACTAGTTCAACTGCACTTCCATCCTTTTGTCAGCTACCAAATTTAGAGAATAATTTACATAAATACTTTCTACATTCAGTCTTCAAACACAGCAAAATGCTTCCGCAGCCTTCCTCCCCGCTTCTTAAAAAGCCCAGTGCAGATCCCATGCAGAGTTATCCACTGGGAGCAGACATCCACCTCTGTCTCCCTGTTGGCCTGACCATTGGGTCCTTCCCTGGCATACTRCCTGTGCCGAACAGGAGCCAGGCTCTGGAATGCAGCGCCTGCTGGGCCAGCGCTCAGCAAAACAAAACACCAAGCCCTGCAAGACACAGACAGACCCAGTGCACAGGACACAGACCCTACACAGCACCTCTCCTTACTAAACGTTCCACTAGTAGAAGGCAGCAATATTGGATATCGGCTGCAAAGGGCTAGGCATTGGATCTGGCTAAAAAGAACAAATCTTACTATTCTGCTTTTCAGTGTCCACTTCTTTCCCCTAGCAAAAGCTTATGTCACAGAAGCAAAACACAACACCATCACAAAAAAAATATTGCAAGGACACACTACTCTTTTAAAAGCAAAAGCTTTTCAGTTTTTTATGTTCAGGGATATACAAAGAAACACTTTGTAAGAACTATTTCAAAGCCATATTCATTAAGACCTTTTCAGAGAAACAGGCTAGAGACTGTACACATTTCAATATACTTTATTCTTTCACATAGTTTTGGTTTTTCTTGTAGCCATATTAAGTCATTTTAAGACACCAAGAGTGTCCAGAAATACATTGAGCCCCCAGGCTGGGCGAGAAAAAAAACCTAACAAAACTAAAACAAAACAAAAAATACCCAACAAGTCAACCTAAAACACAAAGCCACAAAAATAAAAATYATCTGGCAGTATCCTAGTTAAAAACACCCATCCTTGAACATCACACTAAATCTGTGYGTCTCCATGTTCAAAGAGAACACAAGATTTCAAGTTTAATACAYCTTTCTCCTGCTTTTTAGTAAAGCATGGTGCTAGTGCTATGATGACTATGATGACTATAATTGCTTTTACCAAGTTCTTCAGTACAATATTCACTTGGAATTTACATTGTGTAAAATGAAATGTACATATTTTTTGTTATTATATAGAGTCTGGTACTGGATAGTAAGAGGAATAAAAATTTCACTTACCCACTTAATAATCATGAATCAAAATTCCTCAAGAAAAATTCATCACAAGAAAAGGCTGCTTTGAGTAACAGCAAACATATTTGGACTTGCCATTTTTCCAAACACATGATGGAAAACACTATGATTGCTGGCTTCTAGCCCACAGTGTCAAGTAATTCTGTTTCCAATGAATCGCTACATTATTCATTTCTGGATAACTTGCCCTTTAAAGTTTGCACACAAAAGGTAAAATACTGTCTCCCTCTAAGTATACATAAACCTACACCTTCTCTGTCAACCCCTTTTTTTAAGATAAATGTTCACATTTCTTCCATCTAGAATGAACAAAACAAATAGCGTCTGACTGAATTGGGTGGAATTATCCTGTACAAGCCTTRAAACAGCAGATGCAAATGGTAAATTTACACATATTGCAAACCACTCTACATCTTAYGAATTATCAGCAAAATCATCCACCTTACACTGCTCATTCAGTTCTGCTCTTGTTTTACTTTGTTATCTATAATCCACTTTGCCTTTACAACCATCTGAAAACAGAAATACCTATGCCTTTATGACCAAGATGCCCTGTGAAAACTACATACATCCTGTATAGTCCTATGCTTTTTTACACAGAATTATGGACAAGTCACTGAAGTGATGCCATTGCAATTTGTATGYGTCAGCTGCTCAGAATATGTCTGAACTGTATTTAAAAGAAATTGCATTTGATCTGTCTTTTAGATGATGTCACACCTGTCAAGGCCTCTGTTACCACAGTGTGAAMAAATTTTTAAACTAATCCAACAACRCTGGGCTTGTCCAGGGAGCTCAAAGAAATAAACTTGAACTCCTCTAGAATGCAAGGARTTGTGCAGGAGTTTGGCACAGGACTAACAGCCCATATCTGTCAAGCAAGGGAGAGAGTTAAGTCAAAGACACTGATAAGAAACTCTCTGATGACATCCATAAATAGATTTAATGTTAAAATCAATCCCATGCAGATTTAACTWAGCACACAAGTATTTTATGTACCAGTCTGCTCTTCCAGTCCTTCATATACTAGAACGCACATCAAAAAGGTAAAAATCACACAAAAAGCAAACATCTTGAATTACAAAAGAAGTGTTTTATGATAAGATGCGAAATCACCACTTTCATACAAACATACACAGGTGTCAGAATTTGCCTGTTTCCTTGTCTTCATATAGCAATCTAGTCTATCAATCGCTACCAGGAAGGGAAGAAAGAGGATGATCGCCTATGAACTAAATTCTGCTGGTTGAAAATTGCAGGTATCCATCACAAGAATCTTACAAAAATTCACAGTCAAACTTCATCAACCAATAAACTTAATTCTGGATTAAACATTTATAAATTAATTGTGTTTTACCCAGATATTAAGCATCACCAATGGGCTTTACATTCAGATTTCTATTACCAAATAGTTTGTTTCACAGATTCTACTAGRACAAAGGACAGATTGATCACCTACAACATTTTCCCCCAAAACCTGAATGTAAAATTACAAAAAAAAACAAAASCAARCCCAAATCCAACACACACACAAAAAAATTCTAATCATAATGCACAATGTTATTAAAAGAATAGCCTTTATACCTTAAACTGTACCACAAAAMAGTTACAAATCTGTCCAACATTGTACAACTTACTAAATCTTAACAGATATAATTATGCCTGCAGTTCACATTGCCTAACCTGTAATTGTAAATACTACATGGTTTAAATGTTTCTGACACGTTTATTTTCCTGAGGACAAAAACTGCATAGATGTAAACAGAGTCACAATAATAAATACTGAGCAACACAGTATTGTTTTCCTTTTCTCTAATAAACACTAACACATTTAACAATCTCCAGTTTTAATACTAAGCTATTTTCTCTCTCATCTTACTAAAAAACCGGACAGATGTGATTTTGCACAAAGCAATCTGGGTCTCTGTACTCCAAGCAAGTATTAYTCTACAGGCATCCAAAAATCTTTTGTACAACAGCCCTAAAACTCCACTTCCTGCCATCAAAAATCTGGAAGAACTACAGTGAATATAAATATTGTAGCTTTAGCAAGAAGTAACTAGACCTTCTTAAAACTAAAAATACTGTTTCAGCAACTAAATGCTATATAAATGCAACCGAATGTAAAATAAATAACCAAAGTTCATCTTTTAAGACTTAAGGCAGTCAAAACTGATTGGCAGTTTCTGACAGAAATCAGCATTTGCCCYTGCAGAAACATGCTTACAGGGAGAACAAATGTAGGTAAAAGCAGCATCCATCTCATGCAGGAAAGTATAAAAAAAACCACACTGAATACATAAATCACACAATGAAACCACAGAAAAGACTATGCAAATAAAGTTTAAAAACTAAGTTTTTTGCACTGGAGGATGCAGCAGCCCTGTTAYTTACCAGGTTTTTTCAGATAGTTCTAAATAAAGCCAAAACATTGGCTTTGAATGTGATTATTTTTTGAGTCCTATCAGCAAGGGGAAATTCTTTATTTTACCGGTTTCCTGTACAAGTAGTATCTTATCTATTGATGTCACTTTTGTACATATAAAACTTGACAGYCTCCCTATATTCAAACTCTTTGCACTTTAAGTCTGTGAAATGCCCTTTTGAGTTGCATCTGGCTGAATTAGAAAGGGCACCTAAAACCATGTGTATACACTTGAAGCATTAACCTTCCCATTCAGTAGTAGCAAAATTAAGTCTCAAGAGTTTCCTCTTGAGAGTTAAACAAATGAAGTTCTTCACTAGACCTCAATCATTTCATGTAACCAGTCTGCAACTAAGAGCAACAGCCATCCTAAAAGATATGGTATTAAACCCAYATCTACTAGACTGATGCAAAAATAAATTTCCTGCATACCTACCAGACAGTTAAGCTCAAGAAAATTAAGCTGGGGGTGGGGCAAAGAAAACCTAGGGAAAAAGAAAACCACCTGGAACCGATCTAAGTTCTTACAAGTGTAGCTAAATAGTGAAGTACACAGCATAAAACTGATTGCCTGTTTAGTGATCTTGATAGTCTGACTGAGATAGCTGGTATGAAAGGTAAAATTCAGTCATCTGGAAGAATCCACTTATGGGTCCCTATCCTCACACTACTCAGTTGACTAAAATTAATAAAGACTCTCATTGGCTTTAAATGGAGCAGAAAAATCTTCTTTTACAGTTAAAAATCATGGAAAGGAAAATCAAGTAAGAACAGCAAAAGGCATCTTTTGCAGTAGCTAAATCTATTTCAAACTGTTATTATTCACTTAAGTCTCGTTCTGCACTAACAGACAACTTAATGAAAACAACCAATGCTGGAAATGTGAGCTTTCTAGAAGACTATTACAGTTGGTCCTTCCTGCAGTAGAATACCAAGCAGCTTTACTTGCATCACTCTGCCATATCACTCTAACACTTACTTAGCTAAGATATACACCAAACAGCATTGCTCTTATCTCCACAGAGGAAAGCAATATCTCCATCTTTTTAAATAACATTTCAGTTTCCAAGCCAGCATTTTYATATTGACTAGGCTATTAGCACAGAAACACTGCACACCCTTTTTCTTCATTAACAAGAAAGAATTAGCTTGTCAAAGTGTACCACTGATTAAYAGAAATTTAACCACTCAAAATACAGTAGTTCCAAGGTTGTTTTTGAAGTGGGCTTACGAGTCATCAAAACACAAAATATACATTTCCTTATCCAACTGAAATATTGCAAGAGTAAGAGTAAGTCAGGCAACTGYTGAAGAGCACCAGCATTTGTTAGGCAAGAAGAAAATATTTCTACACTGCTTAGCATCCATACAATTAATGAGACCTATTATGACGCAAGAAAAACGCTCCTCTTTTGGAGGCAGTATAGCAGTGGATCAAAACTAACCACAATCTGGTGACACACTTGTTTCACACACATGCTTTAAAATACCTCACTTCTACACGCAGGACTATTTTCTTCACACAAATAATGAAAGTTAAGCAGCACATGCTTTGAAATGAAGTTAAGAGTCTTAAAAAATCTCTGTATCTTCTGTTAACCAATTAACATCAGCATTACAGACAAGATTTGAAAAGAGCAGTATTTGTGATTGCATGATGATCCTAGAGAGCTTTTGTCTTGCAACTGCTTCTCAAAACTGAGTCTGAGCATGACTTTACTCTCTTTAATGTGACAAACAGTCCTGCAGCCAGCCCCCAAGAAACTACTCATGGAAATCAGACAGCAGGAGCTGGCCATTAAATGGGATAAAGTAAGGAGAACCAATCAGTGTAAACTCCTGTATGCTCCACCATGCAAGGACAAACTTAGGCACTCAGTCATCATAAGGCAAACAGAACRCAATAAAACCTGCCAAGCTCAGGATTTTAAGGTGAGACAGACTGAAATATGAAGAATACTATTTTATTAGGTTACTCGAGCTTATCTACACTTTGTCCAATGTTAGTCACTATCACCCTTCCATCCTACCAACACACAAACCAACCTGCTCTACACTCCAACGACTGAACACTTTTCCCAACTATGTTGCCACCTTAAAACTAATGCAACTTAGGGATACAGGATCCTGCTTGCTCTGTAGCAACTATTAACAGAACAAACACTTGGACACACCTTTGCAAACTCACTGCCAACATCCATTATTTCCGAAATTTCAAGCATAAACAGATAAGCAAAACCATAGTTGTAGCTGGCAAACTGACAGTTTATCCAGCTATTCTCATAAATTTGCAAAGCAAATGACCTGGTAATAATTCATCTCCCTTGCCTCCCCTGGTAGCTGGAATTACTGTGCCCCTAATAAAAAGTGATCTAGCAACAGAAATACTTTATGAGTTAATAGCACCTATGATAGGTGATTTATTATTGTTATTATTGTTAAATTGATCCAAGAGCTTTAAAAATAGATAAAATGAATCAAAATTTTTGCTGACAAGCATGTGTCTTTGAGTAGCCACTCTTATCATGAATACAGACATTAAAAAAAAACACTTATCAGACAATTACGTGTCATTAAGGCTAGCCCATATACTAGTACTTGCTACTGATTAACATTTTATACCTAACTTCAGCATGCTAAACCCAGGGGTCAGGAAATGTTTGCAAAATTAGCAAGTATCTCCAAGTGGTAAATTATCTTATGCTAAACTAATAAAGTATGTAACTGCACACAAAGGGATGAAAACAGGTAATTTGACTAACACTAAAAACATGTATATCATTCCTATTAAATATGCAACACTTGAAGTATCAAACCAAACCAGTAGYACTGATTCACAGACACAAAAAAACCACCTTAGAACACTTCTGTCAAAAATTTTAACAGTATTTCCAAATAAGAAATAATAATAATAATAATGSTCCCATTCACAAGGCACATATCTCTATCACCCTTTTAAATAATTTTCAACAGCAGAAAACATTCTAGGTAATTCATACATGGCTCATTCCCCCAATGTTATTTCAAGGACCTGAAATTACTTCAGCATCACTAATTTTAAGCAAAGCCCAGAAGTGAATGGAGCGCTTGCCATCCAACTTATGCTCTGCTGAATGAGAGTTCAGAGTTCTCCTAGAATCCAAAGCACATGCAAGCACTGTCGAACAAGTTCCCTCCCAGGCTATATAAGAGGACATTCTTCCCAGCAGTTGCCACATCATGAAAATGATGGATACAAACAAAACCCCAAAATAAACACTTTGAAACAATGACTTAAATGACTGCATGACTGTACTCATCAGCTGGAGATACAGCATTTGCTGCTTGAAGTGCTTGAAGACTTTCCCTCACYTGGAAAAGTCCTAACCTATATTCTTATTAGCAAGCTCCACATCACACTGAGCAACCAAGTTTAGGGAGCAGTCTCATCCTCACAAAGGCCATGCAGCAAATAAATAAGTAAAGTAAATATAGCAAAATAATAAATGCAGAAAAGATTACCAACATCCCCTATACAGACTGAGCTGTAAGTATTAAACATACTTTCTACTACTGATTTAATATAATTAATCATCTAATTCACTGAACATGGATAATACTATCTCACCTATTTAGGCTACTCAGCTCTGTTCTCAGGAGTTTTTCCTATTTAGATTGACTTAAAGTCATGGATTTTGCACAAGAAATAGAAGAAAGCAAAAGGAAGACTCACCAGGGCAATGTGGGCAGTTTAATTCAACAGCAATACTGCAGTATTTCATATAATTCACTGAAAACTGTTTGCACTGATATACAAAAGATAAAAAAAAAATACACTGACTCTATGAAAATAAAAGGGAATTAATAGCCTGTACTTCAGATGATAAACTTTGTAGCTGAAATACTGCAACTCTTACACTACAATGCTTAAGGGAAGTATTCCAGAGAAAAGATAGTAATTGAAAAAAAAAAGTCACATTAAAGAAGTCACCACTTGGCATTTTCCAACTGAGAAACATTCAAACTTTTACGTAACACAATACAAAGCTTTTTCATCTCAACATTCAATTTTTCCCTGTCTTTTGCTCTGTGAACATTCAATTTATCTCCACCTAGCTCCACGCAGACAGCGTTTATGATGTTGTTCTGAGGAACCAGTGAAGTACTAGATGCCGATAAAGATTACAGATCAAATTAAAGATAACTCCTAAGCATTGTGTCTGTATACATAAATAAACCTGCTCACTACTTTTATTTGTACTGTTACCTCAACCAATCCCACTACAATAATCAAGACAAGCAATGGCTCAGGAAACAGATCTGTAAACAAAAGGTTTCTTATGTGTCTCACAACCAAACTTGTATGGGTACATATGCACCACGCATACACACCTTCTGAGACGTTTTCACACACTCACAAAAGGATGAAGCCCAGCAGATGAACAAACAGGATGTTGAAGGAGACCAAACACAAGTACCAAAATCTGCACAGGAACACATGTACAGGCATCCCTATTCCAGACATACAGCACATCGGGAGAAAACAACACCCGCCAGAAGAAAGTAACACGTGGGCAAAAATCGCCAGTGAGGACCTACGCCGGGACAGAACCAGCTCCGTGCCACTCACAACCGAGAGATCAGAAGGAGTCGGGACCCAGACCCATGGCCGGACCGAGCTCTGAGACCACGGGCGACCGCGAGTGGACATCCCCGCGGCAGCAAGTGCGTCAAGAGGCAGAAAGGATCCCCTCCCGAGCCCGGACAGCCCTACGAGCGGCGGGAGAAGGGCCCCGGCAGCACCACCGCACTGGCGGCTGCTTTTGTTCTCCACCGAGACCGACACGGACCCATCGGCTGCACCCGCTCCGGGCCGCCTCCAAGAGCTCATCCCAGGATAGACCCCACTACCTCTTTTCGGCCTGGGGAAGCTCTCGTGCAGGTGAAAGATGACTTTCTCCACAAAGTGCTGAATGTTGCTGTGCTCAGGCCCTCTGACAAACACCATCCAGTCGTGGGTGAAGCCCTCCACGGTGGGTTTCTTCCGGACCTGGGCTCGGTGTCCCAGCTCCAGCTTCACCTGGACGGCACACTGCGGAGGAAGAGGCGGGGAGCGGCTGGTGAGCGYCCTAATAAGCGAGGATGGGGAGGGCGACCGGAGGGAACCGGCCCCATCGCGGGCGGTGCGGGACACACGGACACAGCGGTGCCACAAACACGGCAAAAAGGATTTGGTGGGGGGAGAGTTGGCAAAACCAGCAAGGCACCGCTGCAACAGCAAAAAAAAAAAACGGCCCCACAGGCGAGGGCGTAGAACACCTCTCGGTGTCACCGGGAGAGCGCGGGGAGGCGAGCGGGGCGCGCTGTCAGGGACGCTCCGTCCCCCCCTCGGCGCCTCCGCGCTCGCTGCCCGCGCTGCGGCGGCAGGACCACAGCTCCAAGTGCGTGCGCGCGCCGCGCCGCCGCCGGGAGCAGCGGGAGGCAGGGAAAGCCGCACGCCAAGAGAAATTCGCGGTCACGCCAACCCCTGCCCGGCGGCGCCGGGCAGCGCGGGGCGGAGGGCCGGAGGAGACCCGCGGCACTCACTCACCGAGCCGGCCATGCCTGGGGCGCCGGTTCCGCCGGGGCGCTCGCTGCCGTCCCCCACCCCCACCGCGCAGCCTTAATTCATGAGGACGTGGAGGAGATGGCGGGCGCGCAGAGAAACGGTGAGCGGGCGGCGGGCATCCTCTGCTTCGCTGCTCCCGCCGGTTGCGGCGGCGGTGGCTGCCGGCTCCGGCTCGCGGCTCCGACTCCCCGCGCTCCCGCTCCCCGCTGCCCGCACTCCCTCTCCCCGCCCGCGGCAGCCCCGGCGCTCGCCCCAGCCCCGCCGGCCAGCGCAGCGCCCGCCGCGCATGCGCACCGTGCGCCTGACTGACACCGGGCGAGGGACGGAGAAGTAAGTGTGAGGGGCGGCACGGGCGCGGAGCGACAGCCAATGGCGTGCGAGCGCTGCCGCGTGGCCCCGCCCC
>NW_026623286.1:148586-159258 GCF_030028575.1 Malurus melanocephalus
CGCGGGTCAGCCGGGCCGGGCCCTGAGCGCAGCCTCGCCTGTGCCACGGCCACTGCCCACACCCCGCACGGCCACCTCGCACCCACAAACACCTCCGGTGAATCAATCCCCTTGCAAAAACAAAGAGCGAACGGCAGAAAGGGAATGCCCGACTTGCATCGGGATGGTGGGTGATGATGAGTACGCAGCAGGCAGGAAATGACAAACGGGATTCTTTAACGCGTTTATACYAGCAGCTGTTATTTCTACCTGTTACGGGTTCAGAGTCTCTTAAAACATGGTTGTTCCCTCAACTATTTCCATATCGCTTCCGTAGTGTAGGAGATAACGTGGGCATTCCTGCCACGGGAATATGCCCCTGGAGCTGAAGTGATTCACTGTGAATGTTTAACTCCAGGTGCTGACGTTCGTGAGATGACTATTTTCCAACTACTACAAAATTGTCCAAAATTGCCAGTAGTAACTTCTGGCGCATCGAAAACTCATTTAGTCTGTTGGRTAATTATATTTTTGACAATCTTTGCGATGTCAGTGCTAACCCAGTGACTGGACRCTCAGCACAGCAATCCTTTCCAAGAGCAGCACGCCACACGCAAATGGAACAACCTCCCTGGGCCTTCCAGGTGTCACCAAGAGATGGCGCGCCGAGTCCCCGCGCTAATGTCCTCGTTTAACCTCTCCAGAAGACCACGATTTCTACCTTCTCTTYTCATTGCGTGAATGAACGCACATTGTCGAAATTTTAGCATGWTTTAATAATTCCTTCGAAACTACTGACCTGCACCTTCCTTTTCTTACCGATGTTGTAAGCCCTAATTGATAAAATCATTAGCAAGAACTGAAAAGGATTAATACAATTTGTAAAAATTCCTCAAGTCACAACGTGACTTGAAATGTATATGAATTTCCATTTATATGAATATCCATGTTTTAAAATTCTGATGTGCAGATCTGAAACTTCACATATCTTCTAATAATCTTGCATTAGACAAGCCAGCTAATATAAGAACTCCTGCTGAGCCTACAAACACACCAAAGCTGATTCTGGTAAGTTTAAAACTTTGTTCTTGAATAAGGATTATGCAAGTGAGCAAGGACAGAGAGGCTGGACCACCATTGAACTCAATGCAGTGGGCTTTTAGCTGTCAGGACCCATCTGAACAGAGCATCATCTTCCTAACCTGGGATTCTCCTGGAAGGAATGAAGCAGGATCATCCTCAGGAGTCTTTCTATACTGATTTTTCTTATGCATTTGGACAAAATTACTTTTCCTCTTGACTTAAAATAAGACTACTTGTATCACTACAAGTTGTTCCACATGGTAGAAATGCTTTTATTACCTTCACTCATTCTAATTGTCTTTTTAGCTACTTAACTGAGACCACTCAGTTGAATAATCATTACTCAGAAGCATCTGCTGATTCGGGCTCAAATTTGGAAAAGAAAGTTGTTTAATATTTGTCAGTTGTGAARCAATGTTGATTTTTAAACAACCAAAAAAAACCCAAACGCAGCATTTGTATTCAAGCTGAAGGGGCTGAGACGCAATTACAGCCATGATTTTAAAATCTATAAGTTTCATTAATTCCAAATATAATCTTTGGCTGACAGGAGCAGAATCAAAGCGTGATTTCAAACTGTTAAATGACAAACTGGTGCAACTATTTACTTCATTTTGAATTAACAGTTAAAATAAACATTCTTTAATCTCATTACAGCAGATGGATGCAATTATGTGCATATGAATGCGCAAAGACACTGGCTTAAAGAGCTACAGAGTTGTAAAGGTGAAGGCAATTTTCTACAAGTGCTATCCAGTGCTGCTTAAATAAGGTTTACCACAGAATAATTACTCAGCTGCTGGAAAATAAAAGACATTTAAAGTATGTTCTTAGAAGTATTTAACAACCTAAAAGTTCATGTAATCAACTACTGCAATGCTGAAAATGGTTGTACCTTTTATGTGTGCTGAAATAACTGATACAGATGTAGGCTTCCTGGGAGGCACCAATCCCTGTATTCAGACATCTCCAGACAYACCTGGATCAAGCTGTGACATGTGATGCATAGATCCCAGATCGCTGACTTACATGGAACGTGAGTCGATGTCTCTGCTCAGTATACAGCTAACTATATAGAGTGTAGATGCATTAGTGCAGCATTACAGCTGACCTAACAGGAACGATATTTTGTAGCCATACTGTCAGGGATTCCACACATGGCTGAAAGGCATTGCTGCCTTTCATTATTATTTTCTTACACAAGGCAGATATGTCTTATGCCACAAAAACAGAAGAGTCTTTCCCGGCTCATTTGATACACTGAATTGTCTTCAATATTTCAAACACAGCTGTTTTAAATTTCTATTTGAAGTTCAAATTTTGTGACCCAAGTATATTGACTGACTCTTAAATGGGTCTTGTTTTCAAAGGTTTCAAAAAAAGCAGTGAACTGAAAAAGCTAAAATTACTGGCTATAAAGGAAACCACAGTGCCTTTTAGCTATATCATCAGTCTAAATTTCTCTGTATTTGAGATCTTTTAATTTCCTTATGCAGACAATATAAATAATCATAGCCATTCTTGATCCAAGCCAGATATTGATTACAATAGTGTGAACCAGAGCCAAAACTTAAAATAAGCCTACAGCTGATCTTACACAACAAGGAGTATGTCTAAGTTTCTTTGTAATGCCATTCTAGCKGCCAGGAACTAATGGCAGAATACTATGCCTGGATTAGTTTCCTTTGGTTACTRCATAGGATGAACAAATGCCAAGCAGTCTGAGCCAAATGTGTGCCTGTTTGGAGGTTTTATTGGCTTGTTCATTTCTAATCGCTAAGCAAATCGAAAATAAGCACTTTAGCTGGAAGCATATAAACCCCCTTATCAACTGAGAAGATTAAGAGCTGCAAAATTTAGAAAACTATATAAAATTGTTTATAACTCACAACTGGTCACCTCAGAGTGACATAGTAATAACMAAAAAAAATGCAAAATAAGTGTCTTGGCTATGTACAATATTACAGTGCAAAAGGTTAAAAAAATTTTTAGAGGCACATAAGGAAATTCACTGAGAGTGGAAAAGTCTTGTTGAGAGACCTACAAGAAAGTATTTAGGAGTTTATTTTCTCACAATAGTGGAGCCCCTAGAGAAAATACTCCAGTTAGTCAAAGAAATAAAGTCAAATTTTGCACTCTGTTTAGACCTGTGTAATTACTAAGTTYAGAGAACTTGTTTTGGATTTCCCCAGCCATAGAACAGTCTGATCACATGTGCAAGCGTCATATTAGGGAGTAACTTCAACTCAAATCAGTGTACTGAGTTCCTGGCCTGACAGGAAATCTTCCCATTAGCAATCAGCTGAAGAGTGTAAAGCAATTAATGTGACCATCCTCACTCTGCATTCAGGTTCTTGTSGTGGCAGCAACCTCGGTCTGAATCCAAGTCACARCACCAAACAGACTATAGCGAATGGCCCCTGGCTGGATGCCAGGCATCCACCAAAGTCTCTCYCTCTCACTCCCCTCTGCAGYTGTACAGGAGAGAAAATACAACCAAAGATTCATGGATTGAGATAAGAACAGAGAGRGATCACTCATCAAATACCATCATGGGCAAAACAGGCTCAAATTAGAGATATTAATTKAATTTTTTAATTACAAAATCAGAGCAGAATAATGAGAAATAAAATAAGACCTTAAAAATACCTTCTGTCCACCCCTCCCTCTTTTCAAGCCCTATCTCCTTCCCCCCAGCAGMCAKGGAGACAGGGAATGGGGGTTATGGTCAGTTCATCTCATGTTTTTCCCACTGCTCATCTRGAACAGTCCTTCCCCTGCACCAGTGTGGGGTCCCTCCYACAGCAGACAGTTCTCCATCAACTTCTCCATGTGAGTCCATCCATCCCACAGGGAACAGTCCTCCCCAGGCTGCTCCAGCGTGGGTCACTCTTCCATGGGGTGCAGTCCTTCAAGGACAGGCTGCTCCAGCGTGGGTCCTGTCATGGAGTCACAAGTCCTTCCAGGATCCCTGCYCAGCGTGGGCTCCTCTCTGCACAGATCTGCAGGTCCCTGCCAGGAGCCTGCTCCAGCACGGGCCTGCCGTGGGTTCACAGCCTCCTCTCAGGCATCCTCCTGCTCCGTGTGGGGCTCCTGCAGGGGCTGCAGGGGGATCTCTGCATCCCCATGGACCTGCATGGGCTGCAGGGGCACAGCTGCTGCACCTCGGGCTGCACCTCGGGCTGCAGGGGGATCTCTGCTCCAGCTCCTGGAGCACCTCCTGTCCTTCCTGCATTGACCCTGGTGTCTGCAGRGTTGTTTGTCTCACATATTCTCTCTCTACTCTTCTCTGGCTGCAATTACATTTGCACAACATCTTTTATTTTCCTTCTTAWATCTGTTATCACAGAGATGATACCATCATTTCTAATTGGCCCAGCCTTGGCCACTGGCACATCCATTTTGGAGCGGGCTGGTGTTGGCTCTCCTGAACTTCCAGCAATCTTCTCACAAATGCCACCTCTGGAGCCCCCCACTATCAAACACCTGGCATGTAAACCCAAGACACCACTGTTTTAATTAGGTAAGTTGACCATTATCCAATATAGGAGTTTATGCATAAGATGACCACCATGTCTTGGTCATAGAATACTTAYGTTCTAGTTTCATTACAAGAGGATTAGAAAAGTAAAAGAATACACTACTTTACACTTCTATTGTGAGAGCCATAAACCAGCCATATTTTTATTCTCAGCTTCACTAGAAAATGAATGGGAAGCTGAAAGGGCTTAATATTGCCTTGGTGAAAAACTCCTGGTGAAAACCAGATTTTTTTATCAGGGATAAGTACTCATATATCCACTGTATCTTAGCTGTCCTTATCTTTAATGAACTCATGATTATACCCTCACTGTGATTCAGAAAGTAGCTTTATCCCAACTTCATGGGTAGTGAGGGGAAAGTTTGGCCCTGAAAAAAAAATAGAAAAAATTAAGAAACAGAAAAAGCATGTCAGCAAAGGTAATATTGAAGAGCAGAGAAACTGGAATTCACARCTAGTTCAACAATCAATAAGCAATGATTTGACAGATGTGGCATTTGAAAGAAGATTGCAAAGCTTAAGGAATATATTACATACATATTTTTGGAAGTCTGGCCTTTGGAGCTTGAAAGACACATTTAAAAACAGAAAATGTAAACAGAAATCATATGAATCAGAAATAGCAACTTTTACATAATGAGAAAGTTGTAGAGAATGATTGCTCAATCTATAGGAGTCAGCCAGTAATCACAGCATTGTGAGGAATCTAGGGGTAATTTTTATGAAGTCATATAGGGAAACAAAGTGGAATTAAGATGGGTGGAAATGTTTTTCCAGCTGCTGGAAGGGAATCAGTGAATCTGCAGCCTGTATATTCTGACTTGCCRTACAGGTTTCAGAAGCCCTTCCATACAAGCTCTGTGTGGTCCAATGAATTCAATAGATTTTAGCAGTAAGCAGCTGCACTTCATTTACACTCCTCCTAATAGTAGGCACCCCTCAATGAACAATGAATTTTCTATCAGAATACTTTTCATCACCATGTGACATCAATTCCAGACACTTTCACATATATTTACAATTTCCAACGAAAACTTCCCAGCTCTCCAACAAGCATGCTATCCTGTTTAACTGCAATTCCCACCTTTCAATGCTCTGCTGCCTCACCTATTCTCCATTTATCTTTTAAAATAAAAGCATATTTTACACAACCTCAACTATAAATTTTATCTGCTTCAGACTKCAAATACACAAAAAATATATGTATGTGTGTGTGGAAAATATATACTATATACATACACACATAAGTAGAGCAAGAGCAATAGTTTCCCAGCACATCATTCATCAATGTAATGCCCTTGCATCCCCACCTCAAGGAAATCCTGGAGAGACTAGGATAAAAAGYGTTAAAAGATTCTTCTGAAAATGGATGCCAGGACCTTTGCAAATATTTGGGGAGAGCTCTAGAAAGTGATACATTCTCCCCTCAGCCTTATTTTCTCCAGGTGAAACAACTCAAGTGCTCCTTATATAACCTTCTACTAGCTTTGTTCCCCTTCTCTGGATACATGCTTCAGCATAATGTCCGTTCTGCAGTGAGTGACGGGCCCAAAATAGAACACGGGATTCAAGGTGCATCCTCACCAGTGCCAAGTATAGGGAATGATCCCTTCCCTGGTCCCGCTAAAGCCACATCACATCTGGCACATACACACAAAGTAAATCTAAACAAATTAATAGTCTTGTTAATCTCAATGAAAAAAATTGGAATACTCATTTATTTTTAATTACTCCTGAGCAGTCTTTTAGATTTGTCTCGTTAGCTTATGTTCATTTAAAGAAAGTGTAGCTGAAGCATGAAACAATCTAAATCACATCCTTAACTGCATTCCTTGAAACCTCCTTAGGATTTACTGTGCTGCATCATGTAAATGAAAGTAGAATGCAGTTTGTTGTTTCACAGCCTAGGTGACGTGCAGCCTCCATCACTTGCCCTTTGCTATTCACAGTGTATCTTGTTCATTATTGCCCATGCAAGTAGTAAGATGAACTACCTACAAAGTTAGATCTGGCTTGTGCAAAGGAACATCAGTTAYGTCTGCCTGCAGTTTACTTGAGGTGTTCTTCACCTGCTCACACTAGTAATGTTTGACCCCATCATCAGACAAAAGCATTAGGGTTACTGGATTCAAGATATTGCATCTTTTAAAAAATTATACTATCAGCATAGAAGGTTCCATCTGTACCTGTGTGACCATGGTGGCAATAAGGCTTGTGTTGTRTACTGTTTCAAAAGTATTTCCACCTTGTATGGGTCATACAAYAGCATATTCCAGAACAAGAGGGTGACTCCTTTCTAATATTGTGGTTGCTGTTGACACTGATTTAATAAAATCAGATCCAGTTGTAGAGTAGCATGCAACAGATGTCTGTTGAGGTCCTAATTTCCATGCTATCACTCCACTAGGTATTAGTTTTCATTCATGCACACATAAATTGAGGGGCTTTGTTTGATCCATGAGCATGAGAGTTAGAGCTGATGCCAAAGCTCCTTCTGTCTCTTTRAAAACTCCCTGCCACTGGACACAATCAATGGGAAACTGAAATGGTCCACTAGTGATGGCAATTAGTCTTTGCCAGAAATATGCCTCAAACTTTCTACATTACCCTTGAGCAGAACAAGTACCATACAGGCAGTCAAAAAMTGCTGTGGGCCTTCCTTGCACTAATACAAAGGGAGCTCTTATCTATGAACTTGTTCAGGATGAAGTTCAGTATGGCATTTCAGACCTAATCTTCTGAGTTGCAGAGCACTCCTTGGTGAGAGTTAAGCAATTTCCACTTCTATTCATCTCAATAGMCTGTAAGGATACAAATCAGGGGCTTTTTTTCTCATTTCTAGCCTCATACTGGAATTGCATTGAAGTTCATGGAAGCTCTGCATGGGTGGAATGATGGCCCTTTGTAGCTGACTATTGTTTGCAGCAAAAGCAGCTGCATTTGAAAGTTGAATGCATTTTAAATGAGCCTTCTTAGTTATAACGGGTAAAGACATAGCTGACTAGACAGGTCCATTTGCTAAAACTGTATTACATTATCAGGCTTAAGAGATTTAAAATAAATATATTTCAATAGTGGTAGGCTTTGCTGCTATTGATTTCTGCAATATATTCTAAACTGGAACTTTCCTTATTCCTTTGCTTCATGATTAAAGCTAGAATGGCTTTCTGTCTTGGATAAAATTCCGTATTAGAAATGAGATATGCAGATTAGGCCATTATCAGTGCTATTACTGTATAATTTTCATTTGCATAGTAACCTTCACTGGAAGACCTCACAGCACATTACAAATGCTGCCARGAGAACCTTCTGGCACTTCTTGGAGAGCATTACCATGCATAACCTCTCATGGGATTAGACTGACCTCTAATAAAACAATTTGGAATATCTTAGAAATAATGTAACTGGAGACAAGGGCTCCTGTCTAGTTTTTCTCCTGGAAGAAAATTCACAGGCCAGAGAAGAGGGCAATTTTCAAAGATTTGCTGACCTTTTCAAGAGCTCTCGTCACTTGAACTGGAGGGTGTATTTGACAGACCAATACAAGCTAGCTGAATTCTATTTTTATTGTTTTCTGCATAACAGATAGACCASATTAAAACCAGCAGTAAATTGTGTTGGAGACGTCTCTCAGAGGTGTCAAATTTCTTTCAAAAGGAAAAAAATTTATTTCAAAATTCTGCTAGGGAAAGCAGATTTTTTCAGCATAATCTGCAGCTGATAGGAACTGCTCTGAATCAAACCCAGTTATGATTTTGGCACTGATGCTCCCTTGATAACCTCCAAGTATTTCTTCTACCTTAATGGAAGACCTTGAAATATGGGGACACCACTTCAGGAAACTATGGAAAACACATTTCAATTTCACAGCCAGGCTCTATATGCCTTTCAAGTTGAAAGGCAATAAAAGTGCTATCTGTGAAAATATGTCCTTTAAGAGATATCTTCTGCTTTTTTTCCTGCATCTGAGATATCAGTATAGAAAAAATACATTATTAAAACAGATTGAGATGATGGAACAGTAAATGGTTTCACAAAGATGAGTGGGTTCCTTTTATCTCAAGCTATGAGTCTCTGGAGCTACCAAAAGCCCTTTGTGAGAGCGTTTGTGTTATGAACACCCAGTGCTTCATGTCTCAATGTCTTCAGATGACTAGCATGCAACTCAGAGYTTAGGAATGGTATTGGCAATTACCCACCACAGTCCGGTAATCCAGAGAATGGCTGTGATATCCTGATACTCTGACACCAAGCATGAAACCTCTGGTGCGGGACTTGTCAAAGCAAGGTGCATTGCAGCATCAACACACTCAGAATGGTCYGCACCAAAATAAACTACTATATACTTGTTTAATGTTAGAAGATCTCATTGCAGTTTGCATCAAATTGAAAACCATTTTTGCTAATGTTCATTTGGGCAATAGCAGCCTCGGCACTGTACTTGGAACTAAGAGTACCGTGTCAAGAGCAAAACATGGAGCTAACACACGGCTAAGAAAGTTTCCTTGGATAGCAAGCTATTGAGACAGACTTCTCCTGTCAGGCAAGCTCTGCAACATGGCAGTTATAAAAGGAGAAGTGCACTATAGGCAGTCAAAAAAATGCTGTGGGCCTTGCTCGCAGTAATACAAAGGAGATTTTTTCTATGAACTCTTTCAGGATGAAGTTCAGTATGGCATTTCAGACCTAATCTTCTGAGTTGCAGAGTGCTCCTTGGCAAGAGTTAAGCAATTTCCACTCCTATTCATCATAACTGCCTGTGAAGATGCAAATAATTTCTCATTTTTACCCTCGTGCTGGATTTGCATTGAACGTGTCTATGGAACCTCTGCATGGGTGGAGTGACTGCCCTTCACAGCTGACTACTAATCACAAAATGCCAATAATAAACCAACCTGTCAACAGTGAGATGTGCTTAGATAAAGCATAAAGCATGGAACGGGCAGAGGAGTCTGAACATTGCCTTTAGATTTATGTAGTCGCCTAAGGTCACCTAGAGATGGACTGAAATGCATCTTTGTGAAAGGTCCTACAGGTTCATTTAGCTCATCTTAGCACACTTCAGCAGCAAGCAGACATGGGAGCCCATCTTGGCCAGAGTGTACTGGCCGAAAGCCATGTCACAAATAGTTGTATTGCTGTTTGCAAAGAGCTGCTGCAGAGAGGTCATGGACAAAGCAAGCAGTCCCCATGTTCTCTAGGATCTTACTGGTCTTCCCTTTGTAGGTACACATGAAGGCAGCTCAGGAGAACACAGGTTTAATCTCTGAGCCACTTCTGGGCTCTTAGTGGCTCTTGGGACTGGCAATGCACGTTTTCTAGCAATTCAATGCAGGCAGTGGCAAGGCTCTTTGAAAACCAATAAACTGTTTAAGACTAGCTGGTGAAACAGAACACAATGTATCCCTGATCTTTTAAAATGAAAAAAACTGATAAAAACACTCGACAGTCTTGTATGCATTTACGTTTGTTTATTTGCCAGCATTTCCCTACTTTCAGCTCAAACTAAGTCAGAGCAGTTAACAAAACAAATTCCTTTCCTAATATTTGTGAATTTTTCTGAGGTTGTTTCTTTTTCTTTTTTCTTTTTTTTTTCTGAGATGCATTCTTATGTTATAAGTGCCTCGTAGAAGTTGCCTGCTCCTTTGATGTTAGGGAACAAAAGTGCCGCTTTGTGTAAAACTAGCAATCTTAACTAAGAATACAATCTCTTTTGTCCCACATGTGTGGTTACCATTCGGTAGCACAGCAGTTACCAAAATATCACAAGCAGGCTTAAAGTCTTCTTCTGCCTTTGAGAGTGCAGCATCCTGTATGTTCTTGGAGATGTTTTCCACCCTAACTGATGCTGTGATTATGAGGTAAAATGCAGCAACCAGAACATAATTTATTCTTCCTGTCCAAGGTCTTCCTGATGTCCCTGGAGCTTACTGATGATTGCCTGCCAAGGCGTTTAGGAAGCGCAAAAACTGATTCTGTGGTACCTTGGAAGCTGATAAATTTTCGCTTTCTCTCCTGTACGGGGATCTACACTGAGTGTCCCCGTCCATCCCCGCGGCACCGAGGAGC
>NW_026623286.1:159528-197697 GCF_030028575.1 Malurus melanocephalus
AACCCCGGCCCCGGGGCACCGAGGAGCTCCGTCCCGCCCGCGGCACCGAGGAACCCCGGCCCCGGGGCACCGAGGAGCTCCGTCCCGCCCGCGGCTGCTCCGGCTCCGGCCCCACCGCCGCCGCCGCGCCTGCGCGCCGCGCCTGCGCAATGTGCGCGGCCGGTTCCGGGCGCCGCGGGAGGGAGGTGGCGCGGCCGTGCCGGGGGCGCAGCGAGCCCGGCCCAGCCCGGCCCGGCCGAGGTGAGGGGCCCGGGGGGCGGCAGGACGGGCGGAGGGACCGATCCGCGGGTCAGGAGTGCGGCGAAGTAAAGGCAGCTGCTGCCTACTGCCGTGTGTGACGGGGTGTTGCATGTTTTATATTTTGATTTAAAGCTGGTTGCTTTGAGACGTCTACACGCAAGCGGTAGGGGTGTTTGCAGATCTTCTCACTCTTGGTGTGGTAGGAGCATTGGTTTGAACCGAGAGTCCTTAAAAAGGAGCCAAAGGCAATGCATATGGGAAATGTGGTCTTAGTGCTCCAAGCAATCGTTTCCTGTTACTTAGCTTCGCTTACCTTGACGAAGTTACTTTTGGAGAGCTGGACCAGGTCTGGAGGTGCGGTGCCRTGACAATCCCTCTCTGGTTCACTTGAATTAGCAATGTTTGCTTCTTTTAGCATTAAGATACTTCATTAGATTTGCATGGCAAGGATTTGGTAGCAGAGGGGCTACAGGGGCTTTCTCTGTGAGAAGCTGTCACAAGTGTTCCTCATGTCTGACTGAGCCAATGCCAGGCCTGTCAGTGATGGAGGCAGCACCTCAGGGATAACAAGTTTAAGAAGGTGAAAAACTGCTACACAACAGCAGCCCAAGAAGAGAAGTGAGAATATGAAATAGTCCTGCAGACTCCAAGGTGCAGAAGGATGGAGAGGAGATGTTCTGGATGCTGGAGCAATGATTGCTCTGCCACCCATAGTGAAGACTGTGGTAAAGTAGCTCCTTGCAGCCCATGGAAGTCCATGAGGAAGCAATGGACTTCTGCAGCCRGTGGAGAACCCTGTGCTAGAGCAGTTGGATGCCCAGAGGAAGTTGTGACTCCATGGAGAGTAGCCCATGCTGGAGGAGGCTCCTCTAAGGCCCAGTGGCTCCATGGAAACAGGAGTCCACACAAGAATAGTTTTTTTTGGCAAGACTTAGGACCCACACTGGAGGATCTGTTCCTGAAGAGCTGCACCCTGTAGAAGGGACACATGCTGGAGCAGTTTATGACGAACTGGGATTGGGATCCCGTGCTGGAGCTGGGGAAAAGTGTGGCTGTGACTTCATTTCCTGACCCCCTACTCCCTTCAGGGGGAGGAGGTAGAGAGGATAGTAGTGAGTGAAGTTGACCCAGGAGGAAGGAAAGGTGGGGGGAAGGTGTTTCTAGACTTTTTCGTATTTATTATTCTACTCACTGGTAAAAATTAATTTCCTTGACATAGTCAGTTTTCGCCATGACAGTAGTTGCTGAGTGATCTTCCTGTCATTATGTTGTGAGCCCTTAATCATATTTTTACCCCTTTTCCAACTGTGGGGCAGTGATAGAGCAGCTCAATGGGCACCTTGCAGAAGTCGAGTTCAAGCCTCCATAGGTGCTTATCATTGACATTGACTAAGTTGGTAAAACAAGCCAACGTCCCTTTCCAATACCATGTTTTTTTCTTCTCTGTGCATGTTTGGTGGTTTTTTGGAGATGGATTTATTTTTATGTGTGTGGTTGATGGTGTCCAATAGAATGAGTTGGAAGGGACCAACAATCATAGAATCATGAAGGTAGGAAAAGACCTTCAAGCTCAAGTCCGGCATTTGTCTGAAAACCGCTATGTCAACTAAGCAACAGCCCAAAGTGCCACATCCAGTCATTTCTTGAACACTTCCAGAGGTGGTGACTCCACCGCTTTCGTGCTTGTGGGTTTTCAGAGCTCCAGTGGATTTGGTGGAGAGAAAGATGATCTATGCAGACCAGTTCTGATGAGAGGGTTGGATTAGATGAGCTCTGATCTTAGACTAGGTCTGATCCTGTGTTTCTTACTGGGAGTAATACATATAAGTATGGTTTTACCAAGGAAAAATTGTGCCTAACCCACCTGATTGCCTTTAATAAATGATAATTGAATGTGCAGTCAGGTGGAGGGATGGATGTCTTTTACCTCCACTTGAACAAGGCTTTCAGCATTTTCTCCCACCCTGTTCCTGTGTCAAAGGTAAGATGTGTGCCCATTGGCAGGGCTGCCTCTTCGTGGACTAGAGGAACAGGGTGATGGGAACCTCAGGAATTTCAACAATGACAGGTGCCTTGTCACTCCTTACAGGATGGKCTGGAGAGCAGTTCTGTGGGGATGGCCATGGGCCCTGGCTGACATTGCCTCAGCGTGTGTGACAGAGCTCTGTTAGGATGAGATTTGTTCCACTCCACTCTGCACTTCTTAGACCTCATATTGATAAATGCAGTTTTGGATCCCTGTGTAAGGGGAGATACTGACCACAAGGACTGAATTCAGCAAAGATAATTTTGATAATGGGGCTGGGGCCTTTGCTCAATGAGGATTGGCTGTGGTTGTTAGGACTGGTTCAGGTGGGAGGAGGAACAGCTTCAGTGGTACCCAATAAGAGCCCTGGCAACAGGAGGAGAGGTATGAAGGAAGGCACAGCCAGGCGCTTCACRGGAGTTTGTGGCAAGAAGAGCTAAAGATTGGTAATGAAGAGAAATCTTTCGTCAGTCAGGAACGGCTCAGTAAAGTGGTKCTGTCCCTGATCTTGGGAGGTTTTCAAAGCCTGATTGGKMCAAAACCTTGAGCAACCTGGTTGACCGCGACTGAACTTCTTTGAATGGGATGTTGAAGTAGAAACAGCTTTAGGTCTCTGCCAGCCTTGGTTATCCATGTATCCCGTAAACTTTACAGGTGTTCTGTGTGCATACACAGTTGCCTTTGCTGGGGGGAAATGCTGAAGACTGAGGAACTGTTTAGGTGATATTTAAATTTGTTTAATTGCACTGATATAGCTGTTGCATTGTAACTATCCTGTAGTTATTTAGTTCAGATTATTGTGGATTTGCAAGGGCAACAGACTTTTAGTCTGCCAGGAATAGCTGATTTGTGCTTACATTGAAAGTAGGTTCTGTACTTGTAATGGTCCTCTAGAATAATTTTCCCTTTTAATGTGGGGAAAAGAAATTACCTAATGAGACATAGAATATAATCCAGTGTGTTTGTACCAGAACTGTCCAGGAAAGAACCTGATGTCATTCTGCTGCTTATTGGGTAGAACTGAGGGGGTTTGGGTTGATATATGCAAATAGGTTGATACATCTAGATCYGCTGGAGTTACTAGCTGTACTCAATGGATCTAGGTATGTCTGGAATTGTTTGCTGTAGGAATTTTTTTTTTTTTTTTTTAACAAGTAAGATGTCAGCTCTAGTTTAGTGTGTTTGATTATTGTATGGACACCTATTGTCTCAAAAAGCAATTACATCTATTCTAAAACTGTACAAACCTCTACTGGCATTAGTGTTGTTTTTCTCTCCTGCACTTTGAGACAAGTAATCCTCAAGTATATGGGAATACCTACTGTTTGACTGCCAGGAATTTGTATTCACTGATGAATTTGTGTAACTATTAATTTTGTGTTTCCCTGCTACAAGTGGTATTTTTTGTGGCACATGCTGCATTTGTGTGTATCCAGGCTTTAACTCCATCTTTTTTTTTTTTAAATCAGTGGCAATATTCTGAGTGCATTACACTGATAGCGTGTCTGGGAATTGGAGTACTGTGTGTGTATATATTCCTCAGTGCTTATTGCAAAGTATTACATTTAGGTTTTCAGCAAGTACTACCTTGCTTTTTTAAGGAAGCATTTCCAAGTGACTAGAGCTGTGTTTATAGTAAACGGAAATATTTGAGTATTTGCTGGGACCATCAGTTTCTTTGGTGTGCAACAAACTGACTTCTAATTTCTTTTCAATATAGGTTCGTGTATGCTTTGAGTGCCTCCATATGCCAATTTAAAGAGAAGGTTTTCACTTGAAGTATTCCAGCCTCTAACTACAGCTACCATTTGCAGTCTCACAGGTTGGTTTTTTGTTTGTTTTACTTCTGGTTTTGCATGAAATGATGGAAAGTTTGTGGATAATTTTGCATTTTAAATCGTGTTTGAGAGACTGTGAACACTCCTCTTGAGCTGTCCCATTTTCAAGTCAATGTGATATACTTAAAATGCTCTCAAAAATACATGCTCTCAGAGTCACATATGCTGTGCCATATGGAATGATGTATTTGTTACAGCTTTAAGAAATGTCTATAACCCAGTTTTTGTGCAGGACCAATGAGTATTCAGCATTTCTTGGGTTCAAGCCCAAAAGATAAGGTGATACGGTAGACATCGGAGGAGGAAGAAAATGCTTTAATGCTTGCATCTGTTGTTAAATACAACATAAATCTTGTGGGCTTTTTTTTTCCCCTTGTATAAAATAGCACACTGTCTTTCCTAGTCCCAAGTATTATTTTTTCAATCTCTCTTGCAGAGTGAAATTTAGTGTCATATGACAGAGCCAAAATGTTGGATGACATCAAGAAGCGATTTGAATTTCCTAATGCAGTTGTTCAGTCACAGGTAATTTTTTTAAAGCATTAAAACAAATCAAGTTGTGTATGGAAATGTTTGTTCCAACAGTGCTGCCTACCTGCCTATCTGTTTTTTTCTTCAAAGTTAGAAAATCAGAGAAACAGGGTATTCTTAAATTGCAATAAAATCCTAATTGCCCTCTCTGTGCAATCCAAACATAGGATATAATTGCTCATTGCTATGAAGTCTCTTCAGGAAAATCAGAAACTTTCCCTGACTGGAAGGTTGGAGTGGGGCTAAGTGGTTTTTAGTGACCCTCTGATCTCAGGAGAAGTCAGGAGTTACCAGATGCCATGTGTGGGGCTGAAATACTTTGCATTACTTTGCAGAACTGATCTGTTTTGTTCCTTTATGATGAAAACTGATTAGCTACTGCAGTCTTGCCTGTCATCAAAGAATAACTGTATGTAGTTCAACTCAGCCCCCTTTATTTTCTGATCCATGCATTGGCTCCTTGTCATTTCACCTGAAATTCTCATGCACAGAAGGTGTTTATCAAAGTATGTTTAATGGACAGGAAAGAATAATAGGATTAATAGCCTCTGGTTAAAAAATATACCTTCTTTTCTATGGCTGTTTCTCATTTCAGTATTAAAAATGTTCTTCCTCAGCTGTAAGTTCATTTCTAACTTCATTGTTTTCTCCCTCATCCTGTTTTGAGTTTWGGATTAAATATATACCCATTTGTTTTGTGAAGTAAATTGATGGGAATGCAGTCTGTGCAACCTGGTGCCTCTCTTGCTTCTTCATTTCAGTTCAATTCACGTTGGTTTAACGTGAAAGAGAGATGCAGAAGTCCACTTGTCATCAGCTTGTCCTTTAGGAGAGTGAGCCATGTCCCTGAAAGCTGGAGTTCATCTAAAGCCTCACACTGTAGATGAGTTAGTCATTACTAGCCTTGATAAGTAGGTCTCAGCATCTTTGAAGCAGTTCATTTTTCTTCAGTGCAGAATGTCCCCATGGTACAGCATTGTACCGCTTAAATGTCTTGGCTCATCACTACAGCTGCACATCATTAAGGTCTGCTGATGTGCTGTGGTTGATTTTGTCCTGTGCTTTGTTTTCATAGTTTCCACTTGTATTCCATGACCTTTGCAAAGCATTCTGTAATCTTCAAACTATAACCAGGTCAGGATTCAACTTCATGAGAGAGGTCTTCTCTTTCTGGACCAGCCAAGACATCTGCTCTGCAGACTGTGTAATCTACATGTGATCAGAAAAGTGAGAAACTTGAGCATAGATTTGTAGGTCATAAAGTTCTASATACAGGGGTCTAATCCGCATTTTGAATTTTCTATATAGCTAATTCACTGCAAAAGCCAGGTTTCTATTGATAAGCCCCTTTTCCTGTGTAATAGAAGTGTCATAAGGATGTAGGTGTGAATTAACTTCTGAAGGTCCTTTTAAGCAGGAAAAAGAAAAGATAATGTAGGCTGTCCTTGGTAAGTATACTAAAAGGAATCTGATGTGCCTGGGGAATGCACTGTTCCACTTGCGTTTGGATAGCTGCAGACAAACAGAGATAAATGTCTGACTTGGTCCCATTTTCTCATTTCCTCATGATTAATATTTCTGAATAATAACYTTTTAACTCAAATATGTTAGAGTATGTATCTTCACTTGTGAAAAACATAGTCCTGGTAGTCTAGGAATGTTTAAAGTGCCATCTTTCCAAGAAATGTGAGCTCTTATTTCAGTTTGTCATGACAGGTTAGCTATTGGTACCTGAATGAGGTGGAAATAAATCTTGAAAGGAGAAGGAATATGGAAACATTGAAAAGAATCTGTTCCTGTCTTTCTATACACTAACAAAAGAGAAATGCAAATTTTTATTTTTATTCCTTGCTAGCCTATTTTTCTAAACATAATGATCTGTCCTTCAGAGATTAGTAGATGCAGCYGCTGTTCTGGGCACATTGATAGTCTGAAACTTTTTTGTGCTATTACTGTGAAAACATTGATAGTCTGAAATGTTTTTATGCTATGACTGTGAAAACATGTCCTTCTGTCTTTCACAGAAGGGTTTTCTGTGTAGCAGTTATCAATAATTATGAAACAAGACAGAGTACGTCATTGGAGATGAGTCAGAAAGCGAAAAGCCTGGGTTTAAACAGCTTGACACCTTTGAGGGTATTTCAGTTCACATTTAGATTTTGAAAGGCAGTTTGACAAGATTTCTATTAAAATACAATGAAGAGCTTAGTCTTCACCTCCAAAGAATAAACCTGAATGGTTTTGAGGAACTGAAGTTTGTTTTTTTTTAAATATTACTCTTTAAAACTTGTGAATGATTTCTGCTGCAGCATGGCTTAATGAGAAGTAATATTTATGTCAAATGCGATGTTTAAAGTAAATGGAACATTTCTGACAGGAGCTGTGATAAGGGGATAGGCAAACTGCTTAAGGCAGAACTTGCGATAGAAAAATTTGGGCAGGTTGCTTAGATTTGCTGTGTCCTGCTTCCTCTCTTGCCTCTGCTTCCCTATATAGTTCAGGAATTAGTAATTACTATTATTTTTTAAGGASAGGAGGATCTGTGCAGCAGTGAAGCTATAAATGTTTATTGAAGTTTTTATATTAAAATATCTGTAATTCCTAATTACCTATGTACCTGTACAAAGAGACCTTTAGACCTATATAGAACYATATGGAACTTTATTTCTTTTCTGCCTCAGCATAACAGTAAAAGTGAGTATAACAACATTATGGAAATTTTTGACCCTAAAGCATATTCCAACTTCCACAGTCATAAAGTTCAACAGCATTATAAAGACTTCTTAATGGAGAAATCATGCATGTGTTTTTTATTTCTTCTCACGTATTTTTTTTTTTTATTTCTTTTTCTGTTTAGGCAGTGGGCCATCTGATTGCTGCAATACTGAAAGAAAAAGTTTCTCCAGAGAAGATCAAGCAGGCTTCAGACCAGGTCTGTGGCATTTTTTCACTTCTGTCTCCTCCTTTATCCTTATGTACTTATTTTATGTGWTTTTTCTAGGTTTTTCCATTCTCTGTGTAATCTTAATACAATTCTAGATGTTAAATAAGGTAGCTATCAGTGTGTGTCTGGGCATACATGTAGAAAGAGTTAAAAGTTCTGGGATCAGAAGAGCACTTTTACTTCCGTTAGAAGACTTAGTGGCAGAAGTCTTAGTTCTCCAGAATACCCATATCTAGCTATGTTCAGATTAAGAGAGTTTAAATTAGTTGTGTTACTGGGAGTGAAGTACTACAGGATGGGACATTGTCCCTTGAGGTGGAAATTCGTTTACATTKCTATAAAAATTTCAAATAGTATGGYATCTCACATACCTGCATCACTGTTAGATTTTATATCAGCTATTGTATTTCTTTGGGAGAGAGCAGGATCTAAAGGCATACTTTGTATTTTAAATGAGTGAAGCTTACTTAAGGTATACAGAGAGGTTTATGAAATGCAGCAATTGCAAGTGTCACAGCAACATAAGAAAGGTGTTAGTTAGTATTTGCTCCTCTGTTTTATCTCCCAAAAAAAGCTGACAAATCAGAAATGAGGAGAAAATGATCTGTGGATTTTTATTCCACAGTCTGGGGACTTCACCCCRACAAAACCTGGAAAGTGCTGAGTTTTGATGAGAGAATATTGGAGGTGTGTAGTTTATCTAGCAGAAGCTCTGTCAGAGTCCTGATCATTATTATGTTCTGAAATTACATTTTGTTTGAGCCCCAAGCTGATACTTTCTCCATAATACTGCTTATATGAAGGTATTAGATTGAAATACAGCAACACCTTTTAAATTGCTATGAAGCAGAAGATTATGCTGGTTAGATGTTGCAGACTCCCCTTATAYTAAAGAGCTTTTTCAGTGTTCAGTTGTTTTAAAACCTTCCTTGTTCTCAATTTGGAAGTCATAAAGTCAGTATACTAATCTTTGAATACTAATTTACAATGGAAACAAGCAACAGTTTTGATGGCTATTGCCAAATCTGTTTACTAGCAAATAGAAATTCACACGTTCAATGAAGATGACTAACCTTTTGATAGCCCTTTGTATGCCTTTAGCTGTCCGTGCTACACCTTGCTGTACACACAGCTTGTTGTGGCAATTTCTGAGTTGTCTTTAATTGCCTCCTGGTTTCTGAAATCCRAAAATTGATCATAATCTACCTGTGGATGCTCCATCCCTGGATGTGTTCAAGGTCAGGTTACATGGAGACCTTGGCAACCTGACAGTGAGTAGCATCCCTGCCCATGGCAGGGAGTTAGAACAGTCTTTAAGGTCACTTCCAACACAAACCATTACATGATTCTGTCTACATAGGCACAGCTGAAAAATTCATCTGCATTGCCTTTTTGTCAGACACAGCAAGTGGTATGCCCTACCATGGGCCAGACAGTAGAGGTCAAGAAAGTGGGACTTGTTCCAGCAAAGACTTTTATTAGGAATAGAATCTTAGGAATTCTTAGGAATAGTATCCCAGCTTCCTTTTGTACTAAGGCTTCAGGAAAAGCTGTTGTTTTTTATTTAAAAGTGTGTTTGAGATGAATGAAGATAAATCAATGTGAACCTTCTCATTTCTTGTGTCCCATGATTTTGCCTTCAGACACCTGCTCTGAACCTGCTTTGGGAGAAGTGCTGCAGTGAGAATGTTGCCTTGAGAACAGCCTGCTGTGAAGGCTTGGTGGCACTTGTTGTGGAGAGGCATGCTGAGCTTGACTATGTTCTTCATGGAGCTCTGAACCTAATTCCCTCAGCAAGGTAGGGCTTGGTTACCTAATTTTGTCAGCTGGTCATCAGTCATTGCTTTTCCCTTACACAGGGGGAGGGGTTCTGTAAGTGTCAATATCTTCAGATACACTGTGGAATTAAGGACTGCTGCTGCCGTGCCACTCTGCTGAAGGATGTTGCTTTTACCTTTGGTATGTGACAGGGTGGTTTTGACATGCAAACTCTTAGAGTATCCTGTGGCTATAATCTATATATGCTATATACTATATATACTATACTGCAGAGTTCAGTATAGTCCTCTGAACTTTGAACTGTGGAACCTCAGAAGCCAGTGAGCTGCCTAGTTTTGTTGGCCCTGTCATAGAAAGGGGAAATAAAATGGCAGCAATTTCCATTATGTGACAGTATGTTGTGATTCAACCCCAGGCAGCAGCCAAGCCTTACACAACTGCTTGCTCACTGCCCTGCTCACTCTTCCACCAGTAGGATTAGGGAGAGAACCAGAAGGGTAAAAAGTAGGAACTCATGGGTTGAAATAAACAAGGAAAATTAAAGCTATGCACACAAGCAAATCAAAACAAGGAACTAATTCAGTGCTTCCCATGGACAGGCAGGTGTTCAGCCACCTCCAGGAGAGCAGGGCCCCATCACATGTAATGGTGACTTGGGAAGACAAATGCCATCAGTCCAAACACCCCCTCTTTTCCTCCACATTATATCCTGAGCATGATGTCATATGATCTGGAATATCCCTCTGGTCAGTTTGGGTCACCTGTCCTTGTTGTCTCCTCCCAACCTCCCGAGCACCCCCAACTTCCTTCCCAGTGTGGCATCATGAAAAGCAGAAAAGGCTTTGGTTCTGTGTAACCCCTGCTCAGCAATAACAAAAAACATCTCTGTATTATGAACTATGTGTTCACCACATATCCAAAACACAGCSCCATACCAGCCACTCTGAAGAAAATGAATTCCACCCCAGCCAAAACCAGCAGAAGGAAATAACTTCCTCATCAATCTGTCAAATAACTGGTTTCTCAGATAAAGTCACCATAAGAATGTGTGTTGGGATTAAGGATGTTGCAATTTGTTTCCTTGTCTGCTGAAGAAGAAATCAGTTTACTTAACTCTGAAGATACTTCCTCCTACACAATTCTGCAAATAGAATGCTTACATCTTGCAGTGGTCTTTTGACCTAGACTGCCTGTCCAACATACTGAGAAAATGCAGTTGTGTGGGGAAGAGGCAGTGTGGATAACATTTAGCAACAGGAAGTCAAGTGGTGGTTTGGAAGATATTTCCATTCAAATTTACCAACCTTAATAAGTTCCCTTTTGACAGCTGAGTGGATGTTTGCACCAAGCTGTGTCATTCCCTGGATAGTGACTTATTAGTCACTTGGATAGTGATTTATTTTTAGTCAAACCAGCTATTTAGAGTTATGTATGTAATACGTTATCTTGGTGGGCTCAGCATAAAGGTTACGAGAATTGTGCTATTCAAGACATGTTCTTCACCCCTTCTCACCTTCACATAATCAGTTTTACACTAAGGTTTCTCATATTCACTCTAAGTCAAAGGTTAACGTAGGTTTGAGTAAACTAGTGAAATACTTAAAAAAATTTCTCACCTTGTGACTTGCTTGTTTACAGCTAYGCTCTTGGTGTGATGGTGCCAATTCTATACTGGGTTTACAATACATGACTACAGTTTCCTAGAAGATGTTTCATAAATACATTTTTATAATATGGGTAATCTCTGTAAATCACTGTCCTACAAATGACACAATTTCACTAGTTCAGTTTGTGGTTAAGGAGGAGTCTGCATTGTTAGCAAGTAAGTAAAAGTATCTGTGCTAACACTATGAGGACATGAATCCTGCAGCAAAAGGTGGAGTAAAAGGTTTATTAGCTGTAGCATGCAGACTAGGAAATGTGAGGTTCGTATTCAGCTGAAGGGTTGTTACAGTAAAAACAGTTTWTAAGGGTATGAAATACTAGTACAGCTTTGTACTTTAGAAAATAAAAAGTGTAAAATGGGGTATTTAGGATTGAGTTAACCTTAAAGACAGAATCAGAATTATGTATTGAGCAGATTATGATCTGCCGCATTTCTTCACRATTCTTTTACTAGTTTTAATTTCTYTTTTCATGTGTGAAATCAACGCTTGACTGATTGCTATACTAACTGTTCAAAAATTACCCAGTAACCTTCTAAGTATTTTTGGCTTCTTTCCCATTGCCATTCCCTCCTCCCCCAAGGTGCTACAATTCAAACCCCACACTATGGATTGCAAAGTATATATTGCCTAACCACAGAAGTCTGTGGGTTTAAAATGTCTGTAGCCTCAGGAGCTCATTAAACTGACAATTTCAGATTGCTTCTTTTCAGTRCTGATGCTTTTTTTTACCTTGACTTAGAATTCTAGTCTGCAGTTCATCATCCTGTTCCCTTCTGCATTTTCATGTGTGTGCTTTTGCAGTATTCTGTGCACAGTGTCTCTACAATAGAGGTGAGCAGCCAGGGGCAGCTAGCATAAAGGCAATAGCAGCCACTGAGCACTTCCAGTGCGGAATGTTTAGATGTTTATTTTGTTAGATGTTTATTTTGTTGCCAAAGACTACTCACGTTGTCTTCTCGCTTCTCTTCCATTTGTGTTCTCACTTCTCTTCCGTCTGTCACAATGAATTTAGCAGAGGCTAAATGTACCTGCTGGATTATATTTTTTCAGTTATATCAAATTAGGCACACTAGAAAAGACGTTTTGGCAGAGATGAAGATGTTGTGTTTTTCTGAGTTGACTTGTGTGGTTAACRCTACCTGCTCATTATATATATTATTATATTATAACTGGTTCTTAAGACACAGTGTTTCTTTTGATGCCCTGAGAGTTCAGACTTCAGGAACTTGGAACATTATATTTATGTGCATATATAGGAAGTGTGTTTACCTGTGTAAATAGATACATGAGTGTTTTCACATGTTTTTWAGATTGGTTTCCAGCATTCTGTGTAGATGACAATGGCCTATGTTCGGTAATGAAAGGATAAAAATCAAGTCAATCTACTGAAAAACCCRTGAAACAATTTTTGATCATAATCATTAAGAAACTGTCAGAAGGATTTCTATGTATATGTTTTCAGGAGGTTTTTATTACTGAGTATCCATACCTGTAGGAGGTGGGCTTGTAATATGACATGCCTTTGTGTTGCATGTGTTCAGGAGGTGAGTACAAAGCCTAGAGTAGCTCTCCTCTCCCCAGTTCTTGCTCGGGAAATAGGACCAGCAATAACGGAGTTTCAGAACAGGAAAAGAAGGGTTTCTTACTGAGTGTTTTATGCCTTGTTTTTTTCCTCCTTGCTGCAGTCACTCAATTGAAGCTGGAAAATATGCTTGGAAATTCCCATTTAACTGGCTTTTTCTAGCAGTGAAGAATCTAAAAGGTTGTTTTCYCTGTCCCATCCAAAAATCTCCTTCCTCCTCTGTGTTTTAGATTGACTGCACCACATCTTCCTGTTAGTTTCCCTGCAGCAGAGTTCTGTTGAGCCTTGATGTCTTCTTGTATTGTCCGATTTCAATATTTTGAAAGCCAGGTGTCAAAACAGCTGGAAGTTTTAAAGATTACAGGCACATATTATAAGTGGTCAATTTTTGAAAGAGAGAGAGAAAACAAGCCTGTTCTATCATTTTTTATCTGGGTAAGTGYTTTCTGGCACAGAAGAGAGAATATAGTACTTAGCCTGTATCTGACCTATAAAAGTAAGCATTTAGTGGTGGGGGCATCCACTGTGGGACTCTCTAGATGTTCCCTGGTGTGCTATACCACCTTATGGAAAAGTGTCTGCAGGTGGTGACAAGTATGGTAAAGGTTTGACAGTTACAAGTGCTGTTGCCTGTATATTCCCATTCTTGTAATACATGGTAGAAGAAACCCATCAAAAATTTTAATTGATGAATTAATTATTCTCTTTGCTATTTTGCTCATTATATGAAAAGGAAAGCAAAGACACATGAATGCACAGTTTGCCCAGAACTGTGTGGGCATATATGAAGAAGTCGTTAAGGAGAACTCCAGATCTCAATGTCAATTTTTTTCCTTCTCTTATGTAAGGATCAGTTGATGTAGCTGCATACTTGGCAGTAACTCAGTTCTTTTTGTCAACAGGAATGTGCATGGTTTAGTAAAAACTATTTGCAAGTTAATACAAATTCAAGCTATTCAGCTGGGAAAAGATGGAGATGAGTCTGTTTGGCGTCTGTATGGAATCAGGTTAGTTTCATATTATTTTTATTTAGAAACAATAATAACTTGCTGTCTGATTTCCAGGAAAAAAAAAAGGAAATTAAGTTAATACCAGATTTCAGTCTTGCTCTTTTTTGTGTGTTTTGCTCTGTTCACAGTGTGCAGGTAATCAAATGCTGGCACAGTCTGCCCACAGAGGTTGTGGAATCTCCATTATTGGAGAKAACAGAACCTGGCCGCATGTGATACTGGGTAGCTTTCACTAGCTGACTGCTTGAGCATGTGGGTTGGACTGTATGATCTGAGCAGGTCCCTTCCATCCTAAATAATTATCTGATTCTGTGATATTTTTTAAATGTTTGCTTSAAAGTTTTGAGGAGTTTTGTAATGCAAGGATAAGATTGCCATTATAAGTGTGAAAGGGACAATGGCAGTGTGAAGGCTGTATGAGAAAACAAGTACTAGGACTTGTCCAAATACTGGATGATGGCTAATAGTCCTTTTAATAAGTATTTTATTTTAAGGTTATGAATCACTTCCCTCTCACTTGTTTTTCCTGCTGTATTCTGATTATAAAAGTAAAATTCCTGAATGTCTTTGCCGTTAACGTAATTGACATTAAAAATAAAATACTTAGATGCGTGTAGAACTACTTATCTAAAGCTTGACAYGCAATAGCAGACTTTTGAAGAGGACATCATAGGGACTTCATCCAGTTCTTGAGAAACCATGAGTCAGTACTAACATTAAAAACCTCTATTGTATCTTCTCTAGAGAACATCCCAGCTTGGTAGACGTCATGAATGCTTTTCAAGTTCTTTTTATGCATTTAGGAGGTATCAATGTAGAAAGCTGTAGTTACAATGGCTTAAGGATATAAAGTACATTATTTGAAAGACTGGAATCATGTCTTTAATTAAGTGAAATGAAATAGTGAAAAATAGTGAAGCTGGCTTTGGAGTTCTGGAYGTAGTTGTCTGCATTCTGAAAGTCCTGCATGCATTTGTTTCTCTGGCTATATCAGATCTTTTTACGAAATATAAATATAGTGCAGTTTTAAGTGAAAAGCCAGTCATAAAGATGAAACTCTTTTGGAACCTTTTTTATAAACTTCTGGTAGAAGAAGCTAAATTAAAGCAATTTAATTCAGGCTTTGTGTGAAGAAGAGGGTAGTGGGATGCGGCTGGAATAAAGAAATAGCCTCTACTCAGTAGGGTGAAGAAAGGTTATTACATTCTTTTCCTACTCAATCAGCAAAAGAGAATTTGCTGGTAACATATAATAAAGATGAAATTTGGTAATTCATAATGGTATAAAATAATGTAATAAAGAACTGAAAATAAGAACCAGACTTTTATGTAGCCAGTATGGGTTTTGTTTTCTCTTTTGATTACAGTTAACTTTAATGAAAGGAGATGATTATGTGACATARGCTCAGGGCCCTGGGATTTTGAAATCTGACTTCTGATTTTTAGTGTATGGAACAACTTACCTATTTGTTGTTAGGAACAATTTTTGTAGTTGTGCTTTAACAAGTGCCATTAAAACTTGATTTTTTTTGTAAGTAACTCACCAATAGTAATCTCCCATTACAGTGTTCATATATTATGCTGTCAGCTGCGCAAAAGYATTCCATATGGAAATCATCAATGAAGAATCAAAAAGCAACAATATGTTCTCAAGTGGTTTGCTATTGTCACCACTACTACAGGGTAATAAATAAATGTGGTTTAGGCCACTGTTAATTCTGGACAATAGAATTAGTTTTATAATACAACTTCTTGTGATGATGTGGTAGCATGATCAGTTCTTGAAAAGAAATGGAAGAAAATTAATGTCTAGCAGATTAGTGCATTTTATTATGCTATGTTTGTCTGGGACAGAGTTGGCTTTCTCTGTAGCAGCCATCTGCAGCCAGGACAATGTTGGTAACACACCAGTGTTTTGGCCACTGCTGAGCAGTGCTATCCTACCATCTCTCAAAAGGCCAGGAAGGTATGGGTGGTCAAGACTTTGGGAGGGGACATAACCAGGATAATTTACCCAATCAAACCAAAGGGATTTTTCATACCATATGACCTTGTGCTTAGGGATAAAAGCTAAGCGGAAGGAGCCAGGAATGCATCCATTATTAAGATGTTTGTCTTCCAAAGCAACTGCTACACACACTGAAACCCTACTGCACAGGAAGTGGCTGTACATAGCCTGCTGATGGAAAGTAAAGAATGCATGTTTTAAATTTTCCTTTGCTTTCCTGTCCTGCATTTGCTTTTCTTTAGTGAACTGCCTTTATCTTGACTCAGGGAGGTCTCCAGCATTCTCAGTGCAGGTGGGTGATAATACACATGTACAGAAAATTGGATATAATTTTTTTGTGAAAGCTATTAGCCTTTTTTTATGAACTGGTATTTTATGTTGTTCATAATGATTCATCATGCCTGGTTTTACTGTTTTAAAGTTCTGGAGAGCTGCCAGTTTTCTGAATTCAAGATTCAGAGGAGGTAGCAAAATGCTTTAAAAATACATATTTGATGAAGTGTTGTTCCAGCTTTCTAAAAGGACCAGGATCACAGCTGCATACACAGAAAAGTGTGTGGACTGCAGACATTGTTTGCTTATACAAAAAAWAAGGAGTCTGTCACTGAATTTGTCCTTTAAATCAGATTGGGATTCTCTTCTGTTCAGAGATGTAACAAAAATCTGAGATCACCCAAAAGTTATAAATAATTTATATTTTATTGTTACCCCTCACTAAGATTTTTCTATTTCCCTGGATATTTCCATATTATGAGTGGTAAACGTTGGTGCTAGCCAACTAGCCAACCTAGTGATTTAGGGTAGTAGCATTATAATGTGATTTAAAGATGCATGTTTTACAGTGCTGTTCTAGCAATTAGATGGCATTGACAATAATTTGCATCTACACACCTAATTTTCCTTTCTGCTAATAGCATTATCAAATTGAACTTCTCTGGTTTGCATATTTCTGTGTTTCATTATTAGTGACTGTTCACTGTGAAGCTGTGAAGYTTAGATGACTTCTTTCATCATCCAGTTCAGTGCAGTTATACTAATTTCAGAACACACAAAATCTGGCATAAAAGGTTTACTTTTTTTTTTCTGGGAAGTAAGCCATTTTAATTTTAGACTTGATGCATCATGTACTTACTTTAGGAAGGTTCCACTGGCTCTGGTGTCATAGCACCATTTAAATGATGATTGGAGACAAATTCACTTGATTAGRAAAGGTAGTTAATTTTTAAAATTTGACAAAGGTATGAAGTAAGAAGTTGTTAGAACCCTATATGTTTTTACAAGGACTATGTACTTTCAAGGTGCTGGCATTGCATATATATAGTATTTCTAGCTTGCTGTCTGATAAGGATCCACTCTATGATCTTGCTGGATTCAGGTGCTAGACAAGAAACAAGTTTTTCACCTCTTGCATGCTGTCTTCTTTGGATGTAACCAAAGTAACATTACTGTAACTACTGTAACCAGCAGTAACCTTACTTTCCTATTCTTCGTGCACAGATTTTAAAAGATACTAACTTTAGTAAAATACTTACAGAATCCAGRAAGGTGGATATATTAAGAACACGTATGTAAGTTGACAAATTTTTGAGAAATGTATGTGAGGAATGGCAAGCTTCCAACCCCAAATCTGAGGGCCAGACCTGTAATATGCGTGGTTTGTGTTCTTAGTAGATGGCATCTGTGTTCTGAACATGTTTCAAGTAGTCTGTTGCATCAGCCTGTTTTCTGAAAGAACTTTTGTCTTCAGAGTATTTATTTGCCTTAAAAGAAACACATGTCTTCAAAAGAAAAATTATTTGACGAGCAGAGGGGGAACCAAAAAAAAAAAAAAAAAAAAAAGCCTGTGTTTTTAGCTCTGTTGCAACCACATAGCAAAGAAAACTAGAGCCATTAGGAGTGTAAATACTCTGTAGACAGGTTTCATAGGTTGGTGGGCCTGTCATTCAGCTGATGGCTGTGTAACTCTGATTATCCTCACAACTAGTCATTTGCCCAGGACTCAAAAAAATGTTAACAGTGAGAATGAAAAAAAACCACAATGAAGAGCACCTCTTTTAGTATAAGGGTATATCTGCTAGATCACGGGTTGTTTTTTTTCATAAATAGTGTCTTGCTAGGCACAGCGTAACTTTAAACTTTCTTGATTATAGCAGGTAAGTATTACCTTTTTAGCTCAGTTAAGGGAAACGTTAACGTAGCATCACATTATGCATTTCAAATCTGCCATGTAATGGGAAAAATTAGATATTTATTCTTTTATGGGCTCTTGCAGAACTCTTTCACTTCACCTGGGGCTGGGTAGGCTCAGTGCTGCTTGAGATGAAGCCCCTGTTGTATCACAGTGTTATTGTATATGAGTGTGTCTCAGTGAATGTTGTCTTCCCTAATAAAAAGACTTGAAAATCCAGGCTTTTTGCTCCTCAGAAATTTTTTAAGCAACAATAATAAATGAAATACCATTGTAAATCCTTCCTAAAAGACATATCTTACTGTGTCACTATGCACTATGTAGTTTCTGAATCTGAGGCAATGTCTCTTGAGATATACCACTTCAATGAGTGGCTCTCTAATCATSTACTGCGGTGTAGCTAGCTCCCTGAAGCTCTCTCTGGTGTGTAGCACAGATTTGTGGAAAGATAGCTAACCAAACTGAAGGYGCTGGTTTTACAGCGGATTGAAGCTGCCTTTCTCTGTTTGCCTTTCCACTTGTATGTATAGCATAGAATGGTTTGGGTTGGAAAGGTCCCTAAAGATTATCCAGTTGCAGATCCCCTGTTCCCAGACAGAGACACCTTTCACTGTATCATGTTGCTCAAAGACCCATCCAATCTTCCTTGACCTCCAGGGATGGGGCATCCAGAACTCAGGGCAGTAAGTTACTCTAGTTAAATGAGTTTGGTTTTGTTTCTGACAGAACAAATTATGTACTTCAGGCTTCTCTCCTTCATTCATTTTCCTCCTTCTGCTACTGCACAAGGGCAATCACTGTTTAAAGCAAGCATTGCACTTCTAGTTGGTGTGGATGGCCTTCAGGCACTGACTTTGGAGGTGGGGAAGRTGTTTGCAATAGATTCTTCTGAGAACAGGTGATTACTCAGCCTCAGTGACCTTCACAAATGTCAGAAGTCTGGCAGGAAAGTGAAAGTCTCCAGGTGGTACGGCCAGCCTTTTTCCTTTCATGCTTCTTTAACCATGTGACCCCAAAAAAAAAAAAAAAAGAAAAGACAAAAGATGTGGGGGCAGATTTAGAGTACTAAGTGGGATGATGGTCTCCTCAGTCAGTCTTGGATGCTGAAGACTTAGACCTGGGCTTGGAAGACTGGACTGATAATGTGTGACAAATGGTTCCAGTTTTTTAGTGGGTGTTACTTGGAGCTCAATTCTACAGCCAGTGACTCAAGTGACACTTTGGATCAGTGAACCTTAGAAATCTAGATAAAAAAAAAAAAAAAAAAAAAAAAAAAAAAAAAAAAAAAAAAAAAAAAAAAAAAAAAAAAACAAAACACCAAATAATTTCAGATAGAGAGATTTCATTTTAATCTTGTTTTGGAAGTTTTGAGAAAGTACTGTCTTTTGACAGTGTAGCAGTCTTAGCAAAGCTGGTAAAAAGAGGAGGTTGAATTGTCCGTTTCTACATCTGCACTTATTTTGAAGGTAGTCATATTGCATACTTCCTTTCTGTGTTATAGATAAAAATGTGATTTCTTTGTCTTTCAGGAGCACTCCTCATCCATTAATCACTGTTCTTGAAAACAGACCTGATTGCTGGCCAGTTCTACTGCAGCAGATAACACTATTTTTCCATCAGTGTCCAGAGAGGTAAATGAATGAAAAATTTAAAAAAGCCTAGCAGATGTAGATACCTGAATCATATCAATGTTGCTGTTTTGTTGAAGGCAGCTGCAACAAGCAGTAAGAATTCTGTCCCTTGTGAAAGATACTTGTAAAATTTTATTACGCCATTTCAAGGTTTAAAATAATARTATAAATAATGACAATTAAATACTAGTGTAATCCATTCAAATCAATTTTATAGGTTTTCTTAACTATGAGGATAAATTTTTTATGGCTGTAGATTAGCTGGTGCAAAATTGATAGCACATTTGAWWTTTTTTTWAAAAAAAATAAGCGATTTGGCGTATTAGCTTTGTCAGAATGTTGACTGCTTAGCCAAAATAAATGTATACAATGCAGCTGTAACTCACCTATACAAAATAATGACAWGATGAAGGAAAAGTAGAGACTATTACATCTACATAAAGAATAAAGTCTTGAAAAACAATGTATACTTTTTAATGAAAAAAATAGAAAAAAATCAGTGGCACAGCCTTATTAAAAAGCAGCATTAAAATGAACAAATACCCAGCTGCCAACAATCTCAGCCTTTCTTCATGCTTACTACTAAGGAACTTGTCCAATAAAGCTTTAGTGTAAAATATMTGTTGGCATTCTGAAAGAAAACTGTTTTCAGTGATTTTACACCTACAAGTATGCTTTTCAGTAAAAAGTATCCCTTTTCTCCTGTTTTCTGTAAGACTAATAACAGACCAATAGTGCAGAGAAATTGCCTTCTCTGTTCTGTTGCTCTTTGTAAAGATRTAAGTTTATTGATCTCTTAAATTTCTGGTGGACTTAGATTACATGATCACCAGTAAGACTTTCAAGCAAAAGTGTAGTTTGCTTAATTTGATTGATCAGAGCATTTTTCAAATGCTGTTTGTTGTTTCACTCAGCTGGTAAGTCTGGGATTCACATAGAATCYCTTACAGATGTATAAATGATGGAATGAACTGTGGATTTTTTGCTGGTGGCTTCTTCTGAATTAAAATAGGTGCTTTTCTTGCTGAAAAGGAAAGTATGTGACACTCCTTTTGGTGCCCTTTGTTTAAGGTGGCTAAAGTGCTAGACTGAGAATATAGAATCATAGAATAATTTAGATTGGGAAAGGCCCTTCAGAACATTGAGTCCAGCCACTGGCCCAATGCTACCAAGTCCGGGACTAAATAGTGTCCCTAAGTGTGATGTAAGCCAGCTCCACACAGTTGGATGTAGACCTATTACTGAATTCTTTCTATAGTTTTGCATCAAGACTGAATCTTGTTTAAAACTGACTCTTGATTCCCTGTTAGTGTGCTGAAGGCTCTGCAGAGGGGTCTGGACAGGCTGGATCTGTGGGCTGAGGCCAGTGGTGTGAGGTTCAACAAGGTTCAACCCCAAATGCAGGATATTGCTCTTTGGTCACAACAATTGGCTGGAAAACTGCACCAGAAGAAAGATTTGAGGGTGCTGGTCAAAAGCAGCTGAACATGAGCCCACTGTGCCCAGGTGGCCAAGAAGGCCAATGCCATCCTGGCTTGGACCAGCAATAGTGTRGCCAGCAGAAGCAGGACACTGCCTCAGCACTGGTGAGGCTGCACTTCAAACTCTATATCCAGTTTTGGGCCCCTCATGAGAGGAAGGACATTGAGGTGCTGGGGTGTGTCCAGAGCAGGGCAATGGAGTTGGTGAAGGGTCTGAAGCACAAGTCTGATGAGGAGCATCTGAGGGAGCTGAGAGTGTTTAGCCTGAAGAAAAGGAGACTGAGGGCTGAGTTTGTTGCTTTCTACAGCTGCCTGAAAGGAGGTTATAGCCTGGTGGGTGTCATTCTCTTCTCCCAAGTAACAAGTGGTAGGGTGAAAATAAATAGGCTCAAGTTGCATCCAGGGAGGTTTAGATTGGCTCTTAAGAAAAATTTCATCATGGGCTTGTCAAACATTGCAACAGGCTGCTCGGGGAAATGGTGGAGTCATCATCCCTGGAAGAATTCAAAAGACCTGTAGACATGGCAGTCGAGGACATGGTTTAGCAGTGGGCATGGCAGTGCTGGTTGAAATTATGATTCTATGATTCTGTATTTGTTAATGTATTGACCATGAGCTTTATGTGATTGTTTTAATAATATCAAGGACAGCTTGTATTCTTAACATGGGCAAGCCAAAAGATTTGTTCTGTGATAATATTTTACTGGGAAGTCATGTTAGTTAAAACAGTTCCTAATTAATGTAATTATTTTAAGACCATTGTGCAAAAACTTGTAAGTAAAGGATAAGTAAAGGATCCTTAGGTAAGTAAAGGATCCTTTTCACTGAATTTATGTTTTATGTGTTTTAAAAGGTTATTTCTGAATAGTTTTGTCCATATACTTCTTCAGAAGTCTGGCACTTTAGTCTGTCATGACATTCAGCAAGGAAAGTCACTTTTTTAAACTGATGAGGAAAAAAGAGTAAAATTAAGRGTGTTATAGCGTGCAAGTCCATATTGAATAATATTCATGCTTAAATATTGAGTCTTTTCAAAATGGCATTTCGAAGTATGGTTACTGTATTGGTTCTCATGACAGTACTTCGTTGTAATAAATCCAAGGATTTTTGTGAGATTTAGTAAGGCCATTTTCAACACCTTTCTGTTAATTGGGTACTGGAAATTTTTGAGGTAATGTCACATTTGCTTGAGTTTCTTTGTTGTTAAGCTTTCTGTAGGAAGCAGTAACRGCAAACTTATTTCTTGAACTGCAGGGAAGAGCGTTCATGTATTGGCATAATGGCTTCATTTCTAAGATACCTGTATTGTGAACCATCCCAGTTAAGGGAATATGCTGAACTGCGAATGGGTTTACTTAAGATCTTGCTTCAGCCTCATGGGCCAAGGCACAAAGAAGCACCCTCCCTGCTGGAATGTGAGATTCTTCAACTTCTATGTGATTTGATTCCATACCTGCAGGTACAGTTGTTGCCTGACCCCTACCTTTTACAAATAGATGTTATCAAATCAGTGAAAGTATTATTAGTATTGTCTTTCAAGTATGCAAAAATAGCATTCTCTTCCTTCTTCTCTAGATCTGATTTGTTGATAGTACATAAATCTAACAAACTGTCTCCTTTTGGTAGAAAATAAAACTTTAATTGTTCAAATCTGATACATCGGGTAAGGTGGAAATTGAAATACATTTACCATAATTATTTGCATCTAGCTGACTCAGTAAACATACAGTAAACTTAGAAAAGGACTAATGAGAAAATTTTGTTAAATGGTGAAGTATTTGTCGAAACCATACAATTTTAGCTTTAAATGGATAATATTAAAATCAACTATAKGAGAAGCATGATTTAAGTACTTCTGGATACTCCTTTCTCACTCTTTGTRGCAGAGGGATTAGGAGGTCTGAAGACAAAATTTTCATTCTGAAATATACTGAAGGCTTTGAATGTTTTTATAAGTTGCACAGTGATACATGATAGGAGCTAGGGATTTAATATTTGTCTCCTTTGGTKAGGGGCTAGTATTTAACAAATCTGCTTTTCCTTATGCTTTATTTTGATACCGGTTAAGCTCTTTTGTACCTATCTATCTTTCTCTTCTTGGTATTAGTGMAACGTCTTCAATTTCAGACTATCARCCAAACATGAGGTGCTTTGGCCTTATTGCCATGGAGAGAGGCTTCATTAATATGAATAATGTAAAGCTAAATAGGCTTGTTATAAGGATATTCAACAGCATTTTACTTCTATGGCATGTTACTAGAAAAGTCTTCTTTGTACTCACAGCTAATTTTCACAAACTGTTGGAAAAACTAGAACCTGTGTTATACATGTTTATCTTTGTTCAGGTCTGTTCCTTGTGATGATGTGTACGTGATGACCTTTTCTGTTTGCAGAGGGTTTTCTGATTTTGTCTTATTTTACTTGAACTTCAAAAAAACATTGTTTCTTGAATGTATGACCAAGCTTCAGATTTGGTAACATTTAGCCATAGAAATAGCACTGAATGAAACTTACAAAATTAGTTGTGAACTTTTCTTTCCTTCATACATGTTCGCACCTCCTTTTTTTTAAACTGGAATCAGTTGCATATTTTCAAACTCACAATAATACTTGAAAATTTTTGTCTTGCCTGAGATACAACTTTCACAATGGAAGTTACTTCCTTCAGGAAGCCTTTTTGATGGACTGTTTTGTGATCTGTCAGTTCCTTCCTCTTCTTTCTCTGAACCTCAGGTTGTTCTTAGATTTCCTTTCAGCAYAGCCTAATTTAATCCTCCGTGTAATATAAATGCTGAAATGCTTCCCTATCATTTTGTCGATAGTGTCAACTAAGCTGTCAAAAGTACAGCTCTTCACCTGTAGACTTTTCTGCTGATAAATTCAGTGAGATTAGGTTTCTTATTAGAGCAGACTATATATAGAACAAAAAGGGAATAAAAATCAGCTTAATGATGACGTGATGCTTAATGCTGGCTCCAGAGTTTGAATTGGAACAGTGTGTTTGTCTGGAAGCAGAATTTTCAAGAACAGAAACATTGTCATCCAACACATGGAGCCTTTGAGACAACCTGCTTCTTGAAATGGCTTTAACTGGCTTTTAAATATGGCAATGATGYTTTTGGGTGTCACAGTTCAGCTTTCAGTTTTTGTGGTAGTAAGATTGCATGGTGTTCTAGAAGGGAATGACACCACTGTCTTTTTTTTTTGAGACATATGTTAAAATCTTGCTTACGTTACAAAGGAAATATTGTAGAGCCAGATGTTTCTGTTATGAGAGTACTTACCTGCTTAATGAAATCCCCACACACTTTTTTGTGTTGTTATAGGAACCCCAAGTGCTGAATTAATTGCTATTGCGTTTAAATAAAAGGATTTTTCTCATCAGCAACCAAGAAATGTTTTAATTCTTTCATGTGTTTCTTATTTTATTTCAAAATATCAAATAGCAGTTTTTGGGTTTTTTTCAGGGAAGTTGGATAAGACATTCCTGGCGTTAGTTTATAAAGGTGTTTCTGCAAATAGTACTAAATATTTGAAATAGAAACATAGCAGAGCTAATAGAACTAATTCTAAATTCTGTGTAGATAGGGAAGTGCAATTAAATCATCATGYGTTTTGACTTTATTTTAACTACCTGTTTGCAGCTTAAGGACTTACTGCAAGTTACAGAGGCCTTGTTTTTCATGCAAGAGCTGTTCCTCAGCCTACTACGCTACCCTGTATTTTGGAAAGTTCAGTTATCCCAACTTAGTCTGCAACTGTTATGCTTCTGTGAAGTGTGTTTAAATGTAACAGGAGAATGCTCATCTGTGATCTCCTTAATAGAGGACAACTTTGAGCTCTTAAAGGAGGTAAGAGTATATGGGAAAAACATAAAATAATTTTATTAAACTTAAAGAATGTAATGTTTGAGAYAGTAGAGACACTTATACATGACATTCACTGTAGGTGACCAGTGTTGTGTCAAAAGTTTCTAATTTTTTTTCTTGATTGAATACCTTCAGAGGGTAAAAACTTGACTGGTTCTGTATGTATCAGTTAATCTCTTAGTATGGAATTTGTTTAAAGTAAGTAACAACAGTTTGAATGAAGCTACAAATTAACATGTTCTAGTTACTTAGTTAAAATACTGTTTCACGCTGTTATATTCTTCATTGCTTTGTCTCTGCATGTGCACTCAGTATGGTTCATGAAGGTATTCTTTGAAAGTTTCGGTAATTTCCTGTTTGTTCGGTTCAATGGCACTGGGAAACAAAGGAGACTTTGAACTTTTTCTTTTTTTTCTTGTAGGTATTTCCAGTGGACCAATGTATAATTGGGCTAGCACTTCTGCTGCTGCAGTCTCCAGAAAGTCAGCAAAAGTCTATCTTGAGTCTAGGTAAAGCTCTTTTTATGAAAGTGGAATCCACACTCCTAAAGTTGTCATTGTTTCTTCATGTTTATGAAGAAAACACTGCATTCTCCTGGAGTTGTATTAGGTGGTGAAATGGGATTTCTTCATAAGCAGAATTTTCCCTGAATTTAAAAAGTAATGGAAAAGTACATTTTCCCCTACCTTGACTGTTTCCATTGATGCTACATTTTAAGCTCCCTGCTATCTTAGAATTTATCTGTTTCATTTTTGAGCCTACAGGATATTCTCAGCTGATGTTCATTATCCTGAATGGTTTGTTATTACAAGTATTGAGAACAGGCCTGATAATCATGGCATTTAGCACATTTAGCTGTGCTTTTGATTTAGCAGTTTTGATTAGTGCAGTTATTCCAGTGAAAACAAAGGTCTGTGCTACATTCCATTTTTGTATTTTTTGATGCCATCAGACACTTCGCTATAAACAACAGGAATGTGTGGATCTCTAAATGAAAAATCACAAAAAATTCTTTTGCCCTTTATATACATGCACACCAAATCTAGGGACCTTTGCTTTGCTCAATTGAATGTTTCCTACAAATGTCTGTGGTAYAAATTTCCTAGAAGTGTGTAAAGGTACAAATGTGCTTTTCTTTTTTTCACCACCTTACCTTTGTTTTTTCTCAACTTGTCTTAAATAGCCTACAAGCTTCTTTCATATTCAGAAACTCAGGATATTTCAGCCACAGCCCTTATTTTGGTGATGCCTGTGCTACAGATCTTATCTTCTAAAACWGTTGGAGACTGCCTATCAAGGGATGTTTCTGAAACTACCAGGCAACAGCTGGCTGTAAATCTTTTGGGAATATTAAAGGAAGAAGGTGTGAAGGATAAACAGGAATTGGTAAAGTTATGAGCTTTCTTTCTTTTTTTGGGGGGCAGGTAGGGGAGGCCCCTAACAATTTTTCTGCATTAAGACTATCTGCTTTAAAAAGACTCTGCATGTGTGAGCTTCTTGTGTGATACATTCTGTAGGAACGCTTGAAAATATATACAGTCCATAAAATTAGACTACTGCTGAAGTGAAAGTTCGTTTCATGGATACTGTTTCATTTAGCAAGTGAGATTGTTTTGCTTKAAGAGCCTATGTAGATTGAAGAATTCACCTCCATTATTAAGCAAGTAATAGGACTTAGTAGAGATCAACGTTTTATATATTTATTCTGTTTCTTTCAGACTTGCTTATTCCCCTCATCTCTTTTTCCTTACTACTGTATGTGATTCTTTCTCCCTTGGCTGAAGAGAGTTGCAGAGCATCTGACTGTCAGCAAACTTTGGCTGATTAATCTGAATGTTTTCATATGTTCTGTTGGGGGTTTTGGGGTTTTAATTTTTTACTTATGCCCCACTTCTCCGCCATCTGTCCCTTTATCCCCAGTGTTCCAAGAACAGGTGACTGCAAATCTCTTYGATCAAGATGTGCCTAGCACTGAGGTAGCTAAACTCCCTTTCTGCTTTACACCCCTGTTTTGTGTAGGGAGCGTGTGATGTGACCAGTTGGAGACAGATAGAGTTCCAGTTCTGAGTTTTGCCATGTCTCCCTGTCCTGGAATCCCCCACCTACTTCATCTTCTGTTTCACCAGATCTAAAATGGCAATCCCATTTGTATTGCTAATAAAAAATAACTATTTTTAAGTTCACAAAAGTATACAGTTATTAGTCTGCTCTGAAAGAACAGATGGTGGGATGGCTTTAAGTATAGCTCRCTTTCTTCTAATGGGACTTACTGGGTGCCAGCCTGTACAGGTGGTTTGTTTCAGTGAGATGTCTTTGAAGCATGTCATTCTTCTATGCTATGTGTCACTCGCCGATGTTTTGTTTTCTGTTGTTTTAGAAACTATTTTAATGTCTTACAAGATACTGTATTACTGTACAAGAAGATTACAATGCATTGTGCTACACCAGCTTCCTGTAACAGAGCTTGGTTGTGCTAAATCTGGGACTCTCTTTGCTTCGGAAAATCATATGAAAGTTTTTTTGTTAAGTACTCTAATAATTTTTGATTACCTACTTTTTCTGTTAGCCGTGTTACACTGAAAAGGGTTGTCTTTGTTTAGAATTCTCTAACAGTCTCTTCACTAGTGTCTCACTGATCCTTGCAGAGTTCTTAGCAAGCAGCATGGCAGATCTTTGATAATTCATGGTTTGCAATGTGAAAAGAGCGACAATAATTTTGCCTGATCATTCTTTGTAATAAGTATGCCAAWAACCTTTGGTTCTCAACTAGAAGATTTAAAAATGTTGATTCTCTTTAATGGTCCCATGATTACAGTCAATTTGTGTTGAAAAGATCAATGCTAAGAGAATAGCATCTTGATTGAATTATCCTTAGACTTCCTTCATACTGGAAGTGTGCAAGAAGAGAGGTAGAAAAAAGAAGGCAAATGCTGTGTCCACACTGAGCAAGCTTTGAGGAAGAGTATATAAGAGCAAACACAGTGAAGTCGTGGTATATTTTCACAGACTCACAGAACATTCCAGGCTGCAAGATAATCTGGTCTAGGCTTTCAACTGAAAGGGAGTCTAGATGAGATTATTTAGTATCCTGTCCAATTGCATGTTCAAAACCTCCAGTGACAGAGACTGYACCATGTGCCTAGAGAGGTTGTTCCAGTGAATAATTGTTTTCACTATCAAAAATGTCTTTCTTATGATGCTGTGCCTGACCCTCCTTCAGGTACCTTGTATTCATTGCCCTTTGTATTCTTCATGAGGCTCTTTGTGAAGAGAGAGCTTTTGTCCTCTTAGTAACTATCCTTCAAGGCCTGGAAAACAATCACCCCCCCCTTGAGCCTTCATTTCTGCAGGGTGAAAAGACCTGACTCATGGCACTCCTTTGGACTGTGTTCAGTCTATCCACATAGGTTTTGAAACTGTGTGGGCTGGAGCTGGGCACACGACTTCCTGTGCAGTCTGACAGGACAGGCGCTGATGAAGCGGGATGGTCACACCTCTCCCTGYTAGYAGTGTCCCCATGGATGCAGCTCAGGATCCACTTTCCCTCATTTGCTGCAGCAGTGCCCTGCTGAGCTGTTGTCTGTGAGTTGTCTGCCAGGGCCCCTGGGCTCCTCTTGGCAAGGCTGTTCCACAGCTCACGGGTYGTAGCCTGGCTGGACCCTTTGGTTGTGTGGTCCCAGGTGCAGGACTCTGCCCTTCTCTTTGTTGAGCTTTACACAGTTCCTGTGGCTCTCTTTCAGCCTGTCCAGGTCTGTGAAAGGCGGCTCTCCCTGCTGATGTGTCCATCTCAACACYCAGTTTAGTGACASAGCAAACGCGGTGAGAGTGCTTTCAGTGTCWTCATCCAGATCATTCATGGACATGTTACAACATGGAGCCCAGCACTGATCCTGGGGGAGCCCCATTTGTGACAGACTGCCAGCCTTAGTAAAACATACTGATCAGGAGGAAAGGAGCTATTGGGAACCTCTRTCTTGTCAGCATTATTAGTAACGTTTTTCTCTACCGTGTTTAGTAATGGGTCTGTGTGTTCCCTGGGCTTCTGCTTTACTGCTTGTGTATCTGATCAGCTGTTGCTTCTTCTTGATATCTCTGGCTGATTACAGTTCCAGCTGAGCCCTTAYCTTTATGTGTGCAACTCTCCAAGGCCTAGAAAGGGTCTTGTAGTCCCCCGTGGGTATTTAGCCACCTTTCCATTAAGGGTATGCTTTTTTTATCTTTTAGCAGCACTTAAAAGTCACATGTTCTTCAATGGATTTTTTTTTTTTTGCATTGGTAGTAGTAGGGGGTTGTTACACCTTCAATGCCAGGTTCAATGCAAGGTTAGGAKGGGGCTAGGCCTTCATGTATGCTTTGCCTTCATGTATTGAGAGATTTTATATATAATGTGTATATGTATATGTGTGTGTATGTACGAGTGTGTATTTGTGTATATATCTGTGTATATATATCTTTATATATCTATAGATGTATATATATCTTTGTGTTGACATTTTATACCTAACCCGCTTGAATGKAGTGCAGCAATAAAATAAAATGGTGATCATAGCTTGTTTTCATGCAGATGATATAGAGGGAGAAGGGAGTGAATACAATTACATAGCAAAATCTTTTGGGATGTTATGTGGAATGGGAAATATCAATATAATATTTCAGGCTCTACCGGTTTTAGCCAAGTTTTTCCCAAGCACTTAAAAAAATGCAAAAACAAAATTACAGCAACAACACCACAAGCACGAAAAATCCCTGCAAACATGCATTACCCCCCAAAAGAAAACCCCCAATAACTGAAAACCTTTCAGAGTCTGATCTTGATTTAAAGACCTGTTTTCTTCTATGGGCAGGCAGCTAAACAATAAGTGGATCCTGAAGCCTTATTAGCTCCCTGTATGTTGTTGGATAAAGTTTAATTATATTTTTTAATAAATGGCAGTATCACAGCTACATCCAGAAGAGATTTTTGCCAGCCCGAASAGATAGCACTTTAGGTTGCTGGATTTTTCGCATACAGTAGTTTTAATGTGTAAATAATGGAAAGTAATTTTAAAGTTATTTTTAAAAGGTAATTTAAAATACAGGGACATTCTACTTTCCATTAGCTAAAATAAATGCACATTGAATTAAACAATGTTATTAAAATTAAATTCTGCAGTTTCAGTTAGAACAGCTTTTGCCACTCAAAGTCTCTTTTTCCTTGACTATTTAAAGCTGAGTGGACCTGAACCCTTTGGAGTCTGAATTCTATTTTTAGTGTTCATTTTTAGTGTTTCAWCTTCTCAAGTACTTTATTGACCTGATCTTTATATGAATGTTTTTCACCTGACTACTGCCTGCTAACTACTGTCCTGATAATGGAAAGGTATTTTCTAAGGAAGGAAAGAGATGTGTCTTGGATTAAACTTTCCTGTTTTAATGAAAATTTTTGAACTTTATTTACAGGAACTTAAAATATATATCTGTCATGTATATAAAAATCTGACTTAAGAGGATTTCTCTGTTGTATTTTATGACTTTCCTGCTGCTAAATGGTATCTTCCATGACTGTAACTATTATGAGAAAGGTTATGTATCTGTAAGAAGTATATGTAGGAGTAGAGGAAGATGTTGGATAATGCTTTATTTTGTACTCTACAGTGCTTAGTACAAATGCCAGAGGTTACTGTGGCGTGTTAACTTCCTATGTCGGTAACTAAAAGATCTTGTTCCAGCTGGTACTTCCTTATTTGTTTGTGTTAGGGATTAGTATGTACTAGCTGATATCTTAGTTTTGAGAACAACGGTTTGTGTGTCAGAGTAAAGCATGATAAGAGAAGTACATTATGACTTGATGAAGTATTTGAGGTACTCTGAAGGAGAAAAGTTTAATCAGAGGATCTGGAACCATATCCAAACAAGCCCATGTTGGAAATAGTTAGTATATATGCATGTATTCAGAAATCTGATGAATATGCATTAGTTTCAGGAAGCTAACCCAATATGTTAGGTTAGTGAGCATGAATGCTTGAGGGAGAATTCCCCATGCGTCCAGCGATGCTTATAAAGTAATGTCAGCTTTCTAACCTAACAAATTGGATGGAGAGATTGCTTTCCTGTTTTCAGTGACACAACTGCAGAACATTTKGTTCTGAGAAGCAAAGCAGCTGAACAAAAAAATGTAAACTTAGTTGAACTTACACTGTGGTATTAAGTACTACTAAAAGTTAAAACAGCTTTCTAAAAATAATCTCGGATGATATTTAAAATTCTGTGTTTATCCTGTCATTGTCAGAAATATATATTTTTAACATACTCCAGAATTACTATGTCCATTCTAGTGAGGAAGTGGCTGTAGTTACGAGCAAGAACAGGAGTGATTGGTGTCAGATAAAATGGGAACTCCTGTGCCGGGAATTATCAACCCATTAAAACATCCATAATGCAAGAATACTTATAAAAGATTTCAAAGAAATATATCACAATTTATTATTTATATTTATTGCATTGGGAACATAAAAATGTTTTGGATTTTATATTATTCTTTCATGGTGTCTTATTTGTTTGATCAAGACTTTTATTTGTTTCACTTGTTTGCAGGTGTCCTGCAAACTCCYTTTCCCCATAACCAGCTCTTACAGTTCATTGTATACAACTTGGAAGATCATGGAACTCATGAAAGAGAAGTCTGCAGTTACTAAATGGTTATCTTCAGTGAAGTCACTGCTACCTGTTAGCACTCAAGTCCCTRCCCATGTTTTTCTTTTGTTGGCTTATCTCCTGATCCAAGAAAATGGAGATGGTCTTCGTGATGTACTCCAGGCTACTACAGAAATAGCCAAGGCTGATTGTTCTCAGGTAAAGAGACTTATTTTTAGTGATTTGGGATTCTTTTTCAGAAGCTGGGTTGGATTTTGCAGCCTGAGAGGGGCAAAGCTGCCACAGCTTCATGAGCCTAGGTCCGACTGTGGAAAGGCTGTACCTGCATTTGCAATATGTACAATATGGATCTGTCCAGCAAYAGTGCATAGATGGTCATTGTGTTGAAAATGTGCCCTCTGGACCSCAGCCTCACCAGCCACTGGCAATTGGACACCGCAGTTACTGATGTAGACTGCCCTTCATCCTGCACAGACATAATAGGTCTCTATTTTGGAACATTTTGGTTGTTTAGGCTTCGGAAGGAGCCTGGCTTATTTGTTGATACTGTCCAAGAAGCTTGAAAATACAACATGAGGAAGCTGAAAAGGGTCTACCAGATAATTTCTAAGTTCCGGTGACCTTATGAATTATTCTCTATGTTCTTTTGTGGTTACTGGAAGACTGTCAAGCCCCTTGTGACATCTTTATTCTTGCTTCTTAGAAGTATATGCATAGTCTTTGTCTGCTTCAGTACTGAATGCAAGCTGGAATTACACACGATGCTTAAACTTAYGTGCATAATCTGGAAAGATAATGTTGGTTATCTGGAAGCAGTAATGTAATGCAGAAGGCACTGTACAGAAACAACCATAACTTATTTGTAAAGTAGGGAAGAGACAAGGGTTGATTCAGCTTTCATTTATGCCATAAAGACAGGATTTATTTTCTTTGGACAGCACAAGAGTTTAAAAAAGTTGTGATTTTGACTGTATTATTTAGGTATGTGGTTGAAAACTGGTAGCAYAAAAATCTTACCTCCAGGAAAAAAAGAATTCTTTAATAAGCAGACAGGTTAGAAGTAGAATGGTTCTGCTGGAAAATAACACTTTTTATCTATTACATGCCATTTAGACTGGTTGATGAAAGGATGGGTGTGAGCTATTCAATAAAAARGGAAAAAATGAAAAACTTAGAGGTACTGAACACTGTGATCTGACTATGACAATGTGATTCTAAGCCAGCAGTCAGAAATGAGTCTTCCAGATTCCAGATATATTTCCTCTTGTAACTGAGGAAGGATTTTGAGGGAAGACACAAAGCTTAAGGAAAATTATAGATACCTTGTTGATATTTTTTTTTCAAAGTAGTTATTAAAACTTCAATTTCTCATTTAACTATGAAGTACCTGGCCATGTTTAAAGGTCAGGAGTAAGAAAAATTAATTGCACTTCTGTGTAAAAGCAAAGTTGAGCTGATGCGGAAACACTTGGGTATCTCTTTTTTAACTTAGTTTTTTCTTGAGAATGTTTTTCTAAGTCAGCTTTCAAAACTGTTATGAATGGTACACCTCAACTATGAGTAGTTTGACATGTCCACTAAATAGTTTGTAACTAGGGATCCAAGTCCTGGACTTTCAGAATTAATTAATTATTCTCTAGGAAGAGGGTAGATAAGACATATGTCTGCCCAATATTGTGGGAACGTTTCTTTGACTTCCAATCAAAACTGCTGCAAGTAAGGCAGTTTTCTCCTTGTGCCTAGCTGGCTCTGTAAAAATTGCCAAGGTATCCAGGTCTTTTAGAGTGGGTTTATGTTTTTGTAGACTGTCTATAACTTGTTTTGTTGCATTACATCTTTGAGTTTATGATGAACTGGTGGCATGTTACAGGAAGGGGAAAGGAATAATGCTTTTTTAGTAATTATTTGATACAGTTCAAAACGCAGTTTAACATCATACAAGAAAAGCAATAGCTTATTGAAAAAAAGCTACTGAAGTCATATGGTATCTGAGCAGAATGGACTGAAGTCTGACTGCAGGGAATGACTATTGTGAATTTCATTGGATTAATCTCAAATAGCTCCACTGACTTTAAATGAACTGGTTCAGGGACAAATCGAAGTGCAAGTCAGCAGAATTGCAGAAGCTTTAGACAGATAGGGAGGATGATTTAACCTGAATTAGTTCATTTGTCGCATTATGTGAGTGGGTTTTCCTACTTTGTTCTTATTTTAAGACAAAGCTTTTTTTTTCACCCATACAGTAATTAAGATTCATGGACACATCCTGTTGAGCTAACTAAGGTGCTCAGACTACTTTAGAGCTAAGAAATCTTTCAGGCTGATGAAAAAGTCTTCCCTGACATGGGGAAGCATGGTGCTCATGTCAAAAGGCAATGAGAACATAAGTTCAGACTTCATCATATTTTTTGTTTCCCGAGTGATCAGCAGAAGTATATGTGAATTAGAAACCTTTGTTTAAAATATGGAAGTCAAACCCTGATTTGTTGATACATTCTTACTRTCTCACATTTTGTCAGCCAATAAAGCCTGTAGATAGAGAGCTTTTAGTTTAAGTCACTGTGTGCTTTAAAATACTTTTCTGCAAAGTATGTAACATAGTCAGGTATCTTTTTAACAGTATCACATAAAGCAATCAGTATAATTTGTAACACAGCAGATGTTCTGCAGAGTAGTATTTGAAAATTTGGTGTGGGAAGAAGAGTGTGCTGCATTGGGATGATGTCTCTGTTCTCAATCCTCAGTTAAGTGCAACCAAGGACACTGTATTCTCCAGTTAGCAATATCTGATTCATTTCTGTATTTTAAATGGCATATTTTACTCCAAAAGATTTTAATGCTTTGAAACTTGAACTTATTGTCTGGCCCATTTGAACTTGACGTCACCTGGCATCTGTCTTGTCTCTGACAAGTTATTTTAGTTCCGAGTCTGCTTAATGGCTCTACTGAGATTATTACGGTGTGGCACTTCACTGAAAGATTATCACATTGTTTCTTGTAGGCTCAGTGGTCTGGCATAATTCCTCAGGCAGGAGGAATTATCTTAGACTTGTCTCATATTTCTTTTGAAATAGTAGTATGGAGAGAGAAAGCATTGAAGCTCCTGGATGGAGAAAGTAACTGATTACTTTAATAAATTCAGTTGGCAGTGTGATGGCAACCAGCACTAAGATACTGGTGGGAGAGTTATACTTCGGGAATTGTCCTGTTTGGTTCTGTGTTTTATTCAATTCCACATAAATAAACGGTGCTTTATAAAGATGGTGAAAGTAAGTGCTTGGGATGTAAGTTAAGAAAGTGAAAAACTCATCACAACAAATTTGTTAGTCATTTTGAGTGTTCAGTTCCTTAGGGAACTTTCTCAAGGGTGCAGTAGAAGGTGGTGTACAGCACCAATTAGAAGGCTGTTCTGAAGAAGAAGAAAGTTAGAGGACAGGTATGGCAAGAAGAGAACAAAAAGTGGCTGTTAAGCTGAAGCTTATTTTTAATAAGCTAATTAGTACACTCACATCTGTATAAACTTGAATCTGTTCCTTGGTGCTAGCAGCACTTAAACACTCCTTTCGAAGCCAGATATTTGTTGCAGGCTTAACCGGTATATTCTGAATTCTTTGAATGTTTGGATAATGTCCAAATCAAAGTAAATTTRGGCCAGAAGACTTCAGCACTTAATGTTGCAGAAGTTAAATTAAATATCCAAAGGGCAAAATTARGAAGTGTCCACTTTGGAGCCAAACCTGTACTCCAGCAGAATATATAAAAATCCTGAGCTGTCATGGTGAAGGTCATACCATAAAAATAATTGTGTRATTTTTTTTGTTGTTTTTGGTTTTTAAGTGATCGGGATAGTCAGGAATTCTGCTGCTGATGAAATTCTGTTACTTTTTCATTCACAGAGAGTCACAGTGGTTGTAGTTGTGGATATTGAGTTGAAAGGCCACAGCCTTTTCTTCTTTTGCCATGCAGAATCTGAGTTGAAGAACGGTGTTTCAAAACAAAAGAGTCAGAAAGGGAGAGCATGCATTGAGAATGCTATCCTCATTGCTTTCATGTTTATGCCAATTTCACAGAGTTCACTAAGAGTAGCTCAATCATTTAGTTGATTTTCACACTAAATGTTGTTTTTATAAGGAGTCTTTTGTTTCTGAAGTACACTGATGAGCACTTAAAAAACATTGCTAGGTTTAAAAATTCTTACCATAGTCGATCTTGCAGAGATTRTTTTAGTTATGCTTTATTTTTGATTTGTTTTTTTTTTTCCTTACCCTCTCTGAAGAGAGGTTTCAGAGTATTTCTGCACAGGTTCTGCTTTCCCCACTGAGTTAAAGCCTTTTTATGATGCAAGATTATTGGTCATATTAGATATGTTTTTAGCTGAGGCATTTTGAAGTAGTCATTCTGGACTTTAACTATGGAAGAAAGTCCAGAAATATTTTTAAAGGCTGTGGAATGAAGAGTAGTACATGGGCTGGTAGACTTTCTGAAGTCAAATTGCTGCAGAGGCTGCAGTGACACGTGCTGTTCMTGAAAGACTTGATACAGACCTTCTAATTGGATGAATTGTCTTGTGCAGAAATTGTTATTACACTCTGTGAAACCCTTGCTATGCTGCAAAGGGAAGAAATTAAATAGTCTGACTGAGGTCACTGGTGAGTAAGATCTATTACTGTTATTCGAGGATTATGACTCTGTAGAGAACTTGCACTCTTTTATGGTCTTGCAACTTGTAGAATGAACTTTTACTATACTATTTTGGTATAGTAAAGGTAAATGACACCTTCTGGRAAATTAATTTGAAAATGTGTTATTTTTTATTCTTTGGGTTTTGGAAGTGTATTAAAATCCACAAATGAAAAAATACATTTTTATATGTGTAGAAAACATGTTTAAGGATATGTTGAACTGGATTTGACKTGTTCAGGTGGTGCCTGATCCTTTTGTCTGTTTGTTTGATTATGTAAACTGTAGTGAGTAGGTGAAGACATACAGTCATGTCATAGTCAGAGCTTGTGGACAGAGACTTTTCATTATTGTAATTTATTGATTAGGATCCTGCTAGAGTACATGCAATTTAAAAAAAAAAAAGGAAGACTCATCAATTTTGCAAAAATGTGGAAAAAATTTGGTTTATAAAGGGATGTATTCTATTTAAGAATGTCAAGTACTATTTGGAAAATGGGAAAAGTATTGTATTATAATTAATTCATTAGGTGACAAATGCAGATTCCAGAACTTAGTTTAAGTTTGTGGAAGCACAAGTTTGGATTGCTGAACTGTAAAAACAGTGATGTCTTGTAGAACAAACAGTTTTTTGTTTTTTGAACTGTGATTTGGAGATGGAACAGAGTCAAGTGGGCAAAATCCCAGATCACTTGAATTATTCATTATTAATCTTTCTGTGAACTGAAGCAGATCTTTTTGCAATGAAAAATGTTATCAGTTGCTCATGTAAAAGTGCAACAACATTGTAACAGGATTTTCCATTAWTTTTTTTAACCAATATCTGTATAAACCACTCATATGTATGTATATATAACATGTATATCTGTGTGTCTGTGTGTGTTTGTGTAAGTAGTCATAAAATCAAGTTGGAAAAAAAATGAGGCCATCATAAGTAGATTTAAGATTAGATTTAATCACATAGTGATAAGAAAGTGCACAAGAAAAAGCTGTAGGAGCTGCAGGTGTGAAAATACTGAAAATCTGATCAAAAAGAGAATGAAGATAAATAAGTTTCTCTTCCTATATTGTCTTTTTAGCGGTAGCTCTCTTTAAGTTTTGTACCATATAGGAAAAAAAGTAATAAATTATATTCTATTATATGATAGGTTTGTCATATATACAGGCAGAAAAAAATTATAATGAAAGGTATTTCTTTCTGTTTGGACAAGTTCATTGTCTTTTGTAAGGTATCATGTTGGCAAATTTGATAAATTCTAATTTATTTCCTGCATTTGTTCTATTTTAGGTCCCAAATCTAATCCCAGTTCTGATATTTAAATTGGGAAGACCTTTGGAGCCTGCACTTTACAGGGATATATTGTATACATTGCCTACCCTTGGWGTACATAAGGTCAGAATGAAAAGTTTTTAGTAAAACAGAAACTTTTTCAATAAATGTAATTTATTTATTAAAAAATATTTAGACTAAGCGATGAATAGATTGATTAACTGATTTTTAAGTTACTGCATTACTTTATAATATTTTGAATGGGATATGAAATTTGGTTTTAAGTGAAATACACATACTTTACTGTCTACACTGTATGATCATTATATATGTCATGAGGGGGTGCTCTTGGACTTGTTACATGTTGAAGTTTTTTGGAAAATAACTTTGTGTTTATTTTTGATATTGCAGCTATAATAGTTATTTCCTGATTGCACTTGGTTGTAAAATAATGATTTGTAAATTAGCCTTTGTCTTTAGACATATAAAATAACAATGACACTTGGTTAAAAATTTCTTTCAGGTTTGTGTATCTCAGATCCTGCGTGCCATACACATGCTGGGGAGCACACCAAAGCTCAGAGCAACTGCCTCGCGGCTGATGACATCACTGTGGGAAAGACAGGTTAGAAAATTCTTACAGTGTCACTATAATAAGTCCAGTTGGAAAACTTTAACCAAGGAAGGAAATAATTTTGGAGCATTGCTTCTACTAGTATGTCATTATCAGCACTATAAAGTAAATGGTGTAAATGGTGTAAACACTGATCCTGTTCTAGTGGAATATTTCAAT
>NW_026623286.1:198179-322446 GCF_030028575.1 Malurus melanocephalus
ATAGTATGTCCTTCATGAAACCTTCTTTTCATTTCATGAGACCTCAGACTGGGATTAGAAGAAAAGTTGTTCGAAGGATAGCTTTCTGCTTTTCTTAGTGTGCAATAAGAACATGACCTTAGTGTGGTCGTTTAACCCCAGCCAGCAACACAGCCACTCACTCACCCCCACCATCMACTGGTGAGACTGGGGAGAAAATCAGATGGGTAAGAGGGAGAAAGCAGGTGGGTTGAGCTAAAGACARTTTAATGGGGAAAGCAAAAACTGTGCACGCAAGCAAAACAAAAAAAGGCATTCATTCACTGTTTTCCATTGGCAAGCAAGGTGTTCATCCATCTCCAGGAGATGGATGTAATGTATCTCCAGGAGATACATGTAATGGTGGCTTGGGAAGAGAAATATCATCAATCCAAACATCTCCCCTTCCTCCTTCTTCCCTCCACTTCATATCCAGAGCAAGATGCCATGTAGTCTGGAATATCCTCTTGGTCAGCTCAGGTCACCTGTCCTGGCTGTGTCTCCTCCCAATCTCCCAAGCACTTACAAATTCCTTCCCAGCTTGGCAGTAGGAAAGTAGAAGAGGCCTCGGCTGTGTGTAACAAAAACCTCTCTATATTATCAACCCTGCATTCAGCATAAATCCAAAACACAGCCCCATACCAGCAAAAAGAAAATTGACTCTACCCCAGATAAAACCAGTGCAAGTTAAGTGACAATAATTTGCTTCTCTTTTTTTTTRAAGCAGCAGTAGAGATTTGGTCTGCAAAAACCAGTTACATCTCAATGAAGCATTAGAGTCCAATAATGAAAAAAAGCAAAATCTGGTATTCAGTAATAAAAATCAAAGTAGTATTTAGAAGTCCCGTAGAAGTGCTACCAGTTGAAAATCCTGTCATACTTTTGAAGGTGCGATGATAATTTTAAAATGAAATCTTTTCTAGGATCGAATTTACCCAGAACTGCAGAAGTTCTTGGCAATGTCTGATATGCCCTCTGTGTCTGTTGACAAGGATGCTCAATGGGAAAAGTTGATTGCTAAAGCCGCTTGTATAAGAGATATATGTAGGCTGAGGTAAGTGCAAATGTTACCCAGCTTGCGTCTTTGTGAGAGAAAACAGCTGTTTTCAGAGAAGCTGCATCATTATTTTTGCTTACTATRTTACATTAACTGTGAGTAATATTTTTATGGTTGAAACACTGACTCAGCCATTGCTAATCTGAGTAGTAAGAGCTACCCCAGCTAGCAAGTTTGGGTTTTTTTGTTATGACAAATAGAACACACGTATAAATGCTATTAAAATTAAATGGTCTTCATCCTGGAAAAAAATATACATCCTATACTGATCCAGGATAGAAACTTTAGGAATAACACTTTCAAATTAGAAAAARGTAGAGATGAAACAACAGAAGAAASAGCTAATGATCTCTCTGTTGATCTGGTAAAAGAAATACTGAGTATTTTTTCTGAAAACCGTATTTTGTCACATGAAAATTGTTGGTCTTTATTCAGATATCATATCAGATAGAACACCATAGTGCAAGTCTATCTAGATAATACATTGGACCTTTCCAGCTCTAACAATCCATGAATAGCAATACTTTATAATAATTTACAGTTCTTGTAAAGATTATTTTTAAATGCATAAGTATTTACTTCCTGATTTTATGTGCATAGTATCCTCTTTTCTATTTGTCACCTATCTCGGGTTCCAGTTTTCCCTTTTTTTGAAGGTCAGTTACTAATAGCTGAGAAGATTCATGTATCTTTTAAGTGTCAACTAAAGAAACAAGTTCCTAAGGAAAATAACTTTTCCTTTACCTCTTCAACCTTCTTCTGTTTTGCCAAACAATATTTTTCAAGAATCTTTTTAAAAGTTAAAAGCGAGAGAGAGATATCAATGCACCTGTAATACTCTTTTTGCCAGAGATATCTCAATGCACCTGTAATTCTCTTTTTGCCAGATAAGTGGTATAGTTAGAGTTCAGGTGTATGCACTTTTAGAAATTATTTGGAAGAAAGTGTGAGCAAACTGGTAAGTCACAATTTAACGTGCATATAAATCRTCTACCAGATACCATTTACCACAATCTCTCACAGAGATAGTATAAGGAACTGTTGAACACCTTGCCCACCACAACCTAATAAAACTCAATGGACAATAAGAAGACTGGAAAGCTAGCAAGCAGTCCATGCTATCACTCATAGAAAGACAATTGGCATTGTAACAGGAAAAWAAATCGGAAACATGTAGCTGTCTGATGTAAGAGGGACAAAAGGCCTTTGGTGCCAGAATCTCCACCAATACACAGTAGTGACTACTTGCAGGAGACTGCCACAAAGAATCATAAAATAGTGTTTTTAATAGTGCATTYAGGTTTTCGTTCTCCCTTCTTGAATGGTATAATCTTTTCGTGTACACAAAAAGCTTAGACAAAACCTACTATAACTTAACCATTCCGTGATCTTTTGTTTGGAACTTGATGCCTACTGATTTCATTCCACTCAGCCTTAAGAGCTCTCTGTCATAACCTCCTTGCTTTTTTTTTTTTTTTTTTTTTTTTTTTTTTTTTTTTTTTTTTTTTTTTTTTTTTTTTTTGTGTGTGTAACTCCCAGTTCTAGGCAGTTTTAGTTGTCGCTTAAACAAAACCAGCACTTTATAAATTTTTGTGTATAGATTATAACCTGTGTGTATGTCTGAATATTGCCTTCTGTCTTCATGTTTTTTACCTTTAGACCATATCAGCATGGAGCAGACATGTTGGCTGCAATTTCCCAGGTATTAAATGAATGCACAAAACCTGATCAAGCTTCACCGGCTGCCATAGTATTACAGGGTCTCCGGGCACTTTGTGAGGCTGAGGTAAGATTAAATTGGCTTGTTCTTGTATTTTGAGGTTTGCTTCTGGTTCATGAACTTTTTTACCAGATTTTTTTCTAAGAGTACATTGAATTGCTGCAGTATTTCTTTTTCTTCTGACAAATTTAATTCCTCTCTTCCAACCTAAGTTAATAGTTCCTAAGAAATTGTACTGTGACCTACCACAGAAGGTCAGCCCTTCAGTGCATGGGCTGAAATTTTAAATGAGCTTTGCAATTTGTTTCAAAGACATTCTCCCATGCTTCTTTCCTTGAAATGGGAAAAGAAAGACTGTTTGGTACATAATTTTGATTGGCTGAAAAAACAAATAATGTAATTTTTGTATCTTCTTACTGGTCTGCCCTGCTGGATGGCATTCATACAGTGTAACAGATAGGGAGAAATCACCAGCAGCTGGGAGGCTTCTCTTTTACCATAAGGCATTTATGACTTACTGCTGAAGAGGACAAGTAAGCTTTGAAACAAGCTGCCCAGAGAGATTGTGCTGTATCCATTCTTGTAGATTTTCACATTCCTTTCGGACACAACCCTGAGCACCTAGATCTGATCTTATTGTAACCCTGCTTTGAGCTGGAGGCTGGGCTGGAAATATCATGATGTCCCTTTGAATCCAAAGACTACCATGATGCTGTGTTTCCACAGTAACATTCCAAAWGCTGTCGTGCAGGCACAGACTTGCTGTGAGTCACACTACTGACAGTCTCTGTACTATACAGAGAAGTAGAATAATTATATTGTTCTGGTATATTTGATTACCCACTCTCTGCCAAACAGCAATTTTAGGTTTATCCACTAACTCACTTTTGCYGGAGTTTTTGCTGCAGGAAGGCCAGCCATCCCCATTTGAAATCATTCAGCAATTCAAGAGCAATATAGTGAATCCAATATAACTAAAAATCTTCTGCTGCTAAGAAACAATTTATTCAGGGTAGTTTTTTGTTTGCTTTTGGTGTGGAGTTTGGCTCTTTGAATAGATTCTTTGAATGGTGGTGTTGGTATTGAATCAGTGTTTTCCCAGGCTGGGTTATATTTAGACTTTGTCTTGCAAGCAGGATTTGGACGCATGATAAATGTCACATCCTACTATAATAGCCTCATTGGAGAGCAGTTGTATACTGTACCAGTCTTGATGACTGGAGAGCTAAGACTACTCAAGATGGAATGAAGGAAGTGCACAGGGAAGGRGGAAAGGAAAGATGGAAGGACAGACTTTGTGTATGATACCAATTTTTCCTGACTGAATTCAATTCGCCTTATTYCCCCGACTACAGTATTATGTTCTGGGAGACCAAATCTTCCACCTAGCTATTCTGAAACTTTAACAGGGCATTCTCTTGTGGTTTGGTAAGCTGGGTAGCCATTTGGGTTAAGTAATTCTGTCCCTTATTTATTATTTTAACTCTAGTCTGCAGCGTAGAAAGGACATAATCATAGAGATTGGTTTTGTTTTGGTGTTTTCTGTCTCTGCCACTGACTTAAAGAAAAGTGATAAAATCTCTGAGCTTTCCATGTGCAGCTGCTTAGATGTAGGATTTTAATCAGCACTTAATTTTCAGTCAGCCTCTGAACCAGAATAATRAATTACATTTTCATATGTATAGTGTTGACTCAATTGGTGATGGAACCCTATACATCATGTGGCTTTGTCATGGCTGAATTCTGAGAGTCTCAGAAAGGCTCCTTTGTAAAAGTAATGTGATAACAAAATGTGCCGTAACRTTGCTTTCTCTTTTTTTGGTTGACTCTTGTGTAAGAGTAGTTTTCCRTTGGGCTGACTGGAGTAATTGTTTTGTATGAAGGTAGTGGCTTTACTCAAAGTGCATTCATATGAATGTGTTAAGAGTATAAGCTTAGCTTTTGCAGGACTTGCAAGAAGGGTTCGCTGCTTCCCTCCTCTCTTTTTTTTTTTTGGTAGGTGTATCAAAAGATCCTTTATCAGTAATGCACAGTGMCTTGTGCATCAAGAATGGAAAAAACACATTTTTTGCCAGAGCACATTTCCTGTTTCTCAGCATGCAATTTGTTTTTTCCCCGCTGGTTTCAACAGAAGCTGATGTACTTTATATGAGGCTATGCTGGCATTTAATTGATTTCATGTATCAAGTACAGTATGCAAGCCAAGAAACATTCAAGAATAAAATTGCTAAGCRTAATGTTTAAATCCCCTGTCCATTTAAAGGCTGTTGTTCTCTATTCTTCTCCTAAGAYTTCTCACCCACTTTGGACAGTAGGTCACATGAAGCAAAAATGCTTTGTCTTTCCTCAACATGTGTAAAATTTAGCTTTCAGTTTTTCACATCTAGCAGTTAGTGTTTTGTGCAGTGACAAGCTTGCTATTATGAAATAAATTTTAAAAATAAAAAGAAAACCTAAATATAAACCAAAATGTATTGTACCAAAAGCATTGTGTGTTCGTTAATGTCTCCAGATGACAATGATACATTAATTTGAACAAACCAGAATGAAAAAAAACACACAACAAAAAGTGAAAACAGACTTAAGAACTTTTACCAAAGTATGACACTAGCATGTCTAGGTCTGTAGACACACCTTTTCTGAATAGCACCAATTCTTTTTTTTCAGATAGTATTTGGCATACCAGTGTTATAAAGTTCTCTTATGTTGCTAGTTTTCTAGAGTGTTTTGCATTTTCAGAGGATAGCTTTGTCAAGCTGAGCAGTGTCTGTGGAATCATAGACTTATCCTTGGGGATTCATGACTAGCAGATAAACTTCATCACAAGATGGTTGCCCATTTCTCCAGGAAGACATAATGTCAAGGTTATTACTGCTTTTATAATCTTTTTTTTTTGTTTACTGTGGGCTTTTATGGTGTGTAAAGTACCAATTTGTTGGAGTTTTCTGTAGGACAGCTGTTACATTGCAAGTCTAGAAAATTCCTTCTGAAAAGGAATTGTACAGTCTAAAGTAAAATCTGAAACTTCTGTTAGAATGCTGACTATTTTTGAGGCCTTTTTTCACCTCATAGCTGAAGTTGGAGAATATGTGTGTTATTATAGGAAAGAATGAAATTAGACRTGCTTGGCTAGCTAATGGTTTGTTAGTCTTTCTAAACTACAATATCAAATCCTGTGAAGACACAACTTAGTTTCTCTATGCATTGATACATGTTGTGTTTTCCAGACARCTAATTCATTACAAATTAAACATATCTAGATAGTTGAGGAGGAACTTCTAGTGCTAATATGTCTATCCTTCTGAACATTGGAAGAACTTTTTTCTTATTCTTGCAAACAGTCTGTTTTGAAAGAATGGGAAAAGAGGTATCATTTTCACTTGGAATGTTATCAGATGAGGTCTTTCTAGCCATCAGTGGTTGTTACCATGGAAACACACTCATGGGTTTGCTATTCCTGAAATGGATTCAACTTGAAATACATCTTTGGTTTTTTAAACTGCGCTCTGAAATGTGTTTTTTACTTACTGAAGTGACTGCTTAATTTGGCAATTACTTGCATTAAGTTGTACCAAACATTCTATTTTTTCAGCACAAAATAGCACTAAGACTACCTTTCTTAATGGCTTTGTGGAGTATCTTCATAAAATATACCTTAGTTTATTTCATTACGTAGATCCATTTGTATTTCTAAGTGTCTTAGTTTTTCTAAGCTTTGTTGTAATTTTATATGCCTGAAAGACATTTTCATGGCATTTGCTCATACTGTTTAAAGTTTTGATTTGCAGTTTTTCCCTTTAGAAAAGGCTGAAAATTATACTCATACTTTGCCATTGCTATTTTTAATTTTTTGTCTAGACTTTGGTTCTAAGCATACTTGGTGTGGAGTTTTTCTTTGTGTTGTGGTTCTGGGGGGTGGGGTGAATAGAGTACACTTTCTTGGGGTTTTTAGTTTTGTTTGTTGGGKTTTTTTTGTTGTTTATTTGGTTTGTATTTTTTCCTGTTTTGTAGCCTTTGTTGCATTGRAGCCTGAAAGACAAATGGTAACAACAGATAAATTATAGACAGAATTGGTTTAGGTATGGTGGCAAAATTCTGAAATGTTAAGTTTTCCACAGGTAGCAATATTAAGATTTGATGAAATACTATGTGGGAATTACCATGTTTTCAGGAAAATATGTAACTTGTTACCAAGAGAAAGCTGGGCAACTGAAACATCTCTCAAGGAAAAAGGAGGATGTTTTAGTACCAATATTGCTGTCTAGTCAACACTCATGAGAAATTTGACCACTACTTTTTATTAAAATAAAAATTTTGTATAATTCTTCAGCTAGAGCTGTACCATTGACTGAGCATTGTACAGACMTTTTCAGTGTCTGGRAATGCGAAATGTTGWACTGACTGCTTGTTGAGTTGCCATKCAGATCTTGAAAGGTGAAAAGAAGCTGGGTAAGACTTATATTGTTTCCAGGAAGGGCTATGTTGGACCAATATGAGTCCTGTTGTGCTGTAGTTACAGTGTGCATTCAATATTAGGTATTGGTATTTTTATTGTAGTTTGACAGTTTTCAACAATTTCTGGRTTCCTGAAGTTATGTGTTTTCCATTTGTTCTGCAAATTTTTTGGACTTTGATTGTTTTTAAAGATTAAAGGCATTTTATTTTTGCGGGCTYCCAGCAAAAATAGATACCTCAGTTGCTTCCTCAGCTTTCATCCTGTTTAATTCCAAGAGACAGCTTGCTTTTAAGATAATTTGACCAAGTTAAGCAGAGCAGTAATGTTGTATGAAGATATGTGTACAGCTTTGTGTATTGCTAACTGTTAATTCCTACTGCGTATGTTATATACAGGTGAATTTTTAACATGCTTGCTTTTTTACTGTTTATGAACCATATATTAATTCCTGTTCTCAGGAAGGAAGAGCAAGGAAGAGCRCTGGAAAGAAATGGTTCCGTTTGGGATAGCAATTAGTAATGATTCATCCCACTTTCTTCCAGGTTGTTTGCATCCGTTCCACATGGAATGCTCTGTCRCCAAAGCTCAGTTGTGATACAAGACCCCTTATTTTAAAAGCGCTGAATGAATTGTTTTCCCTGGTTCCCTCATTGACAGTGAACACAAAAGAATTTGAGGTATGTATTATGGACTAACATGAGTTTCTTTTAGTGTATCTCTGTATATGAATTTTAAACGAGCCTGCTTGATTTTGATGTCTCTAAATTGCACCCACTGCCTAGTTCAAATTAGTCAAATGCATGTTTCATACAGTGMCACAGTTTTCATTTGCATTAAGGAGTCCTGGGAGATAGGTTGGAAATTGCAGTGCAAGGTTAATCCATGGTTTTCCTCTCACAGAATGTGAGGACATGTGAATGTGCTTGGAGTTCAAAGCTGCACCCCTTCTACTTTCCTAGCTCAGTGTATGCTGATTTGGTAATAAGTTGTTTCTGGTARCGGCCTCTATTTTAACTGCTTATTTGGTCAGAGAAAATGTAAATGCGTATTTCCTTTGTTTTTGTAGAAATTCAAAGCTCAAGTTATCAGCTTCCTTTGGAACAATACACAAAACAAGGTAAGTAATACAATTAAAATATTCATTTCTGATACCAGCAAMTGGATATTAGGTTTTGTACTTTTGTTGTTTTTGTTGATTAACACTGTTTCTGAAGCAGTGTACTACACATTAAAGATGGTAACTGAAGGTCCTAACCTCCTGCCGTTTTTAAGGAGAATTACAACACAAACTCTGTAGTAGTGTGACCTCACCTCGAGACCTTTGTGCAGTTTTGGGCACTGCAACGTAAGAAAGGTATTAAACTCTTAGAGAGCATCCAAAGAAGGCCACAAAAATGGTGAAGATCCTTGAGGGGAAGCCCTATGAGTAGCAGCTGAGGTCAGTTGTCTGTTCAGCCTGAGGAGATTGAGGACAGACCTCATCTGAGTCTACAGATTCCTTGTGAGAGCAAGAGGATGGGCAGATGATGATCTCTTCTCTCTGCTAACCAATGACAGGACCCAAGTGAATGGTCTGTAGCTGAGACAGGGGAGGTTTTAGGTTGGATATCAGGCAAAAGTTCTTCACCCAGAGGATGTTTCCCAGAGCACTAGAACAGGCTCCCCAAAGATGTGGTCACAACACCAGCTTGATAGAATTCCAAAAGCATCTGGACCATGCTCTCAGGCACAGGGTGTGACCCTTGAGGATGGTGCTGTGCATGTCCAAGATTTGGACCTGATGATCATTTTGGATACCTTCCAACTCAGGATATTCTGTGATTCTGTGAAGCTAGTTGGACTTTCACTGGAAGATTTCAGCCTTGACATGGTGAACCATTCTAGACAAAGATGGAGCTATGACAACTAACTCAATTCATTTGTGAAGTATTGTAATGTAGTGGGAATGTTGGACTATCATCACCATGAGACTGGTGGAGTTAGAGTATTTTAATTTAAGATAAAGACTTCTGTCAGCCTGTTTCAGTGCATTTTTCAGCCCCATTGTTAATCCCAAATGGCAACTAAGTACCATACAGCTACTTATTCACTCCCCTCCCTTGTGATGGGATGGGGATGAGAAGTGGGGAAAGGTAAATCCCATGGGTTGAGACAAGAACAGTTCAATAAATGAAATAAAGTAACTATGTAATAATAGTAATAATAATAATAACAATAATAATAGTAAAGAAGAGGAATATAACAAAAAGAGAGGAATAAAACTCAATTATAGACAAGTGATGCACAAATGCAAATGATGATACAAATGCAGACCACCCAATGAGGAATGCCCAGTCTATCCCTGAGCACTAATGTATACCCTTTGGTCTGTTCTGGTCATCTATCTTGGCCATACCCCCTCTCAACCTCTTGTGCACCTGCTTACTAGCCCATGAAGCTGAAAAGTCTTTGATTTAGAGTAAGCACCTGTTAGCAACAGCTGAAACATCAGTGTATTATCAACAAGATTCTCATAGCATGGATATTTCTACCTAAACTACCCTCAGAATGCTTGTTATCAAGCCTAGATAATTGGTTTCACTACTTTACATTGTGTGTGTAAAAAGTAGGCAATTGAGAGTGTGCCTGAGGAAAATACTGTTACTTTAAAGTATTTTTCGGCATTCAGTGGTTATTTGATAAGCTCTTTGCATGTGGAGTTTCCAGTAGTTAGCAATACTATATGCTGTATTTGTGATTTTCTTTTTCTTCCTATTAATTTTCTAGGACGCTCTTGTAGCCATTTCAGCCTATAAATCACTCTCATCATTTGGCTCTGAAGAACATACAATTCTTCATCTTCCTGAAAAGGTAGCCACATTATATGTTTAATAGTAAGCACATCGACGCTTCCATCTGACATGGGTTATAGACTCTTGAGAGGGAAACCAGGCTTTGTGCCTTCTCTGCCAGAAAACCAGGAGAGAGAGCCTCCTGAAGGAACACAAGCTCCTGCTGGKGACGTGAGATGATATCATGTGTGATGAGCATACCTAAGACTTATGAGCAGGGGAAGGCACAAATGAAACTTAGTGAGGGCTAAGCAGTCTTTTGGTAGTTTTTCTTATTTTGTTATTAAATTAGCAGGGGGGGGTTGGGCAGCTGGTTTGCATTTTATGCTCTTCTGTTAATGCTTGCAATTGAGGTGGGTTTTTTTTCACATTRTACGAGAGACAGTAGGCAGTACTCAGTAGTGGTCCATACTGTAGTAGTAGTCCATAGTGAATCCTTGTGAAGCATAGTTAATCCTGTGGCTTTACAGTAAAGATTTTATTTACTGCTTTATTAAAAGATGGGCTCCATTTGTGTGTTGTAAATGGCTGTTGTGAAAAGGATGGAATATGCAACTTCAAAGTTGAAAAATATACTTTATATGAATCAATGAGAAGAGTTTGGCATAAACCTTACAAATGAAAAATGTGTTTTACATAGAAGACTACAAGATAGAATAAGGGAACTATATACAAACACTGCTGCAAGATTAAATCTTTCMCAGTAGTAATGATTCTTTATTATTGGTGCAGTTACTTTACAGTTGTTAGAAAATGATTTCAATGTTTTAATTGAAAGCAATGTAAAGATGTTTCAGTTTTTCGAATTCCAAAAATGAATATGACACAAAAGCATTCTATTTATATTAAAGTGMCAATACAACATAAAACATTTTTAAATCAAAGAAGAATCAGGATAAAAGTAAAGTTTTATGAATATTAGTTCTGCTGTATCAAGATTAATTTTACTATTACAAATACGTATTTACACACCCTTTGACTTTTATCAACCAGTGTTGCCATTCAGTCAGGTAGAAGAAAAGCTTTTATTCATTTAGCTTCAAATTTATGGAATGGAGTGAAAACAATGAAATAGGGAACTTTTCGTATTTAGTTGTTATTTTTGACACTTGAAATCATGAATGGTAGTGGGGATTTGGAATTTCTGTGCTGACACTCAATTTTAAAATATATTTCAGGCACGACCAGGAGGCGACTCACTGGAAGAGATAGACATGAATGAAGATGAAGAGGATCAGGAGGCAAATCTATTTGTTCCAGGTTCTTCATATATCAAGCTGTTGTCTCTAACACCAGCTGCTGTTTTAGAAGGTATAATATATCCAGTATTTGAGTTTGCTTTGCAGATATGTTATCACGGTGACTKTACAGATAGGTGGATGTTTTGTATTGGAGTGTTACAATAAAATGCAGCTTTTTTTTCCTTAACGAATGATGGGAAAAAATGTAAAGTAAAAAATCAGAGGAAAATAGAGCTCAGAATCCATTTCTTGGAAAACAACGTCTGATGATGGGAAAAAAACGTTTATAATTAAAAATTCTTAATCTGTCCTAAYGGGAAAACCAGTTCCTTATTATTTACCGCAAGTACTCATTGTTTCATCATGGTGTGACATCAGTGGGGAGTGAGCAGATGTTTCTAAAGGCAACTCTTTATTTTAGTCCAGGACAGATAAAAGTAAAATAGTGTTTGTTTACAGAATAGGGAATCTTAATGGTATGAGAACAATGCTGTACACAAGATCTGCTTCACTGATTAAGGTATCAGTGCTATGCTTAATGCAAAATTGTAGTGATGCATATTGAAACTGAAGTATGCTTCAACAGATAGCCTCTGGTGGATGTACTTGTTGGGAAACCTGTGCAGTGGAATTCCCTTCAGTATTTGAAATTTTTGCCATTCATTTGATTATATTCAAAATGCTCTTTCACTTAAAAGATTTGAGATTCTGTACCAGGATATGATAGAAATTCTACACTTTCATTCTTTGTAGAATATATGGGATCTTGATGTGTGATTGCAGTCTGTAAACATTGCCATGAGATAATAGTAGAGATTTCTATTATTTTTCCCCAGTGCAGGTTCCGAGAAAAATCTATTAATCAAACTGTGCRTGCTTTGGCATGTGGAGTATGTGCAGCCTAACCTAGAGAGACTTAAATATTAAATCCTTGAAGCTGTGTGGGGGAGAATGACATAATGTAGTTCAATGACTGAGAATGATGTATCTTGACAGAAAACTCRGTCCATGTAGTGAATCCTGAGATAGCCAACTTTCTAGGAAAATGGGAAACCAAAATGGAATTTAAAGGGAATAGACTGAATTCAGAGATGCAGCAATCAGGCTGGTATCAAAACATAGTTGAATCCAAACAGTCACTGACCAGTTTCTCCTTCAGAGATGTCTTCTAACATTGTTAGTTAAAACAGTGTGTGGAAAAGCTTTGGCAACTGGCTAGTGTGGTTGGTGAGAGTTAATTGCTTCACCGAAGGAGTATGAAATTGGATTAATGAGGCAATGTCCAAGACAGGCCAAAAGCCACAGAGTCTCTGTTATATGGGACCTGAGTCTGTCATCTCATCTGTTGGAATTATGGTGGTACATGTTGTTTAGATTAATAACATGTAACTGCCTTCATGAAGCATTGGAAAGTGGAGCTTTAGGTAGTATTTTCTCTCAAACTCCTTTATAGTTGATTTGTCACTTCAGTTTTCATATTGTTTCTAAGTATTAGATTCCCAGGATATGAAAAGGCATTTGACAACYTTATTTTTTTATTTTAATAGTTTTTCATCCTGGATGCCTGAGACATTTCTCAAACCTGGTAGTCAGAGAATTAAAAGTAATCCGGAAGAAGAGCTATAAATTTGATATCGTTGTTATTCTTAGTAATATTGGTAGTATCCTTTCTGCAAAAGGAGATGATGATAATTACAATAATAATWATARTAGTAATTATAGTAGTAGTAGTATATAAAATAGTATAATAGTAAAAAATAGTAATAATAGTAGTAATAATAATAATGAGATGATAATAAAAATAAGTAATATATTGTTMATGTGATGTTAATTGCCTTTGTTTACCCTCAGATTGATTTCAGACATTGAAATACCACATTTCTGGTATTTGCTACACATCTAGTTGTTTCACTTAATTAATYCAGGTTTTGTAGATTGAGTTAAAATTGTCAGTCTAGAGCCTTGGCTTGTCCTCTGCCTGAAGAATTGCTTTTGAATAGCTTTTATTTATGTCTTTTGGCATAACCAGCAAATGCAGTAATATGACAGCAGTGATAAGAGGTCTGTGTCAATGTGAATAGTTTCCAGCAGAGGAATAGCTCCCTGTTTCAGTAAATTTCTTCCCTGTTGTGGTAGCCACAACAAATATATATATATATATATATATATATATATATAAATACCTTTATAATGGAAAGTCTTTATAGAAAGTCTAGAGCAGGTAGGTGGATAGTGTTTTCATCCCAAATATGTACTCTTCTGAAAACACTGAAGAGTTGAGGGTTGAAGACAAAAACTTTCAGTTTCTGCCTATRTCACTGCAGTCAAAATTGCTGACTGCGTTCTGTGGGTTTTGTTTGAAGAACACTGGCATTAAGGTGGAATAAAAAAATCTCCAGATGCAGGTGCTCTTCCTGACATGCTGTAAAAGCCTCATTTAGACTGCTGCTCCACTATGTGTCCTGTCAGCATATGCTGCTGTTACTGTTAGTTTTGTAGCATTCAAACAATGCAATTAACAGCTCGTGAAATAGTTAAGACTGTACTTCTTTCCAACCTTAAATATACCTGCATCAGTTTTGAGTAAAGTAGCTTTATACTGGAACTTCCTCACATTTCTTCTTATTAGCAAATTCCCATGATTTTCAGCAATGCTGTTTACCATTTCATTAACACTACAGGTGTAGAAAAGAAATCCCCAGGTGTAGATGTCCCTCCTTCCCATGCTGCAACATCAGATTTAGACTGCTATTCCACTGTGAAGTGGGGTTTCCAGTCTCTGTCATCAGACTCTCACACTCCCTTTTCTCTCCCTTCATTRTATTTACTTCACAAAGCATTTGAAGAGTTTGCAACATCACTGGTGAAACAGGAGATGACCAACATGCCTCGTGCTGTGTATCATACTGCCTTGAGAGGAGGGACCACCCGTTCAGACCAAGGGAAGACAGTCGCAGGTGTTCCAAATTTCTTGCTGAAAATGTATGAGAGGAACAAGCAACCAGGCATGACGCCAGGCCTTGCAGGTAAGTTGTGGCTTTCTTGAAGTAGACAAGTATGCATGTTTTGACCCAAAGATTTCTATTTATCTGAAAGTGAATCAGGTTAAGAAAAGATTTTTTCTTTATGCCACTTAAATATGCTTGCATATTCTTTTGAATTGTTGGCGTTATTGAGTTAACCTTACTTTGTTTTGGGTTCTCCCTTGTCTCTGGGTGAGTGTTGGCACTGACCTTTCTGTTCCCCTTCCCTCCCTCTTGAAGCTGGCATGTTGCTGTGTTTTGACCTCCCAGTCCACATGGGCAAGGATGGCAAGCCCATTAATCGATTTTTGGCCAGCAGGGGCCGCAATTTCCAGCAAATGTTGGTCGCCCTTATTCATGAGGTAAGTTGTTGCTGGCTCTTCACTTTTCAGGAGTATTACATCTCCTTCCATGCCTTAGTATCTCATGTGTTTATGCTCATTAGTTATTGGAATCAGCTAATGATGGCATGTATGAATGTATCTTATTTGACTGAAGTTGTCGTGAGGGGCAGCTAGAATTGTAGAATCAATCAATTCCAACCATGAGCCAGGCACCACCACCATGGTCACCCAGTCTCACTATCTTGAACTGAACAGGTAAATGCTTTTTTTTTTAAGTGCTCACTGCTGAAATGCTTCTTCTGAAAATCAGAAGAACAAAGAGAAGAAGACCTTTGCCTTTCTCTGCCTTGCATACTGCTATACGTATATGCCTGGTACCTGTCATGTGTAACCAGTTGTAGGTGAAGAGGAGGTCTGAACAATGATGGGGCTCTGTGGGGAAACAATWTCTATGTCTTGCATTTTATTTTGTCTCTTCAATGTTTCACCTCCCTGACCGCTGAGGCTTGTACCACCGAAACCATACAGTTACCTTTGGTGTGATTTTAGAAAAATGGCATAAAATAAGCACTCACATAGTCATTATGGAAAGTAAAGTGCTTATAATTATGTCTGTCAGAGAATTTAGAATTATGATACTTTTATGGTTAATATCAAAGTTCATCTCTGAAAATTTTGGACAGTAAGGAAAAAAGAGTAGTTAAAGTGGATCCAGGAAAATAAGTGTTCCTTTCCTAATTTTATGCCAGTGGGAGCAGTTTTTAACACAAGTGTGTTGAACTCTTTAAGATAAAATAATTCTTTCAATACCGTAATTTTCTATTTCTGTGGGGATCACTTACATGCATCTAAAGGGGTAGTCTGTGTCCTAATTTTATTTTGTGGCTGTTGCCCAACAGATGTGAGGCATATCTGCTGTGAAGTTCCTCTGTGATGCTGCTAAAATCACTGATATCAAATATTTCAGTTACGTATGCAGGATTTGGAGAGTTTTCTGTTTACAAAATGAAAGGCTGACATTAGAACACAGGCATGTTATGGGGATCCTCATCCTGTGAGGCATCCACATGGCTCCATCTGRGCTTTGCTCTCAGGTTCTCCTTCATCATGTTCACACTGGGTTTSTACTGGTTAACTCCCTCAGTCTTTCTGGAGCAAGCAAACCAGTTGCCTTTCTAACAAATGTGCCTGCAGTGCAGTTTGACTGAAATTTCCAGTGAAATTGTGTAAATGCATGCCATGCTGAAGTAGACTGCTTCTTGCTAGTACGGTCTTGTGGCTCTTTATTATCTCTCAAATACTTCCATGTGCTAGCATACACATACAACTTCTGCTCTCCATATAACATCTTAACCATTTTGGTCCTTCAGGACTGAAAAGGCACAAAAACAAATAATCATGTGTTGTGGCCAGGGACACGCCACATGGATCCCAGTGGAAGTTATACCAGGTGTACAAGGACAAAAGCCAGTCTGCACCAATTGCACTGGGGTATAGAAATCCATCCCTGGCTCTGTATTATGAAGTCAATGTCAGTGGGATTATGAAGTACTGCAGATGTCAAGTTCTTTTCTCAAAATAGAAAAATAAAAAAAAACACCCTTGAACACTGATCTCAAGATATCTAACCATGTAGCAGATTTAATRCATGTTTTCCATCTTGACATCTTTGCTGCTAAAGAACAAAAGCAGAAGCTGGAGATAATACACCTCATTATTACAGGAGTGTAAGTTAATGAATGTTTTCTAATTATTTGGAAGCTCCAGTGGAGAGCACCAGGTAAAGTCCACAGGGACATTTCATATGTCAGAGGAACAGATTTAGAATAATGAGTTATGAATGAAGCATGAGCTTCCATAGTCTCCAGAAGGAAAAGCTCTGCAYTGTATGTGATTGCTTCATTCAGAAAGACCTCAGTTCAGTGACAAAGGTTCTGAAGAAAAACATATTTAATTACATTATCATAAAAGACATTTATGGAAGTTTTGTATTAGTTGAATTRCAGTGGGATGAAGATCAGTTCTGAACTATGGTGTTGTAAACACTTGTCTAYTCCCCTACTAAAGTATCAAATAAAGTTATGGTTAAAAAAAAATCAACTTGTGTGTACTAGCTGTGATTATAAAATACAGCAGCACATCCAAAATTGACTTTTCTTGTGCAAACAWGCCGCCTTCATAGAGACACAGACTTAAAATGGTTTGTTGGACAAAACATGAGGGTTTTATTGAATATGGTGAACTACATCACATATGTGAATACAATACAGTGACTGGAGACAGAAATATTTTAYCAATACTTTATATTTTTACTCAGTACTTTACAAAGTCAATTGATTGAAGGTATAGTAAAACTAAAAAGAAATCCAAATATGTTTATATTTTAAAGCTAAACACAAAATCTCTTCAGACAATACTAACTGCACCTTTTCAGAGAAAATCTGCAGTAACTATGAAATTTTGATAAAAAATCAATCTTTCTGTTTTCATTTTAAGAGCCAAAGCTTTTTCTTGCTTTTTTTCCCTTCGTGCGTAAAGACAAGTTGGTGTTAGGATGATCAGAGAAAAGGTGTTTAGGCCTTTGGCTAGATGAGAAGCAAATCACTGGGCTCATCAAACTAAATTTCATGCCTTAATGTTTGGTCCTCAGTGTTCTTCTGAGGAACAGAGTTTAACAGCAAAGACAGGGAGCTTAAGGTATAAAACTGCCAAATTGGTCAAAGAAAATTGTGTTAGTAGGACCTAGGCCTATCTTATCCTTGCAGTGGCTATGGGAATAAACATGTTTTTGTAAAATCATTGTTTCACAGTTCAATGCAGCACATTAAGCAGGTGTTTTAGGGAGATTAAATTACCAGAATTACACCTTTTTGCTGCTGCTTTAACTACATTTTATTTTGGAAGAGGTAAAAGGTCATAGGGGTTAACCTATATAGTGACTCTGTAAGTAAGGAAGGAAATATTCTGTTAAAAAGAAGTCTTAGAGTTGCCTTTGAAGCTTTGAGATCTGCATAAAGTTTTAAATAAAGTCTGAGGTTGATGTAAGCATCAAGAAAATTCRGTTAATTGGGAATAGCAGGTATCTATTTATTTTATCTTGAAAAATCTCCARTAGTTAGCATTTTCTTAGTTAGGACTAAGCAGTCACCACCATACTGGGGTAATAATGTTTTTATTTCTTCAGTTGTTTGATCTATGCTCACAGCTGTAAAATATGAACCAGGTTATGTATCTGTCTGTTTCTGTGTGCATAGTTGCCATTATTGCACTTAGAATTTGGCAGATGGGGCAAGGTGAAGGGCTTAAATACATGTTTTATTTTTATGACATTCTTTATGTATAAAACGGTGAGGTCTGGTATTCTGCTACCACAAAAAAAAAGTTATATGCTGTTTGTATGCAGAGGAAATACTTTCTTCTTGTATGTTTAAAAGTCTTTAAAATGTACAAGTAATAAATACCTGGGTCTAGTGGCCATTTCGATCTAACAGTAACAGCAGCAAAAAGATAATTTACTATTCAGCCTTAATGGGCCAGATTTAATCTATCACCTAGGTGCTATTCTAGCTGAGGAATTGGATGCATCTCTGATACCTGTCAACAGGATCAGATTAAGATGCAGAAGGGGTTTTGGATGTTATTTGAACAGGTATTTGTTCAAATATGGGAAGAAGAAAATAGTTCAATAAACTGTGATGTGCTTCTAATGCTGTATTGCTCTTTAGTGGTCACTGGTGAGTTGAAAGAAGATCATAGTTTGCCCAGAAATGGGGATGTGCTGTTTGATTGGTTATTAAACAGAGCTTGTTAACATCTCTCTTGAGTTAACGTTGCTATAGTCACGGTGGTCAGAAGTTAGTATAGACTATGGGATTTCTTTTTTCCTATGGCTGCCTGGATCACACTGTACAAGAWGTCCCCAAATAATTACCTGTGATTGTTTCAAGTTTTACAAGTAATACTTCATAGAAATTCATAGGAATAATTTCTCACCGAGTTCACTTAATCTGTTGTGAAGATGACTGAGGATGAATAATCACATGTTCACATGTATGATTTGTTTTAATGATTCTGTTCATGTGAGTTTTGYGTTTAAGTTATTAGGCTTTCAGTTAGCTATCCATCTTTTGATTCTTTAGTGGAGGTGAAGGGGACAATTCACCCTGCATGCAGAAAGCACAGACAGACTGCTGTTGGCAGACTTGTGTAGTAAATGGTGATATTGACACTCTGAACCACTGCAGTTTGTAGGGTTTTTTAAATGGAGAATGGTCTTGCCTTTGCCTGTTTCTCGATGTGCAAGTGCTTTCTATGTGTTGGAAAAAGCACAAGTTACTTTGTTCTATTCATGGGTCTTATTTACAGGTACAACTGCAAAGTTGAGTTGCAGGGGTGAGTTGTGCAATATTAAATACCTCTCTACAAGTACTAATCGTGTTAGGCACTCTATGTCCTCATGAAAGAAGCATTCCCTGCATATCTTTTCAGGGTGTTCAATTAGATGTGCTATGATGAAGTGAATCTTTGAAAAGTAAAGTGAAAGCTCTTTCTGTGCTTTTCTTTCCTGGTTTGGTTTTGATGTTATCAAGATACTCAAGAGCTTATTCAAACCTTTTATGTGAAGTACGTTAAGATGATAATTGGATTTTCTGGAACAGAAATCATTGTAGTGTATTCTTCTGTGCCTAGATATTTCAATGGGCGTRGTTCGGAATACAAACTAGTTTGTGCTGGTTTCTACTATTAAATTTACCAAGTGTATTTCCTTCAGTGAAGAAACAGTATTCAAAATTAATTTTCTGACAGATTTTTGTTTTTCTTTTCCTTGGTCTACTGTGCTTTGGAGAAAGAATTTTTTTTCTCAAAAAGGAATGTTAAGAGGTCTATTTGGAAGTATATGTATGCAAGTATGTTAAAAGGAACCTCTAGGCAAACTCTAAAATTAAACAAGATGCTGCCTCCCTGTTACATTGATTGAGATATGTAATCCTAGCCTTATGTATAAAATCACTGAGGTGGCATTTATATGGYCCATATGTGAGCAGGGCATTTAAATACATGCCTAAACATTTCACTGACATAAAAGTATTGTCCCAAACACAGGAGTAGTATCTCCTGTGGTTTGCCAGCATTCCCTGTCTTGCATTTTGACCAACAYGGTCTATAATTTTGTGTCTTTTCAGGCCGTCATGTCCTTCTTAAGCATCAATCAACAGGCTCAGGTTACTAGCTCCAAGATCATGCCATTTYTCATTGCCTCAGATATGAGGCTGCAGCTTTTTCTTAAAAACTGCTTGCTGCTTGGTCTGGCCAAGCRATGTGCCTAAGAAATCCCCAGATCAGTGTCACCATGTTTCACAAGCAGTTGTCYTTGGTTCACAGTTCCCTTGAGCCTCGTTCCCTGCACCTCCCCACACAGCCAATATTTTCTTACACTCCAAAAAGTCTGACCTTCACTTACAACCTTTGCCTGTGGTTGCTAGTATTAATTAACCAACACTTAGTGTAGTTGCTGTTACCATTGATATCCAATGATAGATGACAAGAAAAGGCTACTGATTTCCTGCATGGAAATAGCAGGTTGTAGAACTGTTTATATGATAATCTTCAGCACTACATCCAATAATTTTCAGTTAGAGGTGAATTTTAGTGTTCTTTGTTACGTGAAAACCTTCAGTTTCCTCTTGTCTTCCTCATATTCTACATACATGCAAAATATTTATTGCCATGAAGAAAATGAATTAATGAAAATCACATCASCCGTTCTGTTGTCATCAAACACATCTGCAAATTTTAAGTTTTCCTGACAGACCATATTGTCTAGATGCTTTAAATGAAGCAAGACACCGAAAGCTTTGTAATTAGTTCCTGCATGAACACCTGCGGTATTTTGCAGGCCTGCTTTTATTGTCTTGCRCAGGTGTGGATTACAAGGTGAATTTCATAGTTCACTATGAGATCAGTTAAACCTCAATCACAGGATCATTTAGGTTGGAGATGACCTCACTGGGTCCAGTCTTTGACCAGTCACCATCTTGTTAACTAGACCATGGCACTAAGTATTGTGTCCAGTCATTTCTTGAACACTTGAGAGATGGTGAGTACACCACCTCCCTGGAAAGTCCATTCCAATGCTTAACAGTTCTTTACATGAAGAAATTCCTCCTGGTGTCTTGCCTGGCAGTTTTGTGCTCTTGTCTTGTCACTCGTTGTCTGGGAGCAGTGGCCAACCCCACCTGGCTACAGCCTCCTCTCAGGTGGTTGTAGAGAGCAATAAGGTCCCCCTGAGCTGCCTCCTCTCCAAGCCAAACAGTCCCAGCTGTCTCAGCCAACCTTCACAGGACTTGTGCTTCAGATGCTTCATCAGCTGTGTTGTCCTTCTCTGAACACTCTCAGTGTCCTYCCTGAAGTGAGTGGCCCAGAAATTAAGACAGGATTCAAGATGTGATCTTCCCAGTGGCAAGGTCAGAGAGATGATTACTGCCCTGTTCCTGCTGGCCACACTATTGCTGATCCTGGCCAGGATGCCATTGGCCTTCTTGGCCTCCTGGGCACACTCTGGCTCACAGTTAGCTTACTGTTGACTAGCAGAAATCTAAATAGTCAATTGCACTAATCTGAAATAGTTTCAGAGTCATGACAGAAGGGAAGACTGGACTTGCTGCAGATTCCTTGGCAACATGAGGAAAGCAATTCTAACTGGAACTTTGACTACTCATCAACTTCTGGAAGAACTGATGAACAGAGATGAGGGGGGGGGTGCAAATATAATTTTTAGTAAAAAATAAAGACTAGTCATAATTAAGATGAGATTTCCTTTTTTACTTCAGGGCACATTTGTATTGTCTGTGGGATGGAGTATGTTATCTTTTTTGACTGACTTTTAGAATGTTCTTATTTGTATAGATGTATTATTACTTACAAGTCTTTCAGGTTCACTGAAAGCAGTGAGCAGGAARCTTTAGCATGGTTTGGTTTTTGTTATAAAATCCAAGTAAAGAGAGAATACTGACTGCTTTATGTAGATTATGAGGGGCATAAAATAGAGTTGAATAAGCAGGAAGACTCAGGAAATAATGATACTTAAGGGAAGGTCAGTTATTTATCTTGGTTAACAATTATGCTTTTAGAAACATCTAAGATCTTCACAAACCATTTGCCAGTGCAGCTAAGTGTTGTGTTTATTGCCATGTATAGTTYCATTGCTGTCTCTAGGGTCAATTATTTGTTGTGCTGCCTAAAGCAACCAATTTTGACCAGTCTGGGTAAGGAAGTTGAAAGTTGCTTGGTGTGGGTAAAATATAAAGGAGAAAAATACTGTCATTTTAGTTTCCTACAGCCATGTGTAGTGGGCTGTGGAAGTGAGTGAATGTCTGCAAATCATAGGCTGGATTATGCCATATTCTGCTTATGTTAGATTTAATGTAACTGTTGCTAACCTTTCTGGTGTGTTGCACAGGTTAACATTCAGCCTTCTGAATGGCACCACTCCATACTGCTGCCGCAGTCCTGGTTAGGATTTATGAGTCGAACCTACAGTGCAGTCCTACAGGTAATTTTGAGKTATATAGTACTGTGGACATTAATGCTTTTTCACATGGTGTGAGATTTACCAGCTTTACCAGCGACAGCAATTGTACAAGTTACYAAACTTTAAAAAAGAGTGTAGCTCAAGGTGCTTAATTATAACATTTATGAAAAGGAGATAAAAATGAGTCTTCAGTTAGTGACAGTACAATCTAGGATGGTTGATAGAAGTGCAGCTTCTATTTACAATTCAGGTTCATGCAGCTTTGCTCATGTGTCAACTTGCAGAATGTGTCAATTTTTAGAATTTTTAGAAGATGAATTTTTAGCCAGAACTCTTAATGTATTGTTTGAGTAGGAAGTTTGTAATAGTAGTACCACAAAGGAGACGGAAGCTATTGAGGGATGATTCATTGAAAAGAACTTCCCTTAATCAGTATGTAATCCTGCCACACTGTTAAAGACTCTTCTCAATTTTTTCAACCCTATCTAATGATTAAGAAATATCTTAAATTCTCACTTTCATTAKGTTAGCTGACCTGATATCTATACTAATGTAGGATCATTTGGTTTCTCAACAGGAAAATTATCTAAAAAAAGGTTAGCAAATAGCTGCCTTCTAGAATGCTCTCCTTGTGCTACTAGAAGGGCTTATTTGTTTGTATTTCCAGGACACATCAGCTGTTTTCAGCAGGAGCAGTTCAGGTTGCTGAATGAATTCTAGAAGCTTTGACTGTTCCTTGTTTTGCTGTGCAGCAAAACATATGCCTGTTCCACATTTTAAAAACCATTTTTATCTTGACTGTCAACAAAATGYGAGATCCTAGACCAAGCCAGCCCCATTACAAAACAAGCAGCAGCTATTTCAAATTACAGGTTTAGTTCCAGGGGAGCATTGTTGCTTACATTTAATTACCTTCCTATTTTGCTTCTATTCCAAGGCAAGATTTCACAAGAAGCTTAGCATTTACCAGAGTTTTTCTGAAGGATCTGTAGGATTTCTTGCCGTTTACAGGACAATAGGGCCTATCATTGTTGCGTCTTACTTACTCCTTGTCCTTTTGTAGTACATTTCATCTGAAGTGACTGAAAGAGACTACAGTATAAGATGATTAGTCTGGATTGTGCATAATAGTATTTCTGAACTGCTATACTTCCTTCTTTTTAGTCGGTGTGTTGTTAATGCTCCTTTAATCTCTGTGGACAAACACTTTTTGAGTGATAGCTGGATTTTTAAGATTCACTCTGTTGTATTTTCAGGTTGCTGTGTACGCCCAAACTACCAGCATTCAATACAAAGAAAATAGAGCATATGTGCCTATRTTTTTCACTTAAGGCTTAGTAATCTGTTAAGGAGCAGTAAATGACAACCTAAACAAGCTAAGTTATGGTTGTCTGTGTTGGAGACTAAATGTTAAAGCAAAGCTGCTTTAGATACATTTAGATAACATACGTTATAACGTTAGAGGGCAGAATCCATATCATCTCTTTAAATGTACAGAAATAATGATGTAGGAAACTACAGGGAGGTCAGACTCATGTGAAGAAAAAGGATGAGGAATTCTACTTTAAGCAAAGCATCAAGAAAGTGCTATTTTGCTGTTAGCATTCCTTTTAGCTAGCAGTCTTCTAAAGTTCACTCCCTGCTTGTTGKAGCCCTTCCCAAGACAACTTGGTTCTGCATGTCATAGATAGATGCTTCAGTATTTATGGTCATTTATGCCACCTGCAGTATGTTTTTCTCACTGAGAATAAAAAATTATGAGTTCCTCTCCTTGATATATTGTACATTACAGTGGGTCTCGGTCACTTATGAACCAGCACTTGGGTTGAGGGCTACACTTGTCACCTGAATATTCTCTGAAGAAATCATAAAATATAAGTAAATCTTGTGATGTAAGATGCACTTCTGACTTACTCTGCAATTCTGCAGGGGAGGCAGGCAGAGCTGGAGATGCAGTTAAAACATGGAAAAGAGGATCCTGAAGAGGTGCAGTACAAACAATTTACAGCTTGGCTGTGGTAAGGAAGTGTCTGTGTGTTCCTGATTACTTGAAATGGCAAGTGTGGATACAGAGGAGGGCAAAGTTTCAAAGCCTGTTTTTTTTTTTTTTTTTTTTGCAAGTTCAAGTGAGCACTATGTGAGCACTGATAAAAAAAACCTTAAAACAAAACAAGCAACACCAGGTATAGTGACGGTGCTGAGAGAGAGGAGTGAAAAGACTACAGGGCAACTGTAAGGATTCCCATATGCGTAGGTTCACAGATACTCTCCCCTTTAGAGAGCCTGAAAACTTTGTAGGGTGTGATGAAAGAAATGTAAGTTGCAATCTGATGTATGTCATGGTGTACTGAYACACCTCACTTCATACAGTAAGTTGGCCTTGTTGAGTGTGAGGATGTTGTTTAAAAGCAAGGACATGATGTACATGCTGATTCATGTCCTCCACTAATTCTATTCCAGTCAGGTGAGAAGTGTCTTTCAGTCTGTGATGAGTTAGCCATGTATATGCATGGCCAGGAGAAGAAGGTGGCAAGTGGGAGGCTTCACAAMAAAAAAAAAAAAAAAAACCTACCTGTCCACATACAGTATAAATATCTGTTTCTGTTGTTGTTCATAAGTGTACTGGAAGCAAAGTATGTGCAAAGCCAAAATGCTTTGTCTGTTTCAATCAGAAAGGTGTGTTACTGAGTTCCACTGAAAAGGAATAAAAAAATTGTGTCTGTTTTATTCCAGCTACTTCTGGAATAGAAGCTTTGATTATAAGATCCAGAATGATACAGTGTGGTACAAAATAGYCTTTTCTTGACAGGGTATAAAAAGGCCTATAGCAATGCTGCTTTTTTAAGATTTCTCCCGAGAGAATTTCTGCTCTGTATTTCCTAAATGSTGTTAATGTAAGCTGTGTCAAAAATGAGTTCCCTTTATCAGGAAAAAAATCAAAGCAGTAAGTGAACTGGAGCCCAGTAGTAGCTTTAGTGTATCTTTTCCAGTTCCCACTTACTTGCTTGGTTCCTCAGGGTTCTGACTTCAGGACCCATTAAACATTTTTGTTGCTCACTGCATTTAACCTAACTGTGGTTAACGTGGTATAAACTTTAGTGTTAATCCTTTATTGTATAAGTACGGTGCAATTTTGCATGGTATTTACCAAGTTGTGAATGCTTCTAATGTGGTGAGTTTGAAACTTTGTGCAAAAGCAGTGTAGTTATGTAGGAAAATCTGGGTAGGTTTCCTTGAAAGCCTGAACATAACTCATTCTTAAAATATACAGCCCTGTTTTAGGAGAAATGCTTTTCCAGTCTAAAGTTGTCCTGTTGTGTAGAAAGGCRTTCATGGTCATGACAGAATTGCATGTTTTAGAACAGAGAATCTCTCTCCTCATCCATACCTGCTAGTGTAAGAGATCGATTGTGTCTCTGCTTCTGTCTTGATATGAAGACAACACAAAACAACTGCAAGCAAGTAGCCTATTATAARTCAAGTACAATAATGTGGAAGAAATKGTAACTGCTCCAATGGTTTTCATTTAAATCAGTTCAGGTTACTATACCACCTAATAGCGCAACTCCCCATAGTAGTTACAAGAAATATAGTAAGTGTTGGATAAATTGTAATGTATGTCCATTACAAAACATTCAGATTTTATTATGCAAGGATATAGCACCATGATCTAAAAACTCACATGTTTGATGTACTCAAAAAGCAGATTTATGGCTATTGCATGAACCAGCGTTTTACAAAAAGTGATATTAAATCAAATAAGAGCCCTTTATAGAACACTGGGAGTGCACAAGAACGTGGAGAAACTTTGGGTGTTACACTGATATTTTAACAGGTTAAATACTTGTAATTATGTTGCACTGAGTCCTCTGATAGCTATCTGATACGGTTGTTAACATAGAATAGACATATGTAAGGCATAAGAGTTCACGCTGTACTGTAATGTATGTGGTGTAAATTCTTTCTTTTCTTTTGCAGGGTAAGAGATATGTTGACTGATGTCATCAAAGGTGCTTCCAAGTAAGAATTGCTWAATTATTACAGATTATGTTTTTCCCATATTTTCAATAGATGTTAAGATGATGATTTTTACCTTCATTACATTGAAAGCATCCAGGTTTCATGAGTGGGTGGATTTAGAAGTTTCTCTCTGAGGTACATCATGAAATGTAGCCTTTTGGAAGCTGATGATCAAATCAGCGAAAATTCCATGCATGGATAGAAAATTTAAGGCAAGAGATACCGAGAGACTTTGAAGAACTTAACTAAGTACCTTGTAATCATTTGCAGGTCCCTCTTACCTGAAAGGAGATAGTTTCACTGTTCCTAATGATGACATTYCACAAAGACCCATGTATCTTGTTTTAGAAAGCAAAATAGAAATCCAGAAAGTGTTTTTGCTGTGATAATGACATCTTTGGATCTGGAATAAATGCCCAGATTGGCAGTGTCGGTATATTTTTACAAGCAGCAGTCAAGGAAATTTTAAAAAATGGAAGACTCATGCAAAAATCTGCTGGTCTTTTAGTGGTTYAATACAGTTGTATTGTGCAGCTGCTTTTGTAAAACAACTTAAGAGTTCCATCAGGATTATATTGCACTATGTTTTTCTGGGAATGACTAGAATATCATCATACATCTATACGAAACTGAATACAGGTGTATTCTCCCTCTTCTTTGTCAGTGGCAGATTTTCTTTCTTGATTTCCTTAAAGGTCATGGAAGTACTCTCTGAAACCTATCATTTTCCATTATGTTAGTGTTTCTGTAGCATGGGGAAGTAATTCAGAACTTTTATTTTAAGCTGATATTTCAATAATGGCTTCTCTTCTGATGTTGTTGCAATGAAGTAGCACCTACTTCTCTAGCATTATCCATTTGAAGATGTTTTGTTGTACTCTGTAGAGTTGGTACCAGCTAAGATCAACTGCTGCATTTCTGTGAGTTCTACTTGCTCTTCAGGGTAGCAGTCCTCATTATAGTGGAAAGAAACTTCYGTTTTATACAACTTGGTGTGTGCTGACCTTTTAGATAAAAGACAGACAAGAAAAAAAAGACTGAAACACTTTTCTCTCCCRTTCTTTCTCTAATTACTGAAGATGAAATGTAACAGGTTTCTGCTGAGCTAAAAGAGAGCCCAGTGAAGTTGCTAGGTGCAAAGGCCTTCCTTTCTGTATCACCTGTAGCATAACTTTTCTGCTTTGAGATACAAGTTTTGTTGCTAGCATCCCTATTATGTTTCTTAACTGTTTGCCTTTTTCTGTTCAGAGATAGCCCAGTGGTGAAAGGAAACTCTATTTTTGCTTTAACTGGCCTTGCAGTTGCTGTAGCCAAATACGAAAGCAGCCTTTCCTCAGACACGGATGGGGTGCCTGAGGTGAGTTAATCTGGGAGAGATTCCCTTCTCTTAGTGGAATACAGAGAAGTAATTTGAGCAGGTGTTTGGGGGGCTGGTAAGTGGATGTGACGCACTTTACATTTTCAAGTTCAAATTTCACTACGCTCGGTGAATGCCATCTGTCAGATGCTGTGATCTGTAAGGAAGCAGGTAGAGTGTGTATGTGTCTTGTCACAAGAAGCATAATGACTAACTCATTTATATGATGGTTTTGACGRATGAGATAGAAGTCACTCTACGGACACTGAAACTCAGCCACACTCTTTTTACATAATTTTTGGCTTCACTGCACAGTACTTGAGCAAAAGTAGTGTCCAGAGAGTCAACATTGACAAGTATGTGATGCTACTTAGAGTACATAGGAATGACAAAATAATCTCATGGATTACAGATAGGACATCACCAGCTGAGCTGCTGGTAGGTAGAACTTGATTTAAGAAAAAATAATGATGACTATTTGGGTTTGATTTTCGCAGACTGAACCTGATTTTATTCCTATGAAACACTGGACTTCCATGGTCACAGAGACCCTCTTGAGTATTGTGAACAGCCGCTACCAGCCTAAAGGTCAGGTGTTCCCATGGTTCTATCAGGTATGTGTTGTGGTATTAAAGGCAAGGAAATTTATCTGTATTTTATAGCTGGAGTTCTAATCATGAATTTTCCTGGTTCTGTTTGAGCTGTAGAAGTTGGAATACAGGAAAATCAAAACTTTCCTTGCCCTTGTTCTTTAATTGTATTTTCTGTTTATATTTGTGTTTGGTTTAAGTTTTGGTCTTTATTACCAAAATGGTAAAAGCCACATGTAAGGCATGTCAGATTGCAATGCATCCATGTTGCCATTTGCTCTATAAGTATATTTATTTTAAATTCCTCAAGAGCTGAGTATTACTGCCTGGAAAGAAGTAAATGAAAAAGAAAAAAAAATCTCTTTTGTGTTTTTCTAGAAATCCTATTCAGGTGAAAATACTGCTAGTATTATAGCTCGATCCTGCGCCGCCACAGCTTTGTCTCTCCTGGTGCCAATTTTCATTGTATCATGCAAGGAGAAGATTGAGGAGGTCCTCAATATGCTGACTGAGAGGTTACCTGGGAAACCAAATGCTGATGAGTCTCAAGCTGTTCAGATACACATGGGTCTTGGTTTGGGGATGTTCATCTCACGTTTGTATGAAGAAAAAGTTAGGTAAGAACTATTGTATTTAATATAATGGTGCAAATAGCTTCCTTTTTCYTGCACGTGGCCTTAAACTCTGCAGAATTAAAGTATTTACAAGTCATAGCCAAATGATTCTTGAGGGGCTTTGTAATAATGTTTCTTAAAAGGTATTTCTTMTTATCAGTCTCCCCCCCTCCAGAGCTATCCTGGGTATTTTGTCATTGTTTGAGGATGAGTGACTAATTTTCATAATATCCTAAGGTACACATGCAAAGCAGTCACAATAGGTACACTAGAAGAGCCACACATACGCTTTTGAATGGGACTAGTTACACTACAAGACATAATTGTAAAATAATTCACAGTTCTCATTTGTGCCTTTCTAAGTGGTTCTGTGGATGCTGGATACTGTTCACTTACATAATGTGAATTACATGTGTGAGGATGGAGCTACAATGGAAGTAGTGTAATGGACTAACTTCAAAGCATGCTGTTGCAGCTATGTTGGCAGCAAAGAGGTGTTCTGAAGTTGGTAAAAAATGCCTCCTTTTCAGAAAGATTGACCTCAGCTGCAAATTTCTGGTGATTCTAGAGAAATTAAGAAGTAGGTATGGCTTTATACTCCTCCACCACAGGTGCCAAACAGATTTGATTGGAAGTTGTTAATTTGGTTAGTGAAGCTAATGCTTCCAAGGCACCTGCTTTTGTTGAAACACAGAAGCATTGCTGAGTTCTGATCTTCATGCTTTGGTATCTTGATGCCTTGTAATCACTGACTCAGCTACATAATTTGGAAATGGAGAACCYCTGGATGTTTAGTCAGTGGGACAACTGAGCTACACACAAGCATTAAAAGGCTCTTAAAGAGAATGAAGTTACATCAGCCCAGTGTTTTGAAGTATGTGAATCTGTGCTTTGGGGGTTTGTGTTTATTTGTGTGGTGAGAGATGTTAACTGAATTCGTTTATGTAACCGTTCCTTTCTAGTTTTACACTGCCCTGCAAAAATTTGAAAGCTTAATCTTACACTTCAAAGTACTGTCTTGCCACAAACCAAAACTTCTAGGGATGTAGCTATAGCTAATATCAGATTGTTGAGTTACTTTCCATTAAGGATATTCTATTCATTTCGAAAACTGCACATGTTTTATAAGAGGGGAGTCCCTCTGATATCTTTGGAGTGAAATGTAAATCCATTCTTTTTTATCAGTAAGTTAGGGAATGAGGTRGAGAGAGATTAACAGAGCTATTAGTGTAAAATGTCATGAATTTTCAGCTCATAGTTACAAGTCTAACTGAGGTCATATTTTACCAGGTACCTCCTCCCACTTTCAGGCACTGGATTTTTTTTTTTGTTTCTCTTTCGTTTTGTTTTTGTAGTGATATACCTGGTCAACAGATGAATTTTGTTCTCATGAAGTCTCTGGATGTGTTGGAGAGCTGCTGCTTTGACACCAGTCTGGAGTACAAGTGAGTTTCTTTTATTACTGATGAGACTGTATTCTTGAATGAAYTCTTTTTAATTCACACTCTCTTCCTTAATTTTACACGAAAGGGTGTAAGAATAGGATAAGGAGACAACCTGTTCTGAGTATTTGCATAGAATCACCAATTTATGCAGGCTGGAAAGGCCCTTTGGAGGGCCACATCCTCCCTAAAACAGACAGTTTTGGTCTACATTGGACTTGGTCTATATTGAGCCAGTCTTTATAGTCAGGGTTTGAAACCCCCAAGACTGGAGACAACAAAACGTGTGTCAGTTGTGATTGGACAACTAAGGTAATACGGCGGGATGTTTTTTCCACAGTAGTCATTTCTCTTTCACTTTCAAATCAGGGAAGGAACCACAGTATCTTGAGTGGCTCAGTGTGAGTGCATAAGGTTTCATTTGATTTTGAGCATTACTCTCTGCCTGGCTCTTCCTTTCYCTAAGGAAACAGCAATAATTCCCAATTGCCTTTGCTCTCCTTCCTCCAGTGTGCTTTTTGAAAAGCTGTGAGGAGTCACAGGTGTGCACCACTGGGTTGTGAACTTGTATAGCTTAGTGAGGATTTCTGTTTCCTGTTGAGTGGCGCAGGATGAGACACAACAGTACACAGGGGCTGTACCAGCTTCACCCCTTTGTAGTGCCTGTTGCTGCTGTTAGCTGGAGATCAAAGCCTCACAGAAGAGCCTAGCCAGACTTCTCTGGTGGCAASAGGTTGCCAGAAGAGTATGAAACAATGGCAAGCAAAAGAGGGAAAATTGAAGAGGGAATARTTATTTGTGCTGGCTGTGGTTTTTAAAGGTTGAGAGGAAACTGGTGTCTAGTATGAGTTCTGTCTGTGAGCGAAGTGGTAATGTAAAGTTGTAAATGTTGCAGAGCTGTCCAAATGTTGCATTTCTACACCTGTAAACTGCTAAAGGAAGGTCCTTTCCAGCCTCTTCATCCAGTGTGACACAGGCATCATCAGCTGTGAGACGCGAGCATTACACTGATCTTTTTTCCAGTGTTTCACTCCTACTAAGCGGGTGATTTTCACTAAAAATTGAGTGGTTTTAGTTTAGGAGCAGTGCAGGTGGGCGCTCTGCGGGCTCAGTCTGCCCCTGGTGGAARGCAGGGCTCTCTGCAACCTGATGCTCTGGCAATAAAATGCTAAAAATGTGCTGGGAAATCTGAGATACCGAGTAGATGACATATGCCTAAATTCTCATTTTATGTAGTTCACAAATAAGGTAGCCAAGTGAAAGCAACTGTTAGTTACAAAAAAGGGAGCAGAGAAGGGGAATTTTTATTCTTGTTTTAGTCCTCAATTATGTTTTAAGTCTCTATTAACCCTGAATAACATAAAATACCATACCTCTAATGAAAAATTCCAGTTTCTTTCTATGTGATTTTGTCAAGAAGCAGTRGTGTAAACTTGAATTTAGTACTCTTATATGTAAGCCATGTCCTTATTTTGTTGGTTGTTCATGAATTCAGATATACCAGTTACTTAAAAAAGATTTGTTTGATCTTTGCTGGAAAAACATACCACTCCCAAGACACCTCTCCAAGTCTTCTAGCCATGCTCAGTCATCCTTAATCCTCAGTTACYGTAAAACATTAGCTTACAAATATGGCTGAAGGTTATTCTCAGATGTGTCTGTCTTACATAGCTGAGTAAAAGCAGAAACTCTTCCCATTTTTAAGCTGGATAGGAAAAGCTTAGAAGAATGCCTGAGATCCTAGCCATGTTCTTTTGACTGCTCACTGCTTKCTACAAGCAGTGTCAGGGAAATGTGCAAGGGGGAAAAAAATCATCTCCAGATAAGAGCTGTTTCTTTGAGCAATTGTGGATGTATGCCAGTGAGAGATCACCTTCAGAGCAGTAAGTGTCTGCTATGCTTTAGTATCTCATGATGGAAGCCAGACTGTTTGGGAGTTTTCTGACAAAATGGATGACTTGGAACTTGTCATGGGAGCCCATGTGCAGAATTTATTAAGAGATCTCTGGTCCAGAATGGAACTTCTGATAAAATCTGAAAAAGAGGCGGGGACTGTGGAGATGTTTGTGCCAGCTGCCCTATTAAATTATGTCCTTTGAACCTGTGTTCTTGGTGCAGTTTTAAGTATTCTCAGCATCAGTTAGTTGTGGTGGATATGTCAGCCTGATAAAGCTGCTCCACTGTTGCGTCTGCAAATTTTAGTACAAACAGGTTAGAATGCACACATGACCATTCCTGTTATGAAATGCTGAATACCTTAATCTCTACAGCCATCTTAGCTGCTCCCTGGTTTAATCACTAATTTCATTGCTTTTGCAAATGGAACAACTCTTAGAGGAGTCTGACAGCACCGGATCTTAGTATGCCCAGGGAACCTGCAATTAGTATGTTTAACTGGGATGTCTGAGTTTATGCTATAGGGAAAAATCATGTGTGCAAGTTTGGATCCATATTTCCTTCATACTATTTGATGGCACTTGCTGTTGGGGCAGTTGATTCTTCGGAGTCAGAAGRAATAATGAGGCTATATGTGTAGAACTTATTTAAATACACATTTTCTTCTTATGCTCTTCACATACATGAACCGATGTTGGGGTTTAAAGAGAGTTCAGAGCAGCCAAAGCATACTAAATCCTTTCTCTTTTGTTTTCTCTTAAAGCACTGGATGTATTTTAGGAGTGGGACTTGTTCTTTCATTTATGAGTCACAGTAGCCAAACTGAATTGCGAGTGCATGTTTCCGCTTCGTTGCAAAAACTCTGCAAATACCTGGACAGCAGTGAGGACCAAAGCAGAGGGGTCCAGGAGGTATGACCTATTTTATCACATATTTTAAATCTTCCTTTTACTTTGTTGCCTCCCTTTAATAACTGTAAGCCTTTTTACTGAAGCTTTTTATCTGTGTGAATGCTTGATTTCTACTTTTTCTTTCACAAAATATGGGTTTAGATCTGCTGGGGGAAAAAGTGGCAATAGTAACAACAACAGTAAGAATAGAATAATGTGTAATGCTGCACAGACATTGAGAAACTGCCTGAAAAGATTACTGACATAATCTTTTAAAGGGCTTCTTTAATTCTTTAACCCCAAATTAAATTGTTGAAAGTTGGATCTTGAGTAGCTATGGATATGGGTCTCTTATATACAGTTGTTTACTGCTCATCTGATCTACTAGAAAGCAGACAAGAAGTTACTCAGAAGAAATTAAATGCTAATACTTCCACCTTCAATATGCCTTCTGTATACTTACTTGAAAGTTGCTGTCAGTAGCTAATGTGAATTTTGTACTTATGYATGCTGCTATGGCCCCATTTACTGTTCTCTTTATGCTTTGAACACTTAAACTGAGCTCTGCTCAGTTTTGACATGGTCCATGCACTTAACATGTAACTTTGCAGAGGTAAAACTTGAGAATGAAAACTGATGAAATTGGAATAATTTGCAACAGAAAACAAGTATCAGACCAAGCAGATGTTTCCACCAAAGAAGCAACGCTGTCCGTACATGATGTWTGTAAACCTACAGCAGCTGAGCAGTTGAATTGCATAATCCTCTGTTCTTCCTAAGGGAGTTAATAGAGATTGATAATATTCTCTTCCTTCTGTTGGTACTGTTATGAAAGCTCTTTATTAAACATCTTCTTCAATGAAGTTTAATTTTTGTGACAGTTAGTATGTGTTGGGGATTGGCCTTTTGTAGTTTGTGGTTCATGCATTAAAATCACTCACACCTGTGGAATAATTTATGTGTCCCCAGAGATCTTTAAGTGATCACTGAAATTAAGCTGGGTTCAATACAGCATCTTCTAAGATGAAAGGCAGCAGCTGTTTAACATCATGAGATAAGTTTGGGATGAGAAGCAAAACCTACYCTTTTCAATTAAAAACTCTGTGTAAGGATTTGTACAGATGAGTAAAATTTGGCCAGTACTCTGGGTTGAGTGAATACTATATGAGGTGCACAAGAGGCTCTTTCAGAGCTGTAAATTACTTGGGTATTGCCCTGTACTTGAGAAGTAATTTGGCCTGCTGCAGTAAGAGATACAATCTGCACATTACTTGCTGCAGGTTCGAATTGTTGTCAGTCCTGAACAGTAGGTAGGTGCTCTCTGCTTCCCTTATAGTCATGTGTTGTTCTGCTGCTTAACTTTGGTACAGAGGAGATTAACCTCTTGGCACACTTGTCTTGTTGATAGTTCACTTCCTTATTCTCCATGAGTAAGGCAGGAGAACAGAAAAGCAGTTTTCCTGGTGAATACTTCTGCAAGGACTGGAGGCTGGTGTTGTGGACTATGTGTAAGAAACAGTTCTGTGTGATCATTTTCTGGCCTGCATGTAGTCCTGATGGGAGCACAGCATGCTGAGTGTGCTTACATAATTAATGATCAGATACTTGTGTTGTGAGAATAACTAGGTTTATGTGGAAGGTCAAGAGTCTGACCTCTGTAAAATCAGAAGTACTTCCAAGCTTTAAGAATCTTTCAGAGAGAGAAAAAACAATTTGAAAGTATTAACTGAAAATGTTCTATCTCTTTTATCATGCTGGCACATTATTCAATGTGACCATTGCTACAGTGAGCTTGATTAGATGCTAGTTAACCAAAATAATTTTTTTTCAGGTACTTGCCTATTCTGTGGCCTGTTCTTGCGTCTCTGCTTTCAGTGTTGGAATCATAGAAGCAGCTGAGGCTGAGAAGGCCATGACCAAGCTACGGACCTTAGCAGAAAATTATCAGCAGGTAATAATTTCATATTTGGGCTTTGCTTCACTTCTCCTTTTCTCTTGTCTGTTTAATATTAGATACTGTTTTTTTTAATCTACTTTTATCATTAACTAATATTGAATGTATTGTGCATACCATGCCATTAGTAAGACTACAACTTGATTCACTGATGTGACAGTGGAATAAAAACAGGTTGTATATGTTAGATTGCATTTAGAAGAAAAATTTTTACTTTTGAGTTCTGATGTCTTTAGTTCCTGCATCCTGCCAATTTTTGTCTGTTTTGTATCATGATTCTGTAAATTCTTTTTCTTGGTGGGAAAATACGTCAGCTGTGTTCTGAATTTTTCCTTTCTCTTAGCCCCCAGACAATGCCTCATAACCACAGCCACAGCTTCCTCCAAGTGTTTCATCCCTAGGGTATCCCTCAAATTGCCAAAAAYAATCTCTAAATTTAATGCAGGTTCTTTTCTGTTTAAGGAAATGAAATATCCAGGGGGAGGCAACCATTTTGACAGGGCGAGGCTGTGAAACTGTTCAACTGTTCAGAATGTTTATCTGGAAAATGGAAAGTCAGAGCTAATTACCTGTGCCACAGCATTTTATCTTCATATCATAATATCTGCTCTAAAACACAGGCTCAATGTGCAAAAGATTTAATCTCAGAAAATCCCATGTCACTTGACATGAGAGAACACTTGAAATGAGAAAGCATCTGGTATTCTAGACAAAGACAATACTTCTAATTGTTTGTAAATTATACATATTTAAGTAATATTTCAATAATAAATGTAGAAAAGAATATGAAATCCTTTGTAAGATCTGTTTTTTAATAAGTTTTTTTCATCTTACAGACCTACAGTTTTGCTTTAGCTTTAGGTGCAATAGTACATGGATTGTCAGCTTGTGGTCATGGGAAAGCTGAAGACCTGAGTAACAGATTAATGCCAGCATGGATAAAAATTGTGCTTGCAGAGGTAAAGGAGTTTGAATTAATACCCTGGATTAATTGGATTTTGTACTTGTTTCGTTGGTTTGGGGGTTTTTTCATGGGTGGGGATAGAGGATGTGGTGTAGGGGTGGTATGTGGTTTGAAATTAACAGTAGGAACATAATTTTCCTCACTTCTGCAGGAGTGATGGTAGGAAAAGTTATGACTAGCTGAACATGCTGTTTGATTGATATTTGGAAGCAAATGTACATCTTTGGGCTGGAAGGAAAAAAAAAATCCCTGTTTGTCTTCTACATGACCTGAGTAGTTTATGAGAAATATTTATCTCAATGAGGTCTTAATTTGGAACAGTGTCCACTGATAAAGTCTAGATTGTTAAATGAAAATGTCTTGTGAAATGAGATGCTGCTTTTCAAAATTAGAATAGGAGAATGGTGATTATAGTGTTATAATAATTCCAGTTTATCTGGAAAAGTTAGRTGTTTCAAATCAAACTCTAAATTTACACAATAAGATTGCAGTTGAAGGTAGTTATCAATAAATGGGTTTTGAGTTGATTGGCTCTGGTATACTTTGTGGAATACAGATTGTGCTAAGGGAAAAAAGTGATTTSTCAATCCATGATGATTTCAGATTTGGGGGAGTCAGGAAGAAGCTCCATATAAAGCTTCCATTCACCAAGAGAGGGGTGAATATTAGCTACCATGCTGGAGTCTAACCTGAAAAGGCTGTTGGGATTAGAGGTGTACTAGTGATAGTCATGGCTTTTAAATTGAAAGAAACAAGCWTTTTGTCATACAGTAGGATTGTGTCATCACATTGAGTCACTGGTCCTGAATTATGCTTCCAGGGTTCTCCAACAATGGAGCGTCTGGCTGCTGTCAGTGGGCTGGTTGCACTGGTGGGCTCTGAAAGAGGCATGATACAGGTGAGARCGTGCAAGCGAATGGTACCTTAATTTCATGGAGAAATTTGGCTAGAAGGCAAGATAGGATGCATCTCCCCCATGCTTACAGCAATGATTGTGAACTAGGGCATCACATCTTTGCAATAATTCAGGTTGGGTATGAACAAAGCAATATTGAATTGCAATGCATAAAATGGGGTCTGTTTCATTTTGACATCATAATGGCTCATGAGCAATGCCACTGGGGAAGAGCTTACAGCCATGTAAGCTTTCTCCGTTTCTTTCTCCCACTCCCCAGAGATAGGCAGGGGTGCAAATGTAATCTCTCTTTTCAGAATTTGTTCTCTGTTTTGTTGCTTCTTTTTTTCTCCTCTGACAGAATTTACCTTTTTTTTTTCTCTGGCAGCTGAAATCTGAGAGTATTCAGTCTTCACAGTTTCAAAGTAAGCTGAATGAAGTGATCAGAATCCTTACACAGGTAAGAAGGTAGMCTCTGTTTCCTGCTTTGGATACTGCACTAGCCTAGCTTGACACCCAGCACAAACAAGCCAGATCTGTTTGGAAGAAACTACAGAATGTCCACTGCCTCTTGAAGGAGGCAGTGTAGGGAAATTTGTCTAATGAGTGATTTATTGTCTCAACAGATAATTAGTTACTCAGAGCAGATTGGCCTTCAGACAAATGCAGCAAGACTTCTGGGACGTCTTCACATGTCCTGTTTGTCTTCTACCCAGAACAGGGCATCTGGTAAGATACTTTATTGCTGCTGCTTAAAAAAAGTGTGGAAATAGTGCATCTCTAAARAGACAGCAGGGGATACATTAGGTAGTACAATATTGCAGCCCTGTTAAATGACATGACAGCCTTTGAATGGAAGATCTCATGGTCCTCTGTGCCTTAAGGTTGGCACATCAAGCAGGAGTCAGTGTGCAGGATAGGATCCCCTCACATCTCCTTTTATTTGTAGTATCGAAGTAAGGTTCTAAATTGTTCTGTTCAAACTTGTATATTGTTTCTTTATTTTTTTACAGGGGAAAATGTAAAGAGGTTTTTTTACTTCATATGGCACATGAGTTTGACATCTACTCTGTGCCTGTTTAGATCTGATTAATCCGTTGTTTGTTTTAGCACTTCCCACTGCATAAAAAGATCAATACATAAAAACTAGTCCTTAACAAGAGCAAGCTGAGCTTTTAGAAGTACTTTTCTAGAAGAGATCTCCTCTGTTAGGTGAAATAAAAAATGTGCTCTGTGCCCTTTCAGGCAGCTGATATATTACTACCTCAGCTGTTGTTTCAATATCCATTGGTAAAATAGAGGCAGAATTACATCATTAATGAAATGACAGTAATAGGCACAAACTAATGAAGTTGAAGCAGTTCACTTTGGTGTGAGCTAAATTGGGAACCAAAAATAGAAAATGCAGACAAACTTCATCACAAAAAAAAAAAAAATTCAAAGTTTTTGCTTTTATGTATGCCTGCATGCATGCATGCATGGCTGAGATTAGATAGATATGGAATGTCTCTGTTGTATTAAACTTTCGAAAATTTTATAGCTCTCCCTTTCAAAGCCCAAAGTACAGTGTGCAATATATTTTTAAGGAAGTTCTTATCCCTGGCTTTTCAGTTGATCAGTGAATTTGTTTTTTCAGATCTGGCACCTCTTACCACCAGAAATGTTTAGCTTGCTTTAAAGGTGAAAAGGCCAATACATCTATCAATCTTGTGGTCTAAATACTCTGAGTCACCTACAGAATTAGTTAGCTCAAACACAGCTCAGTTCAGCCTTTAAATTTACATTGAGAGCAGAAGGTTGTAATTTTTGCTTATGATGTTTTAGAATATAAGCAGTCTTTTTATCTTTACAGTTCCTCCAGATTTTAGCTACCTACCTATAAACAGCTTTATCAGGGCAGCAATTGACTTTGCCATTGAAAGTGGAAAGAAAGGTAAGAAAGGATAAAACTGCAGTATTCCTCTGGGAGAGTTGTTAYAGCTATAAAAGATGACCCTAAAGTCGTGTTTTTATTTGCTGAGAGAACTTTTCTAAGTACAAATTTGGACTTCACTAATGTGAGGTATTTAAAAAAAATAATTACACTCAAAAAGATAAGTAGGAATTGTGCAGTTAGGACTTAAGTTTTCTCCTAWATGTTTGACTTTTAAAACCCCTTCCCTTTCCCTCTCTGTTTCTGAGATGATGATTCTTCCCTATGAGAATGAAAGTCAGATCACTTCAAGTGCTAGCTTGCATTTTCAGTAATACTGCATAATCCGACCAACTTTCCCCTGATTTCAGTGATGCTAGGTTAAGATTCTCTGTAACAGAGTGGTGTTCGAACAAATTGCTGCTGATAAAGAAACCTGAAGAAAGTATGGTCTTACATGAGGAAGCCTCATAAAAGATGTCTTGGAGTAAAGTCGTAAGGGAGATAGAGAGAGGGGATTWCTCCTGGCTGAGCTGAGTGAGCTCACTGCTGTCCTGTGAAGCAAGCTTTGCTTTAAATGGAGGTAAAAATGCCTGTGTTTTGATTCCAGGACGACTGAGTTAACTTGTGTTGACATAATACAGTATGTAGCAAAGGTTAGCACTTKTCTCACTATTCTTTTGGCCTGCACCTAGAAGATGAGGATGGAAAACAGAAAACTTTGCTGTTCTCCCAATAAGAAATGCAAAAAAAATGATCTTACTAGATTAACTTGTAAATTGACTCAAGAACAAGGGGATCAAAAAGTTTCTACTTATTAGTAACAAMAGCCTTTATTGATAGGAGATTCAAAAATGTGACTGTTGATTATATAAAAGATAGTGAATTCTCAGTTGCAGAAGGAAGTAACAGTGATTTTACAACACTTTCCAGTTCTTTACTGCATCTTGAACTACAGTGCAGTGTTCACATTTTTTTGCTGAGCTATTCAGCCAAATATGTATGAATAAAATTCCGACTCTGACTGAATCTTTTGTTATAGGCCCTGAATCTGTCCCAGCTGAGCTGGTGAAAGTAGCATTGGCACCCATTGCATCAGTTGGAGAAAGCCACCAGTATCCACCTGTAAACTGGGCATCCATTCTTTCTCCTTTGATGAGGCTAGACTTTGGTAAGATTAATATTTTTCTATTAAGACTCTTTTAGTTRTCACAAGAGTTCTTTATTAATGCAGCTTTCACAAACTTTAGAACCCTCTTTGAGACAAGAAGTTAGTGCCATGGTTAAAGTGTTTATTATGTTATTATGTTTATTATTCAAGACTCACATTTTAGTGTTTGCAAGTCTATRTTTGCAATCACCATGTGGGCACTGTTTTAACTGAAGAAAAACTAAAGAATGTCAGAGCTGAGAAGTTCCCGAAAACATTGGTGAAAGTGMCCTGAATATTTCATTTGAACTGTTTACATAAGAGGCCATCATGAAACTCAACTAATTGTATCCTATTTTCAGTACCTGCTAAATGCTTGATCCAATGCCCATGTTAGAGGCTGCATGCAGCTTTTTCACGTGTTTCAACTGTTTGGTAGAATGCTATCACTAGTTTGAGATACACTTTCTACTCAATTACACTGGGTGATAATTTTAAAAATAATTGAAAAAATTTCCTGTACTGAGGGCTGCAGTCCTTATGAAAAGCTGAAATTTGTTAAATGTCTAGAGGATGTTTTAATTCCTATTTTTCACTTAGGAATTCTACTTTTGTAAATCAGGGAATTCGCAGAGGAAACAGTGCATTTGTTTTGTGGCTGGTTATAGATTTCAGACAGCATCATAGTTCAGGAATATTGATTCATTTTTCCTTCTATGGATTTAATCTTAGCATTATTTGCAAAGGAGCTTATTTTTAAATTTTCTTAGCATTCCTACATTTTTGTTCCTGATTTAATTGAAATAACTTTAACAAATGTGGAGATTTCTTGCTGTAAGTGCATGAATGGGAAGAAGAGTCTTCTAACATGTATACATTAAAAGCTTTAASTAGTATTTTTAGAAAAATAAGTTGTAATGTAGTGCTCTAGTAGAACAATAGCCCTCCTTTATTAATTGAGGACAAATTATAAAGAGAAAATAATTTCTTTGTAACTTAGTTTGTTTTCTTCTGTTTTAGGTGATGAAGTAAAACATCTCTGCCTTGAACTGGCTGTGACACAGGCCCAGTCATCTCAAAATGCAGCAATGCTTTTGGGGATGTGGGTGGCACCTCCGCTTATCTACAGTCTCAGTGTACGTATGTCASAAAGCTTATGGGAGCTCAGCACCTCTTTCATATAAAATTCCTCAGTGACAATGTTTAGGTTGTCTCAGCAGAAAAGGATTAGTGGCTTCAGAATTCTTCAGAAATACCATTTAGCAAGTATTTATAGCGAGAGAGGCTGTTCTGGGGCCTTGAAGTTCAAGGCAGACTTAAGACCTCCTACACTGATTTTACTTTAGTTTAGGACCTTTTTCCTCTCTCTTGTTTCATGCGAAAATCTGCTCTGATAACCTGGAGACATAAAGGATGGCGTGTAAGGAAAAGAATATCTTTTATTATACTAGCTCATAGTCTTAAAAAAATAACTGCTGTAATGTGTCCAAAGGCTTGCCTACTTTTTCTAGCAATGTCTCTTGATCTAGTAAAGGAAGTTATGTCTTGAAAACCTTGTCTTAATTTTTAGATAGCCAACAGACTAATCTACAGTATAATCAAATTTGGGCTTATCCTTCATTGACTTTCTGTCCTTATGGAGTTACAGTGTGGATTCAGTGGTAAAGTATGTAAAATTCCCTGAATCCACAGTACACTTCACTGTACATTTCTGTCATTTTGTGCAAGTTTGGGAGCAGATTCATGACAATTCTCAAAAAATTGTTTGTTTTTATGATCTCTMCAAGGGATGTTTTTTTTAAATTCATTAGTCTTAGGTATGTAAACATTTGCTGGCAATTTTAAGATACATAATTAGTAAGGTACCAAAAAAATTTCATTTCTGACAACCACTTTCCCAGCTGCAGTGGGAATTTGAGGTCACAAAATGAGGTGAGCCACAGCATATGTAAGCTCTGCATTTCATACAGGTAATTATTCATTCTTCTTCACTAGCTAGCAGTATTAATGGTGCTATACCTACCATACTTCTGTCGTTGACTGTCTGCACAGTCTGTATACTTTACATAGGAATGCAGGGGGCACCATTTAATAAAATTGCATACGAAAATGTGATGTTTAGGGTTCATTGAAAGTAAGTTCTCAGTTTTTAACAAAAACAGAATATTGATATGTTAGAACTCTTTTTAATTCAAACAACTACTTAAAAAAGAGAAGAAGAATTGAGAAATAATTATGACTTTCAACGCTTTTGTAAGTGGTGTTTGAGGCACTTTTTTATTATTTTATCCAACAATAGTTCAAGGTCAGGGAAGAGCTAGAATTTTAAACTGAGCAAAAAATTTGTCTTTGCAGATGAAAACTCAGAAATACCTTTTCATGTCCCTGTCCCTGTGGATGCAACATGTTGCAGAAGACAAACTGCAGTCTTTTACAGAAGTGCTTCTGATACAACAGTTTGAAGTGAAGAACCTCACAAAAAGCCCAGAAATTTGCCAGTGTGTTCTACAGGGGCTCATCCAGGCAATGAAACTTCCCAATCCTGCCCAGTTTTGCTGGAGTTTTTTGTGTCAGGCTGTGGAGAAAATATATGAGCTTCTTCCAAATGAAGTTCAGGTAAGGAGCGTGTATGAGATGTATGAACACTGTGGCTAGATACTTTTAATGATGGTAAGTCCTAACTTTTTCACTGACACATCAGTCTTTAAACACAAATTAGATATACAATTTTTAATTATAATAGTTAAAATAGCAGCATAATTTCAATTCCAGTTACTTTTGGTTATTTTAGAATATGGTATTTTGAAACCAAAGTAATGTACACTTCGCCCTCATAAATGATTTGGTAATAGAGAAATACAGTATTTGTACTAAATGTTTACTACAGTATTAGTAATAAATACTTTTGAAAGAGAAGACGAGAGCAATGAGAAGGCTTTTTCTTTCCCCACATGGTATTCAGCTTCTCACAGTGATTTGAAGAAACTTMTAGCTACAGTGAAGACCTCCATGGAAACTCATTTTTCCAATGAAAATAAAAAAATATTCTTTGACAGTATTCAAATAAAGTTATTCTTACACACTGAAGTGTGTTGAATTCCCCAGCAAATACATAATTTCTAAAATAGATTAAGTGAAGCTATAGGATAGATGAATCTTCTCATGGAATCCTCTAATGATAATCATTATCATTAACAAAATTTCTAAACTCACTAATTTTAATGATGAAGAAAATAGACATTTAGACCTGCATTTACTTTTCTGTTTGCAGAGAGGTGAACTGGAGATGTATATTGATGTAGCAAGATGTATCTCAGAAATGGCTGATTCAGAGATCAATCGCATTGTCCAGATCTCTGAGGTAATTATGTTTTAATTCTGATCCTTTATCACCAAATCATGTGAAACAAGCAACTGTGTCATTTTTATTGTCACCACACTGTTATAGCTCATTGGGAGCACTTAACTGTTTTATCAAAAAGGTAAGAGTGTTCTGGATCTAATCTGCAAACAGCAGAAAGAAGCCAAGTCACAAGAATCCATATTCCAAACTTTCTCAAAGCAATTGAAAAACTCATGATTTCACCTGAGAGCTTTGAACTGGAGATTCTTAAGTCACTCAGTCAGGTGGAGTTCAGCCTGTTCTCCCAGGCAACCACTGACAGGACATGAGGACACAGCCTTAAGCTGCTCCAGGAGAGGTGTAAGCTGGACATTAGGAAGACGTTTTTCACAGAAGGAATAATTGATCATTGGAATGGGCTGCCCAGGAAGGTGCTGGAGTCACCATCCCTGGAGGTGTTCAGGAAAGACTGGATGTGGCACTTAGTCATGGCATAATTGACATGACAGTGTTCAGTCATTRGTTGGACTCATAGGTCTTTTCCAACCTGATTGATTCTGTGATTATATGAAGTCACTTTCATTAGCAGAGCAGGAATGGTGTGAACCAGACTGGGCTTACATCTTCCGAATCCCAGACCAATGATGCAAACAGCAAATCATAGTCCTCTTTTGTTAATATAACCACCTGCACCACCCGCTTGAAGTTGGACTGTGAAATGCATCCTATTGACTGGCTGTCCCTGATGTGATGGATCTGTGCTTCTGATAAAAATATGAACTAATTGACTGAAAAAACCTTTAATTCTTGAATTTATGTACTATATTTACATTCACACTCAGAATATTTCCTGGTGGACAAGATGACTGAGGATGATAATGGAATAAAAAAGCTTTCATCTTGTAGGTCACCAGTGGAATCAATTAGCAGTGGAATTCTTAGCAGCTGAAATGCTAAGGAAGTGACCTGTGTGTGAGAACTTGATGTTTTCAGATCAAGCTTTTAAAAACAAACATCTGTGATGTAAAGCCCTCTGTTCTGTTTGCTATCAGATTTGCTAGAGAATTAAGCATTCAAATGGTTATGGAAGCTGAATTGTTATTTGCTTATGTTTCTTAGTTCTTATTTCACACTGGAAAACATCATTTGAGACAACCTCCTTTTGACAGTGCAGTGTATCTGTSTTGCAAGAAGACTTCAGTCCCCAGAACTGTCAAGCTGGCTCATTCCAATTCGAAGGGGGTTGTAAAATTTAAAGCAGTATGAAAACAAGCTGTACTGGGTTACATTTTGCTGGACTATTTCAAACAGTGTAAAGTTCAAGTTAATATGTACAGTCTTCTGTTTAATTGATTTAAATGATATGTCTTGAGGAAAACTGAGCCTACGAGTTATTCAATGAGTTTCTTTTTTTTTTTTGTAAAGAAGAATGCAACATTTGCTGATCTCACAAGAAACATACATTTCAATTTAACGTGTTTTTAATTGCATTTGCAGAACAATATAGAGAAGGCCACGTTCATGAAAGTTTATTTAGTTTCTCAAGGCAGACTGCCTCTGATGAACTTGAGTGCTGTGATTGCTGTTGTGGCTGGATATCACCAGAAAGAAAATATTTTATGGATGCTCTTGCATAGTTTCTATCATGCTCGTATTTTGAGACATGAGAACACAGGTAAGATTAGACTTAAAGAAAAATGAACTAAAATCATTTTACCATGGTTTAACCCAAGTGTTTCCAGATTTTCCATATTAGAAACTACTGTATTCAGTATTCTTGTATTATTCAAATACTTGTATCAAACATTGTTTTTATGTTTTTCTCCAGTTACTTATTTTTCCATTGTCCAGCTAGAAGTCATTTATCTCATCAAGGTGGTTTACAGACCAGATTTTTAACTAGATCTGTGTCTCCCACTCTTTTTAGGGTAGTGTTACAAATGTACATTGTACATCAGAGGCCTCTAATAGTGCAACTGCTAACCTTCTGACCTAAAATCTGACTTACCCATATGTAACACAGTAGGTGGGGGGATGTTCCCATGAGACTGGTTGAACTAGGGAGATAACCTGCTTTCCTGAACTCTTTGCACTCAGTTAACACAGGAAATAAATTTCCCTTTTTTCTTCTTCATAACTATACCAAAGAGTCATCTGGTGGATTAATGATTTGGGCTGGCTCAGCTATRGGTCTGACAGAGCATAGGGGCTGATGCAAGAGAAGTAGGAGAATCACATAGGAAGACAAAGAAGGAAGAAACAAGAACAGAAAGAGGCAAGAATGAGATCTCATTTTCATGGCAGAAGGATCTTTGTCTGCCTGTGTTCACTGAACAACTTCAAAGCATTATATTGCCAGATGCCCTAGCTGCCCGCTGTGTTTGAAGAACTTCAAAGAGTAGTGAGCTTTAATTGAGTGAAGTGAGGGTTCTTTGGGTAAAAGAGAAGGCAGCATGAAAGAGGGCACTTGTAAAGATTACATGGAAATAGTAATATATGAAGAAAATAGCCTGAGTGGTGAACATGGTTATTAATTTGTAGGAGGTGGAACAGATTATGGACAGCAGGATCTGAATCAATGAAGTGTCTTCCATCCTTGAGATGAACTGAGGGCTGATCTTATTTGCTTGCCTTGACTATTTTTTGCTGACCCTCTCAGTACTTTCTCAGCACCCTCTCACCATTTTCACAATACWCGACACATTTAGGGAGGCTTTAGGATTCTATAGCAGTCATATATGCAGACTTGGTTAGGGTCCTGCAGCCTGCATAATTCTCAGTCAGCTTTTTTTTTCTGTGTGTTCAGTGTGTTGCCCGCATTATAAGTAAAGTTTCTGTTTATGGACCTGTATGTTTTCTGTCAGTGGCAGAATAAATTAAATGTGATAGTGATRTTGGTGATCTTTGTTCTGCAGTTGGCGCTTTCTTGCTATAGTGATTTCCTGTGCTTAGTTTTTAATGAAAAGCAGTGCATTTTAGTGTTTTGCATGAGTCAATGTTCTTACTCATTTTCTAGGAGTTCTGAAAAGAATGGACTGGCTGCTAGACCTGATGGGCTACATCAGAAATGTAGCATACAAGTCAACACCCTTACAAAATGTTGATCTTAAAGAGGTACATGCTATGAAAATAACTTGCAGCAAGAAAAGAAGGAGGTTCTGATACATTTCACATTTTTCCTCAGTAATAAGTATTATTCCCCATGTTTTTGTATTTCAGAAGATTGTGATCTTACCTCCACAGAGAAAATCTTCACCATTTTTGTGAATCAATGTGTATTTAAAACTCTTACTTTAAAATAACCTTTACATTTAAGTTATTATAGAAACCAAAGGCTATTAAAGGAAATAATGTCTTCAAATGTATTGTATTTAGAAATTGAAAGAAAATTTTGAATTCAGTAGCAGAGACTGTCTAGGCAGGTCAGAACTGTAGAGCTGCTGTTTCTGAGAGGCTTGTGACAGTTCTAGAGAAATAATGTTTAGCTGTTTAGGTCTTCTGTTTGATGACATAAAATGAGCTGCTGTTTAGATCAGAAAGGCATTTGTTACATTGCTGCAATATTTCCCGACCATTTATAGCATCACAAGGGTGACCATCTCTGATTTCCCTCAACAATCGGTTTCCTGTGAAAAGGTTATTTCCCCATTTTAAATGAATTGTGGATCAGCCTTAATCTAAAATATGATTTTAAAAGAGTGTGGTTTTATTTTTGTTTCTGTRGACATTTTAATTTGAATTTAGAAAGAGGCTTATTCTGCTTCAAAGTATTGAAGGATATTAAGGACTTTGTAGTTTTTTATTTTGGAGTTTTAGCTGGAGTTTTTAGATTATTATTTTAAGAGCAAGTCACTGGATTTTGTTCTTGGATTTTTGGTTAATTTCTTCTTTGGATAAGTTTTTCTGGTTTTTTTTTATGGAGTTTTTAAATTGGGGTTTTTTTTCCACTTCTGTATTATTCATTTAAGAAAGTGCATTTTTGCCTTTTTCCTGTTTAGTGCATAGATTTCCTCCTGTGGCTGTTTGCTGCTTTTGTGGTAGCCTGGGCAGACCATGCTGCACCATTGCTGCTTGGCCTCAGTGCTGACTGGTCACTGTGGAAACACCACATGGTATTACCAGAATTGTCTAAGGAACACACTGGCAAACACCCCATTGACAAGTTTGCTGTGCAAGAGACACTCACTCTTCTTCCAAGCAGTCTTTCCCTTTTGCTGGCTAAAGAACCATGGAAAGAGCAGACAGAAAAGGTAAAACTGCATATTGTGGTAAGCCCTTTACAGGAGTCTGAAAGCATCCCAATTTTAGTAGTCAGCTAGGGTCACAGGTTATTTTCTCTATATTTTATTGCATCTCTGTTGTGATCTCACTTTATTTTTAATCAGTTATGAATGTAGTTTCTCAAGTAAAATTGGAGAGTTGCAAAAAAAATAGARTAAGAGCTGGGAGTCAAACTCTTACTAAGGTACAGCTGGGAGAAGAGAGTTGGTAGTTGCTGGTAGCAAGTCAGTGTTTTAAACACCAAAAGAAAGATCCTCTGTAGTTGGACACATCCCAATGTAAATCCAGAGCATTCAAAGTTCTGTACAGTTTGTAGTGTGTGTCATTTATTTTGAAGTATGAGTTGAAAATAAATGTGGAAAGTTGTGCCTAATTTGGCAAACCTACTGTAGGTTACATGTAGTTGCTATATGTGGAAGTGTTACTAATCCAGAGATAAATAGTTATTTGTTTTGTGCAAACCAGAATATGTTAAGTACTGGTTTCTCTGATCATGCTCCACCACTGAAATCAGAATTCAGAATGTGGGAGGAATGCAGGGGTGAGCTGTTAGTATGCAAGTGCCTAATTGGGTTTTAAGGAAGAATGTGAGACCTTGCCCTGAAAATCATCCTTATGAGTCTGAAATACCATATTGTCATCCAGGCACCCTGCACTGCCAGAAAAAAAATAACAAAAAATGAGAGAGGTCAAAAGAGGAACAAAGGCAATAAGAGTTCTGAAGCACTTGCAGTAAAACATTTGGACAAGAGACTGATAAGAAAGAATTATATTAATAGGTTAAAGGCATGAACAGGCAAGATGGAGGCAAGCTATTTAGTGTGCCTTCTTCTTACAAAGAATTATTGCTGAGATAATGAAAAGGAACAAAGGGAGTTTCAGACCCAGCTGTGGGAAGAATTGCGCTGACAAGGAGATGTACTCTAGGGTGTTTTGTTTACCTTGGGCAGAAGCTTCATTGGCCACTGCCTCTGATTAGATAACTGAATTYAGCAGAAATCAAATGCTGTGTGTCAAAGTGAAAAAATTTGTCTTGTTCTGATACCAGGGTTCTTTTAATTCAGATTTTTCTTCACATTTCAATTTTTAGTTTATTGACTGGCTGATCAATATGATGGAATGTCCTACAGAAGCATTGTCAAAATCTTCCATGGACCTACTGAAAGGTAATACGTTTTTAATTGGGTCCTTATTTTTCCATAGTTGTCAGTACAGATCAAAATGCAGTTATTAAAAGGAGTGAGATTTTCTCTTTGAGGAGACTTTCACAGGTAAGTTCACATTCTTACCTGTAACACCTTATGTTGGCTGTCTCAACTGCTGACACTTACAATGTAGCACTTAGGGTACAAAGGACATAGGGGTACAGCTAGTCCTACAGGCTTATTTCATTGATAGATCTGTCTGTGTGGATGGGATAGGAGGTGGACTGACAGCCTAGTAAAGTGGTCTGAGAAAAAAGGRAAGATAAATGAAGTTGCTGAAAAGATATATGAAAAGAAAGATGGAAATTAGACGATGTGTTGAATTATGGTAGGAGTCATAGCCCTCGCATGCACCCAATTGCTCACTTTCATATGTGGGATTGTAAAAACARTCTGTGCAAGTGATTTTAAGAGCACACCACAAATATTCTCAAGTGAAATAAGTGCACTTCTACTTCCTTCCATTAATGTGGTGCTTCCTTTGGACCACCTGATTTGTTGGACTTACAAAAGGCTCCTTGAAATCCWAGTATAAGTTATTTGCATTATTAGGAAAATTAGCCTTTTTTTGAGGCCTGCAGCCTTCAGGCACTGTGATAAATTCCCCTGTAGTGTCTGCTAATCTCCACTAGAAGCAATGCTAACGGCTGTTGGAGAACCTCCTCTGTGTATCAGAGTTCTGATATTCACAGTACATTCTCAAAATGCCCTGATTGAGGTAATTCACTGTTCCCCTTGAGCTTCCCGTTGTTTTTTTCCTTTTACATACTAGAACATGGAACTTCCTTCTGAATAACCAGACTGTGACTAGTTTGATTACTGGATTTTGTCTAAACACATGATCATTTCAGATTGAATTAAGGAATCAATGAATTGCACTTAAGCCTTTGTGCTTCTGTTATTCCCAGAGCCTCCTATGTCCTGGCTTGCATCATGCCGATTGAATTCAAACTTGCTGCAATGTTGGCTGATCTGTGTGCCTAAGTGATAGACTAATTAGAAGATGATCTGATATGATTTCAACAGGAGACATGCCACAAAACGTAGGAAGGGCCTAGTACATTATCACGAGTGAAAGAGTTAGAAAAGAGTCAGTAAAAGTTGAACTAAACCTATGTCTACGTTAGTAAAATTACTACAAAGAATACTCTCATATCCTTTCCTTTGGACTGCACAAATTAATATCATTTGTCTCTGTCTTCACAGTTACACTTCTGGCCTTGAGATCTCTTGCAGAGTTCAAGAAGAAAGCAGTGTGGACTAAAGCATATGGGTGGTAGCTGCATACCATATCTTATCCAATGAAGAAAACTGTCCATACTTGAAAACATAATATTATTAGTCAGGCATCAAGAAGCTGTATATCAAAGAAATTTCCTATCACAAGGCTTTTAATTTGGTTTCATATTCTTTTACCCTTTTGCTCATCACAGCGATTCCTAAGATGGAAAACAGTATTTTGTCTTTGACTGATGTGTTATTGTTTTGCAAATGTGCTGAATCTAAGTACGAAATATACATTCAGTTTCAACTGAGTTGTTTCAGTGACATCTGGGAATCTCAAAAGCTGGAATGGGATATTCCTTTAATTTGTGGAAGCTTTGAAGGAATGGCTGAAAATAAAACAAACTTGTAAAATTTATGTATGCCTGTCAATTTTGCAATGGCTTTATAAAGATCACTGAAATGAGTTGATCCTGATAGCTGTTGTGTTTGCAGCTCCAGGACACCTGCAATTCCCTTTCCACTGGTAACTATTCTTGTCTTCTTTATCTGTCTTTGCACATAAAAAGAGTTTTTCTCTGCCTCTAGGGAAAAGGGCCAATACTTTGGAAAGCAACTCTTTCCCACATTTACCTTAAATAGATTAAACCCTGCTGTTTTCCTTATTGAATACTTTTCTCTTTCTGAAGGAATGGAGAAATTTTCCATGTTGTAATCTTACTAAGGCAGACCTCAAAAAAGCTTTTATATTTAGCAATCCTCTTTGCTGAAGTAGGCAAACATTAACTGAATATAATTACCTGGGCACTGTTCCGTAGTGTCTTTCAAAACTGTACTGGTAAGAGCATTGTTGATTTTTGATCAAGGGAAGGAAGGAAAATATATTGCCATATATCTAGGACACACACTTCACTGGAGGAATTATCTTATTTTCAGGACTGATAATATTTCCTCTATCAGAGGAGGTTTTTGACTTATTGGTCACTTCGTCTGTTCATCCTGGAGGAGACCAAGGTCAGACTTCATCACAGTCTACAGTTTCCTGTGAGGTGAAGAGGAGGGGCAGGCACTGATTTTTTCTTTGTGGTGACTAGTGACACGACCCGAGGGAATTACCTGAAAGTGAGTCAGGAGAGGTTTAGATTGGATATTGGGAAAAGGTTCTTCACCCAGAGGGTGGCTGGGCACTGGCACAGGCTCCCCAGGGAAGTGGTCATAACACCAGTCTGACAGAGTTCAAGAAGCATTTGGACAATGCTCTTAGGCACAGGGTGACTCTTGAGGATGGTGCTGTGCAGGTCTGGGAGCAGGGCTTGGATGCTCCTTGTGAGCCCCTTCCAGCTCAGAATATTCTGTGATTCCATTACTGTTTCTAGGATTTTGTTATTGAGTAAGAGTACTGTATGAAGGCAGTGAGCTTCACACAGGGATTGGGCATGTCTTCATTCATTAGGTGTGTGGAGGATTCATATAGTACTTGTTTGCCTTTCCAAAACAGTGGATAATTAGTAATTTTTTGCTGCAAATGCAGCTGTATAATGACAAAACTGTCTAAAGGTGAATGTGCTGAAGGACTCACTGAAAGCTGTTGTCACCGAGTCAGTATCTCAGTTCAGGACATTTCCATTTGTGTACACCTCTAACAAAGCCACATATGTAACATTTTAATGGTGCCATCTCTAATGTACTGTTTCAAACTACCTTACACCTTTACTCATCTCGGTTTTCATGTGTGCAAGCATTYTAATTCAGATTAACTGTTGTCTTTTTTTAAGGAAATTGCTGGGTGATGCCTGCTTACTGTGTTTTAGTTTACCTAGTGGAACAATATATAAACATCTGAATTAACTGAATCCCTACTGATGTATAGTAAAAAAGCAAAGGGGTGGCATAGCATGGCTTGAGGGTGGCAATGCTAACATAACTGCAGAGAGCAGTGAGAGTTTAGGAGCATATCTGAAATGCTTGTACCCTACCTCACCTGATACAAGAAATAAACAGGATGAACTGGAGGCATCCGTCAGCTCCCAGAGCTGATATCATTGGGATTAATGGTAGAATGGTCCCATGATGGAGTGTTGGGATGCAGAGCTAAAGGCTGTTCAGGAGGGACAAGCAGGTAAGGCAAAGGAGTTGCATTGATAGGACAGATTTCATTGTACATTCTTTACAGTTAGTGATAATGTGGTTGAAAGCCTCTGAGTGAGAAATTAGGAAGATGGAAAACAAAGTTTCATTCTAAGTGTCTACTGCTTAGAAGACACTAAGCAGTAGACATTTCAATCAGCCACGATGCTAGCATTGATTATTTAATCTATAGAAAATGAGGAGAAATATCTGGATCAGTAGTTCTTGTCCTTATGGAAAATCTCAACATCCCAGACATCAACTGAAAATGCCAGACAACTGTGACAAGGAAGTCTGAAGAATTCCAGAAGTATGCTGAAGATAATTTGTTATAAGCATTCATTGAGCCATCTAGAAAAGATGCCTCCCCCCAGACCCCAATTTACTGTTCATGAATAGAGAAGATGGGATTTTAGGTAGCTTTTCYGGCCACAGTGATCATGAAAATGATGGTTTTAAATATTTAGTGTAAATGAAAAAAAAAATCAGCAGAGCTGCTATCCTAGATGTCATGACAGCAAATCTTAAACTGCTCAGGGAGCTAGTTAGTAGTGTCCTCTGGGAATCTGATTTTCAGGGCTTAGMGATCCATGAGTGCTGGTCAGTCTTTAGGAATGACCTTTTAGAAGCATAGGAGCAAGCAATCACACTGTGCCCAAAGTAAAGAAAGAATGACAGTACAGTAGCTTGGCTGAATGGGGAACTCCTTGTGGAACTCATGAAGAAAAGAAATTGTATGATCACTGTAAGCGAGGTCAAGTTTCACAGGAAGAGTACAGAGCTGTGACTCCGACATATAGGGAAAAACACAAAAGTTCAAAGCTCAGAGTTGAAACTGGCCAGCCTTGGGTGAAATAAAAAAAAAAAAAAAAAAAAAAAAAAAAAAAAAAAAATAACAAAAAAAAAAAAAAAAAAAATTAAAAATAAAAAAAAGTATGTTTAGAGCAAGAGGAGATCTAAGGAAAATATTCACCCAACACTTACCGAAGATAGTCACCTAACAAAAAGGGTGAAGAAATGGCAGAGACATAATGCCCCAGTCTTTAATAACACTGGTAGACATTGGTCTGGCCAGTCCTCTCACTTACAAGACATATAGCRGCAGTGAATTTCCGTTTCTGGATGCTGAAATTGTAAATGAGCAGTTGTATCAGTTTAATCTTCTGTACGTCCAAGGGGCCTAATGGGATTCATCCCAGAACACTGRAGGAGCTTTCTCTTGATAGTCAAAAGCGGGGAACCTTGCTGACTGGAAGGCTGGAAACATCACAGTTAACCAGAAGGGCATGAGGGAAGACACAGGAAACTACAGGCCTGTTAGTCTAACCCCATTACCAGGGAAAATTTAAGGAAGTCTTGTTGGGTATTATTGAAAGGCATTTAWAGAACAGTACAGTCAACATGAGCTCACAAATGGAAAGTGCTGTGTGACTTGTCTGATACCCTATGATAGGGTCACCCACTTAGTGGGGTTTTTGATACTGTCCCTCACAACATCTGTCTGAACAAGCTGTTCAGTGGTGAGAGGAGCAGGTTTATGGTGCACTGGTTAAAGAACTTGTTGAAAGACAAGAGTTCAAAGGGTTGTAGCGCTTGGGATAGTCACCAGCAGTGTTCCTCCAGATTCAAATCTAGGGCCAGTTTGATTCAATGTATTTATCCATGATCAGGAGACAGGAGTTGAATACAAAATTTGCTGATAATACCAAACTTGAAAGYTGCTGTTAACTCTTGAGGGACATGAGGCCTAGCAGAAAGATCTGGATAGATTGAAGTATTTGGCTATTATCAGTGGCATGAAATTTAGCAAGTTAAAATGATGGCGTCTGCATCTGGGACAGAGTAACACCTCACACAATGGGAAGAAGAGTGGTTGGGGAGCAGCCCTGCAGAAAGAGATCTGGAGGTGCTGGTATCTCAAGATAGAAAGATTTAAGTTCACAGAATACAGAATTGTTGGAGTGGGAAGGGTCCTCTGGAGGGCAACTCCTCTTGACTCCTCTACCATTTGACTAAGAAGTTATCTTCCAGTAACTACAGGAGCTTTCTTGCTGTGTCTGCCAAGCCATATTGTGCCTGCAAGTATCAGGGTTGTTGAATTCCTGGAGGAGAGCCAGGGCCTGTGATCTCAAGGCTGTTCCAGCTGCCCACAGAAAGYTTCATCAGCTTYCTCATCCTGASCAGGTGTCCTGTAGTAAACACCCACGACAGTGTCACCCATTTTAGCTGTGCCTTAATTCCTGCCCATAAGCTCTCAATTCATTGTCTGTCCCTGGGCAGAGCTTGATCCAGTACAGCTGCTCTCTCACAGAAAGGCCAACTCCACCAGCTCACCTTGCTGATCTGTCCTGTCTGAAAAGCACACAGCCATCCATGACAACATTCCAGTGATGAGCTATCCCCTGTCCCAGTCACTGCAGTGAGATCATGGTTCTGTGACTGCTCACAGGTTTCCAGTTCCTGTTGATTCCCCATGCTCTGTGCATTTGTGTACAGGCACTCCAGGGAGGCAGTCGGGCACCCAGGTTCCGTAGAAGAGGTGTAAGAGGATTCCCCATGGCTGTGCCCACCCTTGTTGTGCTTAGCCCTGGGACTCATCTGGAGGCAGCCAAGGTTGCCCTGGTTGGCATGGCCCACTCACCAGGAGGAAGCAATGGCAGGAGCATCGCCACTTTGGATCCACACACCAAACGCTTCAGTTTAAAGCCCATCTCACAAACTGACCAGTCTGCTGCTAGAGCATCTCTTGCCTTTTTCACACAARTGGACCCCATTTCTTCCGAACAAGCTACAATCATTGAAGTAGAACTCATTGTCATAAAAGCCATTGTCTCAAACATCCATCTGCCTGCCCAATCTGAGGTTTTCCAGGAACTCAGGTGAGGCATTGGAGCTGAAGTCACAGTGGCCTGTTGTGGTCACACATGGAATGCCGACTGCCTCAATCTCCCAACTGCATGCCCCAAGTTACCCCAGTACTAGGAGGAGGTGGGGAAGTTGTCTGGTTGTAAACTTCCTGCCTTTTTCATGCAGTTTAGCTTTGGGCGTYTTCTCCATAGTGAATTTTAAAGAATCCTTTTCCTATTCCAGCCTTTTAGCCAGCTGTGAGATTTGAGACGTAACATTTTTTAAACATAATAAACATGACTTAATCTATGATGGGTTTGACCTCAGCTTGCTTCCAGATGTCCAYTCAGCCCTACCTAAACAGGACATTCATTTTCCCTCCTCCTCCTCAACAGGACAGGGAGAAAATAGAATGAAAAAAGTTCATGGGTCAAGATAAACTCAGCGTGATCATTTACCATTCACTCTCACAAAAACAGATTGAACTTGTGGAAGAAAAATTTATTACCAATTAAAAATAGAGTAGGATGCTATGAAAAAAAGGCTAAACTAAAATTACCTTACCCCCACCACTTCTTTCTTCCCAGGCTCACTTTACTCCTTCATTCCTGCATCTTCTACTTCCTCCCTCCCCAACAGTACAAGGTGGGTAGGGCACTGGGGTTTTACTCRGTTAACAAGCCTTAATCTCTGCTGCTCGTTTCTGTCCACACTGTTGCCCTGCTCCAGCAGGGATGGGATACAGTCCTTCATGGGTTCTGCTCACCAGCTGCAGCTCTTCAAGCACTGCACTGGTACAGGTCATTTCCATGAGCTACAGTCCATTAGGAAAAGGCTTCTCCAGTGCAGATCCCTAATGGGCCACAGTTCCTGAACTGCTTTTGCTCTCCATGGACTGCAGCTTCCCTCAGGGCACAGCCACCAGCTCCAGCCTGGGGTCCTCCACAGGCTGCAGTGCAGATACCTTGTCTGCTGTGTTTCTCCATGGGGTGCAGAGGAACAACCTGGTCTACCATGGTCTCCAYGGCCTGCAGGGGAATCTGCTGCAGTGCCTAGAGGAGCACTTTTTCTCCTTCCCCATTGACCTTGGTGTCTACAGTGCTATTTCTCTTATATTTTCCTTACTCTTCTTTCTCACAGTAGCTGCATAACATTTCTTACATTTTTTAACATTTTCAAAGAGATGCCATGCCATCATCTTTGCTGTTTGGTTCAGCARTGTCCTGCAGTGGCCAAATTTTGGAACTGGCTGGAACCAGCTKTTTCTGGCACAGAGGAAGCCCATGCCTTCTTGTGGAGGCCATTCTTGCAGCTTCTCCACTGCCAAAGCCTTGACATGTAAAGCCAATACACTATCACTTGCCATRTTTTCTCCTATAGAGTTAACTCCAGGAAGCTTGGAGACGAACATGTTAGATTGAATTTCCAAGGGAGAAATGTTCATGTTTCAACTTTAGCAAGTTATACAGTGATTTGATGTGGACTTATTCTGGCTGTCTTCATCAAAATTGTCATCTTATTCACCTGCTCTATATGTTTCTTCACGTTGTTCAGACTTGAATCAGTTTGGGTCGGACAGAAGGCCAAAGTGTAAGTACACCTGTTTCTCTACTAAGTTCCAAATCTCTGTTTGCAGTGCTTTGAAGAAAGAATAATCCACAGTTGACACTGAACTGCTGTATGTGTGATCTTGRTGTTTATGGAATGCAAGTACTCAGTGATCACAATAGTCTGTAGGCATTGTCTGCCACATCTATTACATAAACAAAAATTATAGCGGGTGACTTTTCATAACAAAATAGTTTAGCTTCACTGTTGCCTTATATAACCTCTTTTACTGTATGGTTTAAAAAATCATACAGGTAAAAGCCTCTTCATATTGTAGTAGTGTTCCGTTTCCCTGTAAATATTATCTTCTCTCCTACTCCTATTTTCTTGCCTCYCTTCCCACAGTTTTCAGTCAACTGAAAAAAAAATTAGCCTCACTTTTCTCCCCCACATGCTTGAAATGAAATGTAGGTGATAATCAATATGGATGTTTTTCTGATAAAACATCAGAAAAGCTCCTGCCAGCCTCTAAGGAATTATTGGCTGATTTTGCATGTACAATCCACTGGGTTGCTGTGTATATTCCTCATTCCGAACCTTTGAATGGCCTGTGTTCTAGTTGCATTCTTGCAGATTACCCTCCAGATGTATGAGGAGCAAYACATTTGAGTAAAATGCCTAGAAATTTTGCACATGGCTTTTGACAGTCATTCAGTTCCCTTTAAAGAACGACATGGATTTGACCTGACTACATCACACTTCTTTTGCACATATCTATCTGCTTTTCAGCATGGAAGAAAATCATTGCAGGGGAAGAGAGAGACATGTGAAGCACATAAGTGTTTATTTCTGACACTAAAATATCCCCTTGAATATACAGTAGATGAGTACCRTAACACATGCCTTTCTGATCTAGCTGCATTTTTGGAATGTTCTTTTGATAAATTAAGAATGGGCCCAGAAGGTGAGGGATGCTTAGTGAAAGCCTGGGGCTAATCAGCATGTCATCTCATAGGTTGCAAAGGTTCTGACTTCTCCTTCAAAGATTCCAGTTCCAAGCAATTTAGCATTTATGTSTGAGGTACATTCATGATGGCCTTGTATAAAGTAATCATACAAATTAAATTATATTGTCATTACAGAGTATCTGTAGCTMGTGAGGTAACCATTAACACCGAAATAAGTATTGTTGGTGTGATTGTGAACTCTTCAATTTTTTCAGAATTCCATAATATATGTTAGAAAAAATATATTAATTTAAAAAACTCTGGCCATTTGAAGTCAAAACTTTCAAAAGTTTTGAAAGGGTGTTCCATTTTTGAGGTGCATTCAAGAGACCTGCTTTTTCTGAAAATTCTACACAGATAATGTTCATGYGAAGAGAAGTTTGGCATTGAGAAATCTTTGTTCACTTTGTTTTTAACCTATGATATTCAGCAGTCCACTAGGAACGTATTTTGTCCTTCCAAACAAAATATCAACTTAGCTTCTCTTGTTTTTGATGTTGCCTGTCCCTAGGTGTGCCTTTCTCTCGTAGAAGAGGTTCTGGATGATAAAGCACATTCCTGAATCAAAACACAAAATGGTGTAAGAACAAGAGAGTAGGATTCAAACTTCARTTAATTCAGAAGGAACAGTAAGAGCCTTCATTTGGCAACCTTGCACAGTTTCTTCCATGWACTTAGGAACAGAACTATATCATAAAGATGAGATCCTTCAAATTCACGTTAATGCCAGTGACAGAACAAAGAATTTTCTGTGATGCAGCTTAATTAAGCAGAAWTTTTTCCAAAGTATTTTGATGAGAAGAAGGTTTTGTAGTGGCCTAATTTTTTCATTCTTTTGAAAAATCAAGTTGCAAAGGACTTATTTTAGATATAACATCTTATCCCAGCTAGACGGGATGGGTGAGGATGAGTTGCAYAGAACCAGAGTATAATCAAATGGGAATTGAGTTTTTTTTTTAAAAAAAAGGAAACAAAAAACCAAGTTTTTCTATGTAGCTGTAAAGCTAGGATCACTGAAACAATTTTTATTTGTTTATGCTTTTATGTGCCATATACATGGTGTATCACTATTTGTATTTGAAAGATACTGGAAATCAAAACAGGCAGTGATGCACTTCCCTGCAGTGGTCTGCAGGAGATGTGGCAAAGTTAGTTTGTGAAAGGCCCAGCACTGATGTGATTTTTTATTGCCATAGGCATCCCAGTTTTGTTGAGAACCTGCTTTCTGCAAGATGAAACACTTACCTATAAAGAGCACTGGCAGGTACATTTTCAGAACATAGGGGAAGTAGATTGAGAAGGCAAATGGAAATGGTAGCTTGATGGAGTATGTGCCAAAGGATTCAAAATAAGGCAGTGATACACAAATTGCAAATCCTGTAAAAACATGGTAAATCCTTAGTAACAACGAAGTGGAAGATCATAAAAAAGCTTAAAGTACAATTGAGTTACCTATTATATACCTATACATATGCATGGATGCACATTTTCTCCTTGGGTTCAGTTTTGTACGTTTGGGGTGCTAATTGCTCTTAATACTAGAGTTAATAAGTACAGCCTATTTATTAACAAGTTCTCTCAGTAACAAGTGCTTTTGGTGTCTTCTCAGTGGGCAGATTTCTCAGTMTAAGTATGATAATGTGCTAAGCATTGCCTGAGCCAATAAGGTCAGCCTCAGTAGGGGAGAAGCTTTGCTGTCTAATATGCTCAGTCTGGAAGGGAGGAACCTATATGTCTTTTATGACAGTATTTTTCTGCTTTACTCATTTTAAAGAATGAGTAAAAATTTTTAAAAATTGAAATAAAACCAAGCAAACAAAAAACCCTCAAAACCTACCAGTCACACAAACCCCAAACCCCAGAGARTCCATATGAAAGAAAAAAATGAAAGAGAAATGTAGATGACATACAGGTTAATATGAAGGTTTATAAACATTGCATAAACATTTATGACAACTTTGGCAACACATGAGGAACTATGTTAAACACAAATGGCCATCAAAGCGATCACATTTATTAAGGAAGCAAGTGATTGGTACCCTTCCCACCTCCTTACCTTTAGCCAGAACTGAAAGGGGATAAAGCAGGATGCACAGTGAGAAGTTGAGCCATGTCAGTGGTAGATAGTATATTCCCATTCTTGCCAACATGTTGTAAGTGTATCTGCAATAAGAGGAAAGCAGATGAGCTCAGAAGAAATCATGATGTCTTTAAAAACTGGAATTGGAAATTTGGAAAATTGGAAAATTTAAAGGAATTGCAGAAGAGCTTGGAGCTATCTGAGYAAATTTCAGAGTGAGCAGTGGTTTTAAGGTTCCAATGCCTGAAAGTAGATGGTTYATTTTTTCAGAAGGGTTGTCTGTGATGATAGTACCCTAGAGCAAGCAGACAGCAATAAAGCCCTCCAGTCAGAACGCTGTATCAGAAACCAGCATGATTTCATACTGGTCTGTCAGAAAATGGATTTCAGACAGGAGTGCTGCAACTGAGAGGGGCAGGCAGAATATGATGGTCACCTGGGGCTGAGAAAATGCTGATTTATAACTGCGGAGCTATCTGAATCACTGCTGGAGAAGGTTAAACAAGAAGGCAGTTGCAGGTACTTAACCTTTTGTAGTACATCTGCCCCTCTCCTGGACCTCAGAAGGGGCAATAGGTCCTAAAAAAGCTGTTGGTCTCCARTGTATTGCAGCATTCTGTTCTTACTGTGGCTGTTACTGTTGCTCATTGGGAGACCTGAGTGCCCAGGACTTCAGTCTCCAAAGGTGACCTAATCTTCGTTTGATCTTAAAGTGGTACAGCAGCTTTCCAAACACTGGAGAAACAGGTCTGATCACATTTTTGGTCAGCTGAAAGACTTTTTGCAGACATACTTAGAGGTATGTAAATCTATTACCCAGAACTTAATGACAGATGAAACTAATGTTAAAYGCAGTTCTGGTATTCCATTCTCATTGATTAATTTGATCAATTTTACATCATACCTTGACTGCAGAAGAGTTTGATAGGCTGAAAATGTACYATTGTCCCTCAAGGATGCCCTCTGCAACCTCAGAATTGTCTCCATTTTTTATTATTGTTGCTTTTAAAGCTGAATGTCAACCCAATATAAGAAGGAAACAGCCACTCCCTCTCTRTATAACCTCATGGGCTGTTCATGGTATAAGCAGGAAAGCAGGTACAGAAAACCTCACAGAATTTGCTCTCAGTGTATCACTAGCCATGATGCATATAGTAAGAAGTCCTTCAGGAAAATTGATGTGCCTTTAAGTTTATGTGGAATAACTTGTAATACTTCAAGAGTAGTTGACTAAGGGATGGAATAGATCACTATGCACTTTTAGACATAAACTTTTCTTTGAGATATTAGAACCTGGCACTGATGCTGTAAAATAAATCAGGTAAAAATTCTAAAAATCAGGTAAAAACTCTAATTCTAGTGAGTCATACTATGGTTTATTTGAATTGGTCATTTGCTKCTATGGACCACAACAGTTTTCTTGTTAAACAACTGCTGTTACTGCAGTGGTGCTGAAGTCTGTTCTTTAGCAAGGGTAGAAAATAACAGTGCATSAATAGGACTATTATGTACTGAGAGGACTTTACAGCCAATATTGTTTATACTTTTGGCATTTTTCCAGCTGCACAGAACCTTTTTGTTTCAGATTAGATTCTACTATTTTAGCTTTACAGACTTCGAAAAGAAATGGGATGGAACTATAATCAATTAATGCAAGCAGTAGCCTATTAACACATGTAGTTCAAAATACTCTGAAGCTGACCTAAAATCTTTATCAATTCTATCTGACATTTTGCTTCTTCAGATCTCTTTTATAAAATACATTGCTTTTGATGTCTAGATCCATATTCTTCATTCAGTCCCCTAAGCAACATATTTAAATTAGCAGAAAGCTATTTCAGCAGGAAAAAAAACAATTGCAGCAATTCATAGGTTGCTGTGAGAGCTGTGTCTTCTTAAAATGCTTCTTCATTCCACTTGTCTGACCTCCTATAAGTCTACAAACTAAGATTCATAGATGTTTATGTTACATATGAGAAATATTTGCTGTTCTTGTCTACTACACCAAAACTCTGTCTCTGCAGCAAGAGCTCTTGGCTTTTTGGAAAGCACAATGCAACTAACCCAGAATAGTCTTTCTGCCTTAGCAAGAAGTTTTGCTCATGTTGCCTTACTGTGCTGTCAATCTTGGATTAAAGTGGATAAAAAAATAAAATAATAAAGCAACAGAATGGTAATGGCAACCAGGATGGTTTCAGGAATTGCTATTCTCCAGAAGGTAGTTGTGAGTTCCTTCTAAGCTTTTGTTAAAAACATCAAAGCCTTGGAACTACAAATGCTAATGCAGCCTGCTAATGCATTGCTCTATCTTACATCTGTAAGTTGSTCTGCCACTCAACCATGTGGATTCTTGTAAAAAACATTAAGTAACTTAAAAGGTTTGAKCTTTTATTTAAAAATGAATAATATGCTTTGCCAATTTTGAAATAATTAAATTAGCCTGCTACACAGTGGGGGTGGAGTTCTACTGGCAAGAATAACCCATTTCCCCTCTGGTTTTGACATTGCCTCCTTACCTGATCACATCTAATAAATTCCAAAGGAAAAATAAAACACACACGACATATTTCCCTTGAACTTCTTCCTGACTGTTKATCACGACAAATAAAACAATTATTCTCTCAGTGATCTGAAAAGAAAAGAAAATTTTGAATTCAAGTAGCACCTTCTGTAGCTGTTATTTCTGTGGCATTTTGGCAAAACAGGAGTTCTCTTTACACAAAATCAGCAGTGAATCAGCTTTGCATCGTGGCCTGCTTTTATTCAAGGTCCTTCAGCAGAGGGAAGCGGACGCTGCTGGCTGCAGCATCAGAGACCTGTTATGGTAAGTGTGGAGGTTTGCTTTCCAGCTGGGATAACTTGGGTTTGTATCCAAGGAACTCTGTGGATGAGCCTGTGGAGGTCATGGAAGCAAAGACTATTCCCACTAAACGTGGGTGCCTGGAGGGCTGGCAAGGATAAGCTTCCCTGCTTGTAGGCTGTGTGGGAGGCAGTGGGATACAGATGGCCCTTTCTGGGGGGGTCGTGTGCCAGAAAGTACTAATCTTACACTCCCAGCTCTGTTTTTCATATCTTGGAGATCTGTGTCCCAAGGAATCTCTTTTATGTAAGATTTGCAGAAAAAAGGAGGAAAAGTAGAATTCCTTATCTTTCTCTCCATCTTATTCTTTGTTAGGGGAAGTGGGTTTAAGCTTGTCACTTACGTGAATGATTGCCATAGTATTTATGTTCTAACATTTTTCTAGTGGTTGAACTTTATCCAACCCACAAATGAAAAGATAAAAGTGGATTAAACAGGCAGTGTCTCCAGCTTAAAACAAATACTTCGTTAATAYTAAAGCTCAAGAAATTCAAACCAAGTGTGTCTTTTTGCAGCTTTCCTGACAAGTTTTCTAACAGTATCTATGCCCTGTCCTGTAAAGTAAGCATACTGCCAAGAGTTGTTTGTCAAGCTGTCCCAGAACAGAACCAATTCACTCTGACATTCTGAAAGTATTGCAGTAAAAAAACATGTACCTAAGCAGTTTATATGAATCAATATATCAGGTTGCGTTTGCTTACCCATTGCCATGTCTTCGATAAGGTACCTTAGTTTTAATGATTTCAGAGGTTGCAATATCAAGTCAGTTAAAAGTTACAAAATGAAAGTGTATTACCAAGGTTGTTTTTATCAGTTTGGTTTCCCCTTACTCCTACATTAAACAAAGTAAGAATTTTGCCTCTTAGCAAATTTGTGTGGTAGTGTTGCTACATAATATTTACAGGTTCCTGCATGGACCATTCTCACTTCGTACTCTATTTCTGCAAACCACGCCTGTTAGATAAAGCAGCCTTCACTTCACTATTCAGCAAAATTAGTGAGAGCAATTTTTCATACAGAAAGAGAKTATGTCATTTCCCAGGGATCTGGTTCCCCATCTTGGAAAGCATTGAGGAGCCACAACAGCTAAAAATGGGTTTGCTGTTTCTCCTCCTCCTCTCACCATCATCTTGTGCTGCTGATCCCATAGGTCCCTAAATGAGCAATTGATTTCCAAAAAGGTCAGATGTTGGCAGACTTCCATAGAGATGGGTCAGGAATTGGAAAGTGAGAGCTAATATGTCCTGTGTTTGTACTCTGATGCTGAGGAACATGGCAAAAACATGGGGAAACTGGAAGTATTGATGCAGATCTGAAACCAGATAGAACAGAGATACAAGAAACATGGCAGGGCAACCATCACAAGAAGGAAATCAAAACAAAGGTAAAAGCTGTGAGCATTGGATGGGATTTGTGTGCTGGAGAGAACGGAAAAATAGAATCTGAGTTAAAATTGTTAGATGAAGAGTGGTAAAGGATGCAACATTGGTGGTGTGGGCATTTTGTTACCTAAAATCAGACCCTAAAATCAGAGATGTGGAGAGAGAGTTCTGCAATATTGTTAATACAAGAGCTATTTCAGAGAATTGCCACACGTAATTGTCCTAGAGACCAAAAGCTTTATCATGATAATGAAAAGATGGACATGTTTTTATATATCAGAAGATTTTCCAAAAGAGAGGTTCACTCACTCTTCAAGAAGTGGGTGAAAATGGAAAACAGCATGGGATAAATGATCAGGATCTGGTCCCATTTTAGTGAGAGATAGGACAAGCAGTAGGAAGGTAGCTACCATCTCTGGTTTCAAAAAGGTGTATGTTGGCCAGTGAGACAGAGTGACTATGAAGACCCAAAATTCAGCCTCATACTCTGGAAGAGGAGGAAGCTGTGGATTTTCTCCTCACTCCRGKATACAAGTAGAAACACAAGGCAGTGAGAACCAYCTAGATGAGGCTCGGCAGACTTCCRCCATCAGAGATTCACACTGGASAAGGGGAGCAATGGAGGCACTCAGCTTTACTAGTTATATGATGGAATAACTCAGTAACCAGACTGTAATGTATGTTACACACTCRCAAGAGCAGGAAACTAAACATGGCACAAAGTGGTCCCCTTGAGGTATTTTGTTGCTGTTAGACTGCAGGCTTATCTGGCAAGCAATGGGCTGCACAAAGCAGCCACCAGACACTGAAACCAGAAACACATGGCCTTGCTCTGGAGCACATCTGTGGGGCAGGRCACAGACCTGGCTGCTCAAGACAATCCTAATGTCCCCATGAGGACAGACAGTGACATCCTACCTCTTTCTGCATAAATCAGAAGGTTGCCTGATTGCCTTATTCTCTTTCCTTTCATAGTACTCCTAGCTTTAGGTAACCCACACAAATCAAAGGTAAATGCAGCAGTTGGTCAGAGGCTGAGGACCTTTTCTCTAAGTGAAGAGGCAGGGTGCTACCTGGAGAAGAGTAGTGTGTGTTGATATTGTGCCTCTGTACAATCGTATCTGTAAGCATATATACATGGAGTCAATACACACACATATGTGAATACACACGTATACACCCATAGATAAAATGCATGTGCTGCTGCTCAGCCATGGATCATTTCCTTTATGGATCATCCATCCTTGCATAAATTAAAATGCAATATTCTCTGTTGCTAATCTCTTGCTTCAAAATTAAAAAAACGCACAGAACTACAAGTCCTGTTTTCACATTCAAGAAAAGGAAGTACGTGCTAACATATCACAAAGCATGAATACGCTTTCAGTTTTCATTCCTTCTTTAAAATCAAATTGGAATTACCTTCCTTTTCCGACACTGATCTCTCACAGGATACAGCAAGTTCTGTAGAGTGACGTAAATTTCTGCAAGACAGCCTGAGTTCTTTRATCAAGTAAGTGAAACAGAGCAAATTTGGCTAGAGGAAACAGCACATTCACTTCCATTTTTTAATAACCATGACTGTGCAGTATTGCACTTGGTACCTGAATTCTTACATAGCTCTTCAATTTAGTGAACATAAAATAAAATAAAATAAAATTAAAAAAAAAAAAAGAAAGTCAGAAAAGTTGCTAAATATTTAAAGTTAAAAATAAAAGTTTTTATCACAAAGCCATAGTACATTGCTTTTAGTTTGGTAAATCAAATCCTGTTTGCACAGGATGAAGAACTGCTGTTAGGTTTACAAAACTCGTTCACCTGAATTTTGTTACACTTTCCTGTTTCCTTACTGTGGTACCAGTCTTGTCAGCTTTTACTCCCCAGCCAGGAGTAACACCTTTCATTATCTTCTGTTTTGGTGACAATAATGGCATGTGACATGTTCTCCTGCCCTCCTCCAATTATTCAAGATGTGTCCTGAGAGACATCCCTTTGCACCAGCTTTGTGACCATCCCCTGCCTCACCTTCCCACAGCACATCTCTCACACAGAATTCATCTTTCTCTCATGATGTGACTTGTGATCTACCTTATTCAGATGTCTGGTGGCCCTGAGACTTTGTCCCTCGATGAGTCTTTCCAGAAGACTTCTCTSAGTTGTTTTTCACTATCTGTAATGTGTATCTCAAAGTATTTTTCTTAAAAGCTCCTAAATCACAGCAAATTCAATAGAAGGCAGAAATCTTTCACTCAAGGATTAATTTAAATCCTGTATTTGTTATGATGCCTAAAGAACCACCAGCCACCACAGGGCCCTTTCACAGCTTGTTTTATTCAATGTTAATTTATACCTCCACCCATGTGCTTCCCTGACGTTGCCTAAGCCAGCTGTTCTCTCATCCCAGTGCTCATCCAAGGTGAACTTCACTGCAGATGCGCCTGTTATGAGGGATGCATACAAGGATATGTATAAAAGCTCAGAGTCAGAATAGGTGGTGGGAGCACAGAATCAGTGCAATCAAATTCTTGTACCTTTACCAATGCTGTAGTCTACTAGGCAGCAAGGTAAGCATCTCTTAACTAACTGTACTTCCCTAGCTCATTTAATTCCTAAGAGGCAGTGAGGAAAGTGTGACAAGGCGTGGTAATAGTGTTGGTACACAGCTGCTTAACCTGCACTCTCAGCCAAAGTGGGTAACCCACATAAAAGCAGAGTCTTCTCCAAAGAGCTTGTACATCTTGCTTGGACAGCATGAGGCTGCTACTAACATCAAGGGAAGAGAACTGTTTGTGGTGAAAGTGCAGCTGGGGAAAGTACGGATCCAAGGCCGTATTTGGTGTGAGGTGAACACTGAGAGTCACAGTGCCATGTGGCTCCTGGAGCCGCCTCCCCATGCTGCCCTGGAGAGCATTGCATAAACGGTGCTGCCCAAGAAAGGTCACCGTTTTCTTGCTCAGAATATCCATTTTATACTAATGTCATTTGTGGCAACAGAGAACAGTGTTTGTGCAAGCTTCCCCGATCTCTGCCTTCTGGCTAGGAGAGAAACAGACTATGTCAGGGCTGGGGAATGTGTAAACTCTGCCAGGACAAGCCTTGCTTTAATGACTAAGAGCAGGCTGTTCTTCTCTCCAAGACATGATGTGAAATTTGTTACAGGTCATATTAGAGAGGGGACTTTTCTTTCCCTAGATTAGTGTAAAAGCATGTGGATTTAGGSAGGGAAAAGCACTCACTTGCATTTTGATGAATTTGCTACCATACTTAGTGAGCAGTGTAAAGAACAGAGATCTGTATTAGTCAATTAATCAATTAGTTAATTAGTTATTTAGACAATTAGTTAATGGAGATTTGAAAAGAGGAACATCTTCACTCATAAATGTGTCATTTGACAAACATGGGTTATCCAGAAAATTAAAAACATAACTAAYTACTCTTCATCTTCTACCTTCTGAGTGCTGAGAGCAGTACGAGTTTCACCAGTATTCAAATGCTAAAGATTGGAAAAGTTAGAAGGTAAATTCAAGTTATAATTTTGCTTTTTCCAATGCATTAAGGAAAAAACCCCAAAACTTGAGATTAATGCCCAAAAGGGAGAAAAGAACAGTGTGTCAAGGAAAATGTGTCATTTTCTTTCTGCTACAGCATGTGATCTTTTGTCTGGCTTTCTGCCAATGGCTGAACATATGACAAACCAGGAAGGAAAAAGACCAGCCTGGTTAAACAGAGAAATTAATGTTGGAGCTCAGAGGAAAACAGAGTGTATCACCTCTGAAAGGATGGGAAGCTAACTTTTGGAGGACTACAGGGATGCTGGGAGGTTATGTAAGGGASAAAATAGAAAGGCCGAATGCCCCTGGAATTTTATTTGGCCACTGCAGTTGGCCACTGACCCACTTTTTCAGGTGGCCACTCATCTGGACATTTTCTGAGTCCCTGCTGAGGGCCAAGTATGGGGCACTCACTGCTCAGTTTCACTCAGAAAAAGGTTGAGACAACAGTTCTTTCCCAACCAGCCCAGTTCTGAGGAAGCAATTCCTGCAGTTAGCAAACAATCAGCAGACCAGGCTCCCTGAGAGAGGGTGCAGGTACAACTTTCAGGGTAGTTGAGCCCAAGCTCATGTGTGTCAGTCATGAGAGGAGAGTCTTGAGSAACAAACTTACCTGCAAAAACCTGGGGAGGAGACGGCTTTTGTCAATGCCAACGAGGATGTGTAGGATCTCCAGTACAGATAACAACTGGCAAAGGCGCATTACAAGTCCTATGGAGTAAAACGTGTCAGCCAGCGAATCTACAGACAAAGGGAAGAGGARGATTAGAGGATGGTTATGTGGCAAAGTCTGGAGCACCTACTGGGTTTGCTTTTACTCTATCATCACTGGAAATGACAAGAAATAAGTTCATGCTGTACCAAACTTCTGGGTAGCAGAAGCAAAGCTTCAGGGAGTGGAGGAGGCAATCCACTCTGTGTGTGTGGCTCTGACACAGAGGCAGGAAGCTGAGAAAAAAATTCCCTATATTTACTGCATGGGCAAACACTGTGCAGGATGCTCTGGTTTAGAGATATCGCTTTAGGTATTTCTAAATAGGAGAAAATGTTGAGGAAATGCATGAGGAATTTCTAAACACTAGGAGATGTTGAATTCTGGCCTGTATCTGTATCTATGGTACTGTCTAGAACAAGTAGYCCAGAAAGTAGGCATTTTATATGCTTACAACGGTCACCATTATAAATAATTTTAAATTTCCAGTCACTAGTTTTCCATTTTTGTGTCTTAACCCCAGGCAATAGAAAGAGAAATATTTTGTAATGTTTTTGAAGATAGAGTCATGTGCAATAACCACAACGATATTCCCTTCTGGTGGCTTCAGTAAGATTAGTATTTGCCATAATGACTGGACCCAGTCACATTKAGGTCTATGTCTAATTCAAAAGTTACTAGCATGCTGCTGAATATTAAAGCTCATTAGCAAAACAAGAGCTTCACTCCAGGTGATAAGGGGATAACACAGGCACAGGTAATTTGTTCAGTTTTTTTAATGAATTATCTTTCTAATTGAATTACAGTACCTGGTATTGGACATACACACGTTCAGAATATTAACCTTATCTCTAATGTGATATTTTCTGCGTGTCTGTTACTCCCTCTTAAAATGTTTAAGGAAAATAGAGAAGGAATCTTACCCTTTCCAAATGTCATGAACCTGATCATCATATTTGTAAATATCCATGAATGTCCACAGAATTGCATTAAGTCATACACGAACAGGTACATGTTCATGGTAAACCTGTGGAAATTGAAAATAATGAACTATAAGACTTAAAACAGCATTTTATAACAGTAAGAAACTGCACCCTCTTTGGACATGTTAGTCAGTCAAAGGAAAAGAGCTRAAATTGGGAACAGCTCTGCCAAGAAGGGCTTGGGGTGTTGGTRTGGGGGAGGCTGGACATGAGCAATCCCAGCCCAAAGAGCCAAACGTGTCCTGGGCTGCATCCAAAGCAGCGTGGGCAGCAGGGGAGGGAGGGGATTGTGCCCCTCTGCTCTGCTCTGCTGAGACCCCACCTGGAACACTGCACCCAGCTCTGGGAACCCAGCACAGGAGGGACAGGGACCTGATGGACACAGTCCAGAGGAGGGTCAACAAGTTGATCAGAGCTATGGAGCACCTGTCCTATGAGGAAAGCCTGAAAGAATTAGATTGTCCAGCCTGGAGAAGACWTCAGGATGACCTAATTGTGGCCTTCCAGTACATGAAGAGAATTTAACTAGATAGAGACTATTTGCAAGAGCATATAGTGACAGGAGAAAGGGGAATCGCTTTAGACTGAAAGACGGCAGAGTCAGATTAGATATTAAGGAGACRTTTTTTACTGTGAGGGTGCTGACCACTGGCACAGGTTGCCCAGAGAAGTTGTGTATGCCCCATCCCTGTCACTGTTCAAGCCTGCCAGAAGGATGAGGCTCTGAGCAACGGGTCTAATAGGTGTCCCTGCCCATGGCAGGGGTCTTGGAACTAGATGAATCTGAATGTAATACATAAATTCTTACTGTCTCTTCCAAGCCAAACCATTCTTTGATTCTATGATTCTATGATTCTATGATTCTATGATTCTATGATTCTATGATTCTATGATTCTATGAAATAGAAACAGATCAGTGTAATCTGTGTCTCCCAGAAGTCCCAGAGCAGAACTATCTAATGGATCAAAGGCTCCCCTGCTTGCTACTTAGAGATGCTCAAAAAATTTTTCTGAGTTTCTACCAATCATTAGGGTGATATGTGCCATAAAGCAATATTTGTGCCTCCAGAAGAAAAAATATCTAAACAAAGACACTCCACTGCCTGCTGGATTCAAGTTGCATTTAATAAGAACCATCTTCTCCTGTTGGAGCAGACTAATATTTATTACCATTCTAACCTAATTTTTGTGGACACTCTGACTTTTTGCAAAACTTCCAAGGCTCTGGATAGACTTGASTTCCCATAAATGTATTTTCCTCTGGCCTGTTCTGAGAGACTTGCCTATTCTCCAGCTGTATGACTACTTTTTTTGGAAATTAACTTAGAATTCATCTCCTGTGTTGGACCCATTAACTTTCTGTCCCAGTAAGTAGTATTCTCTTTAAGTTGTACCTTGATCCTGTGTGTTCGTGTGGTGTGTCTCTGCCACCAAACATCATTTCATTTATATCTGTACMTTAACAAATGGAGTAAACTTCTCTGTACAAAAGTGTCTAAATGTGATAAATGCCTATACTTTATTCCTAGCATTGGGCCATAAGTAACAATACAGAGTTATTTAAATGGATCTAGATAAAGAGGTCTTCTCAATTTTTACTGTAAGTAAATCGCAGGGAGGTCAAAAAAAGTACTTGTCTTCCTCTCTTCCAGTTATGTAGGATGACTGCTATTCATATCATCCCTTATATTTGCACAAAAGGATTTGTGGGAATATCTCCCAAGACACATTACTGTCCTCTGATACTATGCCAATAAGACCTATAAGGACCCAAAAAAAAAGAATCTATTCCATATGTCCTCCTTTTGGGAAATGTAGGATACAACTGAATTGAGCTGAAGTCCAGTGAGTTTTATTGATATTGAACCTAAATTCCATCTGTTTTATTACTGAATGACACTTGGTTCCAACTTGTGATAAGAAAAAGTGGGGAAATTTTAGATTTATAAAAAGACAAAAAATTAAGAACGTTGTTCTGTGTTAAGAAACAGCCTTATTACTGGATGGATAGGAATTACTGTGTGGAACTTACAGGAACAGACATGAAAATCTTGAGATTTCCAGTCAGCAGCTCCACCACTCTCTTTGGTTGGATACTGCTGTGTGAGTTTTGCACTGGATGCAAGCTGAGCATATGGTTTCTCTCTTCTGAAGTTTAGTTTGCTACATCTGTCTGTCATCCTCGGAGCCTGTCTTTCAGTGATTTGGGTTTATTTTCCAAACCCTTCCTGCATTGGTTGGCTAGAAAACTGTTGGTTTTGCAGTTCTTAAGGTACTTAATCTTGACTAAACAGGGAGTAACATTTGTAAACGCAGGCTCACACTGGTGCTTTGGCGATGTGGCAGCTGTTGCACTTCGGAGCACATCATCTTTAAAGTATACCCGTGACTGCTGAAATGTGTACAGACTGTTGACATTTATGGAGGGCCCCATACTCCCCCTTGCTGTGGGGATGTGGTGGTGGGCAGTGTGCTGCTGTCACACAGTGGACAGATTCCAGCCCTGGAGCTGCGAGCAGCCCAGCTCCCTGCCTTTGCTGATGCTCTCCACTGTGCCTGATCTGAGAATGCATGATGCTTTTTTCAACCTACTTTGTTAATCCCCACACAAAAGGTACTTAAGACCAAACAAAAGCCTTTCACAGAAGTGAAGAAATCTGAAGAGACTGAAAGGTGATTTCAGTGTGATAAAAGGAAACTGAAATGTAACTTCTCACTAAGGTCTTTCTCATCCAAAGGCTGACCTTTTTACCTAGAGAAACAGAAGCAGGCTGAAGATAACCTATTTCCCTGTCCCAACAGCTATGTGTCACAACACAAAATTCTGCTTCTATGTGAAAGGTCACTGGYAGAAGCAATGGTCTTTATTTAGATTCCCAGAAAGATTCCACCTTTAGCTCACAGAATCTGCTTCTGCAGCAGTGCCGCAGATAAAACATGGACTACCCATCAGGTAGTGGTTCAGACCCTGAGCATGACCCAGATTTGCCGTCTTCCAAATCTCACTTTGCCACCCTGGTGCCTGACCTGCTGCCACATTTTTGTCCTTGCAGTGTGATTTGCTTTAAGGCTTTCAAGTTTCTTTCATCTGAAGGCWTTGGAGAGCCACGGCACATTTCAGTACTGAGCACAGGAGAAAGAAAACAAACACGGGTCTTGCACGAGATAGACTCAGAAGGCTGCACTTGCTGTCTGCTGTTTTGGTTGCCTGTTTCACCTTATTTACTGTGGTTGATGTTATGCCAAATACATTGAAATGCTACGGATGCACTTATCATATGTAAWATCAACCCTACTAGAAAAACTTATCTGCTTTCTCGGTGGCCTCAAAACACAGAAAACTATATAAAATGTAAGAAATGTCAGAACTAGCACAGTGCAAAGATTTTATCATTTTAGCTGCAAGGACTGATGTATTTCCTCAGGCAGAAATTTCACAGAAGTGTAACTGTTGCATTTTACTGTTTTCATCCTGAAGGCGCTCAGCGTGTCCCTGTGGTCGTTGCCACCCAAGGCAAGCACGGAGGCGAGTGCTCGCAGTGTCGCAAGGGTGGTCAGGACCAGGCTCCGCCGTGGGCTAAGGTGACAGCACAGCAGCGGCACCCAGCCCAGGCCAGCCCCTGTCCCATCCATGTGTCCCCTGTCCCATCCATGTGTGCCCTGCGGGGAGCCAGGACAGAGGCCACACTCAGGGCGTGTCCCACCCGAGGGTCCCACCCATGCCTGCCTACTGGGGACACTTCCCTGCCCCTCCGGGCTCCTGCGCCGGCCGCTTTCCTTTGAGCCCGTGCTGGCTGACCACACATGAGGAACCAGCCCTCATGCTGAAACCAGAGAGCAATGTCCCCCTTTTTTTTTTTTTTTTTTTCAGAGAGCAATGTCCCCCTTTTTTTTTTTGTTTTGGTTTTTTTTTTCAGCAGGAAAGAGCTGCTCGAAAATTCCCTCTGCTGACATGGTTTCCTTCTAAGTCACACTAAGTCCTGTTGGTCTGAACTTCTGTGTCTTCCCCTTCTCCACCCCTGTGACAAGCTGCAAGCCCTGCAGTTCAGGAAGACGGGCTGCTGTGTAAAGCTGATGCGCACATCCCGCCCACTGGTTTTTCCCCCTTTCCTGTTTGCATTTGAGCGGTCTATGTCACCTGCACTCAAGAGGTATTACCTGTTGCAGGGGTCGGATTGCTGCTGGTACTCCTGAGCTTTCTCCTTTTTCCTCTCTGCAGCTGCAGCAGCTGTTTGTTGGGAGATCACCCCTCCTCTTTCCTCTTCCCCCACCCCACGACGTCACCGCATGTAGCACTAAGCAGGAACAAACTGCACTTCCCGAGAACGAAGTTTCTAAACCCAAATGTTCCGCTGCATTTGCCCCGATCCTCAGCCAGCCCAGCCCAGCCAAGCCCAGCCCAACTTACCCGACGCTAAGATAAGCTAACCTAACCTAACCTAACCTAACCTAACCTAACCTAACCTAACCTAACCTAACCTAACCTAACCTAACCTAACCTAACCTAACCTGACCTAATCTGAATCGGTTTCTTGCTGTTGTACCAAAAAGCTAGACTGTAAATCCCACTAACTTTATTCCTTAACTCAGGGCAATGTTTTGAGGGGTAACTGGACAGAAGAAATGCAAAATTATAATACTCCTCTTAGGCTTAAATCAACAATGCTATCAACCCTATCAAATGATAAGGAAGTATGGGAGCATAAAAGGAGGACTTTAAATTAATTCAGATAGAGGAAAGAATTTCCCCTTCTTATGTAAAAATGTGTGTTTTTTCATGTCCCTGTGACATATGGACAATACTGGCAGATGGAAAATACGTGTTCATCCTAGTTTACTTCTGCCCYAAGTATCTGGGATATCTCAGCATAAATCAGATGAAGAATATCGTAACTCATTTAGAAACTCCCTTCTGCCAATAAGTAAGTTTCACCACAGACATTTGTGTTGATATCACTCCCCATCCTATAGTGAGATTTGAAATTTGATGCTGTAAGTGAACAACACACTGAGGATGTGATAAACATAGGATGTTATGTGCAGGTACAAAATGCTGGATGATAAAATGTGCCTTACTGTGTCTCATCCTTATTGCAAGTGGCACCGAGCTCCTGGCGGGACATTTCTATTCCCTGTGGAGTTCTGGAGAGGTGCAACATGCCTCCCTGACTAGTGGATGATTTCCTGGCTGGCACAGTGCGACAACGCTGTTTCTATGGCTCTGTCTCCCACCTGAGAACTGAGCACAAGGCTCACACAGTTACACTGGCTTTCCTACCATGGGACAGCTTACTTTCGCTGCTCCAGAATCATCTCCTTTYTCTAGGCTAAAGAATTTATTTCTTTCTCAGGAGGAAATAATGTATCAGTGTTAAATAGAGGTTTAAGCAATTAAACACATCGCTATTGAGAGGCTGAGCTGAGCTCTTTCAAGCACACTGCCTGTCTCYGGGAGGACGGCTGGAGTGACTACTGCTGCCAGGAGTGGAGCACACCACTGTAACCACTGTAGCAAGATCCAGAAGCACCAAGAACAGCTTTTTTTCAAATAACTAAAAGCAACAAAAGCTCACATAGCTTTGTGACGTGCAAAACACCTGTTGTCTCACACAGGTGTTGGGGGTTGATGGTGCTCACTCTCTCCCGTCTGCAGTTGGACCGAGGAGAGAAAATTTAGYGAACGAAGGCTTCATGGGTTGACATAAGGACAGGGAGATGTCCCTCAGCAAATTCCATGATGGGCAAAACAAGCTTAACTTAGAGATATGAACTCATTGCTAACAAAATCACAGCAGAATAATAAGAGGTAAAACAAGCCCTTAAAAACACCTTCCCCCCACCTCCCTCCTTTCCAGGTTTACCTCCTATCCCGGTGGTGCAAGGAGACAGGGAATGGGGGTTATGGTCARTTCACCCATGGCTTCTCCTGCTGCTCAGGGAGAGGAGTCCTTCCCCTGCTGCACATGGGGTCCCACCCACAGGAGACAGTTTCCCACAAACTTCTCTGATTTGATTCCATCTCATGAGCAGCAGCTSCCTGCAAACTGCTGAAATGTGAGTCCATCCTGCAGGCAGCAGTGCTCCCCAGACTGCTGCAGCATGGGTCACTCTTCCACCAGGAGCAAACCCTCCCAGGACAGGTTGCTCCAGCCTGGGAGCAGGGCCCCTCTCTCCATGGGTCTCCCACAGGACCACAGCCTCCTCCTGCTCCGTGTGSGGCTCCTGCAGGGGCTGCAGGGGGATCTCTGCATCCCCATGGACCTGCATGGGCTGCAGGGGCACAGCTGCTGCACCWCGGGCTGCACCTCGGGCTGCAGGGGGATCTCTGCTCCAGCWCCTGGAGCACCTCCTGTCCTTCCTGCATTGACCCTGGTGTCTGCAGGGTTGTTCCTGTCACATWTTCTCACCCTGCTTTTCTGGCTGCAATTACAACTGTGCAACAACTCTTGTTTTGATTTATTCCTAAATCTGTTGTCACAGAGGCATTACCACCATTTCCARTTGGCCCAGCCTTGGTCACCGGCAAATCCATCTTTGGCACCACCAGGGAYTGGCTCTGCTGGACATGATGGAAGTTCTGGCAGCATGAAGGCACCTCTGTAGCCCCTCCTGCTACCAAAAAGCCAGGCCATGCAAACCCAGTGAACCGGGGCACCTCCAAGGGCTTGCAAGCTGGATGCCAGTTCCTGTCCATGGTAGTGTCCACCCCTGGCACAGCCTGGAAGGGGACAGGGGCAGCTGGAACCTGACTAGTGCTGCGGAGGTGCTGCCCACCACTGATGCATTTTGAGGGCTTTCCTTTGGCAGCAGTGTGGCCTGGCASAGTGGATGCTCATTTCCTGCAGAAAAAGAAAATCTCCAGGGGTGATGGCATATGAAAGGAGTGATGTCCTCCAAAAGGAGTGATATCAGTGCTTGCTTTATGGTGAGGAATGAGGCATGGCAAAGGGCAATGATTAGAAAACTCACTTCAAAGCTGTACTTCTGATCTGAACTAGAGTGCTTTTATAAATCTACCCATTTGAGTGGCAATGTGCTGCAGTGWTGGAGCCAAGGTACAGGGCTCTTAAATCAATTATTACATACATATTCAAGTTCTCCTTTGGGAGCCATAGAATACAATTCTGTGGCTTGTAGCTGATCTGCCCAATCAGATCTGATGCTAGRTCTTAGTACAAGAAAAATCCTTCTCTAAATTCAAGAGGTTTTTCTGCATGCAATTTTCATTTGGAAATGCATGTGTGGTCTCTTTGGCTATGTGATTTGCAGTGGTGTTTCTGTAGCGTGGTGGATATGAGACAGTAACAGGTAACAGCTTTTATTAGACTAGACAGAGATGGGGATGCTTGTAGGCACTGAGAGTTTGAGAAARGCTTCAATGCTTATAACATTTAACAATTTTGTATGCTGCAAAGACATTAAGAGGAAMGCAAATATTAAATGGCACTGTTGAAACACATGTTATCTGGATATGGAAACAAGAGAGTAAGTCCTGGAAAAAAATCTACGTTTTTATTTGCGGAAAATAAACTGTCTTCTCCATTCCAGCTATTCTCTGCAGACTAACTGCTATCTAGAAACTACTTTAAAAAAATATTTGTACATAACATAAAAAAATTATTTGTACATTACTGCATCTCTTAAAACAAGCTTTATTTGTTCAAATTTTGAGAAATACAGAGACTTGGTCTTAATGTCATAAGCTGAACAGTTTGTGATGTTAAGACTGRGTCTCTGTATTTTTCAAAATTTAAACAGATTATAACTGCATTTGGTTTCCCTGCATCATGAGGTGGGGAAAATACATTCTATCTAGGCATGGTGCTTGTGTCAGGAATCACTGCAAGGGGATGCTTTATGTAGAAAGTTAATGGTAATCCTGAAATGTTTCATGTGACATGGAAAGAATTTCATTCTCTTCAAACAGGAAGCATCACCAGGCTAAAGCATGTGTTGCTTTTATGCATAGCTGCTGTTTCCAAATCCTTGTTATAAGATCAATATGCAGATGTGTTTTTGAGAAAAGAAACCATGTGTCTTAAAATTAATTTTCAATGTTCCTGTTAAGTTTACGTCTCCCTTCCTCTATTTTTAGATATTTTGGTTATCTGAATTCAAGCCTGAGCTGGCCAGTGGATTATGCTGTTTTAAGCACCAGTAAATCACCGCTCTGAAATGTGTGTTTAGCTGCAAGCACACACTCCAGTGCTGYTCACCTCAGTTAAAGAGTAAATCCTGGGCTGCCTGGGGGCCGTGGGGCTGGTGTGGTGCTGCAGTGGCCACTCTTCACTCTGGCAGGTGGAGTTACTTGCACAGGGCTGGGTGCTGTTCATGTTGTGTGGTCAAGGCTGCTAGGGAGGAAAGGAAAGCTGTCTGGAGGCAGCAGGGGAAGCAAAGACATCTTCACTGTGAGCAAGGAATGGGGAATGGGGAAAAGTGTCAGKGCTTTTGTCTGTACTCTCAAGCTGGCCAAAAGAGGAAGCAGCAGCCAGGCCAGCTTCACACCTCTCACRCCCAGGAGATTTTATAAATTCAGCAGAGACCCTGGCTTTTATAAAATCAGCAGAGGTCCTGCCTCACCAGAGCTGACTTGCTGGCATCGTCCAACAGAGCAAGTCACACCGAAGTTCCTGGTGCTTTAGGATGAGAAGAGTCCTACAGGGGCAGCAAGGATTATGTCACAAGGGTCCACCAAACAGATACACAGCTGGCAGAGGGTTTAGCTTTAAAATTTMATCAGGTAAAAACTGATGTTTGGAAATGCTTTTGGAGAAAAAAGAGGATCCTGGCCAGTCTGTTCAGCTATGTCCATCTGTTTGCATTTTGCCACTTTTCCTGTCCAAACCTCCCAAAATGTCACTTGGAGAAGATGTGACAGCATCACYCTCCTCACTTGTCAGTTCCTGAGTCCTTGAGGCTGCAGGTTACATGGGCCTCTAGATGGACCTGTGTGCCTGTAGCCAGCCCCACAACTACACAGGAACATGTTGGTTTAGGGGATTCATTCTTTTCAAGCATTGATTCCAAGCAYTGAGGCTACAAGCTATTACCCTAATCCCCAGGCAGAGGTAAACCGTAGAAAGCTACTGACAGTGTTCTTTGCAAAGGATTAAAATACAAACCATTGCATTTCTGTAGCACACCTTAATCCTGTTTTTCATTAAAACCTTTCCACATGGAAGCAACTTATGATGCAAAGGATGATTTCTTAGGCTGATTATTATAACCTGGTTTTACTATTCTTAAGAAATCTGAATCTGCATATTCAGGGACAATATATTTTTTAAGGTAAAATTTTTTACAATCTTTTTTTTTTCAGGGAGCAGTATAAATAACATCTCTCGCTTTCCATTTTTAAAAAAAGCAGCTTTTATTCTTTTTTATGTTCTTCCTTCTCATTGTCAACCAGCCTCTTTCTAGCAGAGTGGGAAATTCTCAGGTTTTGCTTGGGAGGCAATGGAAAAATTAACTAAATATCAAAGACTTACCCAGTTTTGAAATGAGTCATGTTTCTGCTGTGTCTGTAGTGCCTCCTAATTCACTGCTCTCAGTTTCATTGCTGGATGAGACCCACAAACCCATCAAATATGTTACTACAATAATAAAGAGGAATTACTGCTAGATGGGCTGGGAGATTTCACTTCAAGTGTTTGTCCTCACCAAGTCATTCATAACGGAAGTTGTAATAATAGCTTCTGGCATTTTCTAGGAATTCAGTGGTTTGCAGAAATAGTGAGCTGTGGAGAAYTGGGAAGGAGAGGGAGATGTGCCCTATTTTTCTTTAAAAGAAAACGAAGAAGAAAGAGAAGAAAGCRAACTAACCATTTAGTATCTTGTAATACTTCTAATGATCAGCAGTAGTGTTCAACATAAATCCTTTTTCAATACAAGTAAGTCTGACAGGACATAATGCTTGTCACAAGGACGATACTCTGAGCTCTACTGTGGGCAGGAGGAACTTATGTTTAATTATTGAAATATTATGATCACAAAAAAAAAATACTGTTATGGCCAATCTGAGCTTTTCCCAAAAAGTAGAGACCAGAACTGAGTACAACTCAATTCAAAATAATTGAAAAGCAAGTGTGTTAATTGTTTAAAGAGACAGCAACATTTTGCAAAATAATTGAAGTCAAATGGACTTTGTTTTTTGTCAAAGAAAAGCTTTCTGTTTTATATAAATRTATCAGCCATTTCCTTTCTGGGAACTGTAGCACACAGTACTCCAGTTAAGTCTAGAGGAAGTTCTGCAGGTTCTGGCCTACCAAGATAAGAAACTTGAGGAATAGCGTTGACAGTAAGAGTTACAGGGAGTAGATGGTAATAACTGGTGTGCAGGRGCCAGATATACTATTTGAAATCTCAGTTGTTATTCTCCTTGATGTGGATTTTGACTTTGCAAATGTGCTTCCCTACTTTAAGTTATTTTTTTAGAAAGGAGTGTTAACTGTGTTTACTTTTACATGTTCAAAAGCAGACAGTATTATTTGCTTAGAACRCTGAATTCCTCATTGTTGAAGGTACTGGGATTTTAGGATTCTGTGAGCACTTGGGCTCAACTAGTTTGATGTTAGAAAATGAACTGATGTTACAGCCTCCTGTGTAGAGAAATGAGGCAGGAAATGAATTTCCCTGTGCTCATCTGTTCATCACCTGCCATTGCTTCTTCCTCAGCTCCACAGAAATTAAGTCAGTTCWCATGAGCTGGGAATTTCAATTTTGAAGTCATACACAGGGAAAAGGAATTAATTCAGGACACAGCTAATGAAGAGCCTGAATGGTGTTTGGAAGAGAGGTGGGGKTGGCAGTSGGCAGCCCCAYARTAGCACYRCAGCTTCCCCCTAGTCTGCAGGCTKGGCTGTGGCACCAGTGGGGTGAAGGCTGAGAAGAAAGATTGTCCTTACATTCCGTGTCAGACCTTGTTATTCTGGGAACTGTCTGCACAGAAAAAGCCCTTGCACCTTCCTAAGGATATCTTGACATCAGTAAGAGTGTGGGAAATGAGGGCACAAATGACTCATCCCTACCCACATGTGGATTAGTAAGAAGATTTTTGATTATTAAAAAGCAGTTACCTTGTTGGAAACTATCGATTGCAATCCAGCTTGCTTTGTTCCAGTTTGGYCTGAGAACTGACACATTCTTTCAGGATTTACTGTTTTTTTGTCACCCTCATTTCTTGGTCTTCCCTCTGATGGCTCCTAGGAAGAGTCCAACGTTCCTCCATAATTGGGAGAGGGAAAACAGATCAGGGTCAGCCCTGAGAGGGCAGGCTGGACTGTAGGGGTGAGGATGGGCAGGGCACAGCCTTCAGTGGGCACTGCCCTCCCATGTGCAGCTCCTGATCCTTTTCCCACTCACACCCGCCAGCCCCGGTGTCGGTCTGCCCACTCCAGCACTCTGTAGCTTCTCCAGAGCTGCTCTGTAGGACAAGAAACAGGGGCTAATCCTAGGTCTTTGTCCTGGTTCGGGTTTGCTTTTATCTTTTTTTTTTTTTATTTCCCCAATTTAAAAATCAAACCAGAGCAGATGAAACAAGCCAAACCCATGGACAAAATGCTTTGAACAGCTGTAGTTGATTGTGCCTTGTGAACAGATTGTGCCAGGKTTTTTTTTCCAAAATAAAGTCTGAAATAAGCATTCTTCAATTCTGCTGTAGCTATTCTGAAATTTCGTGTGGAAGACAAGGCCTTTGACCTCAGACCCATAAATACACTCAAGAAAATTAACTGCATAGATGAAAATGTATCATTTTTAGTGTCCCAAAAAGTGCAACACCGCTAATTCCATCACAACACTGATGGGGAAGGTGCTGTGARACAAGCCATGAGAACAGCACATGGGACCTGTGCTGCACAGCACTGATGTGTGAGTCTTAGGGAAAAATTTATGAAGCTTCTTGGCTTACAATSAGTCCCATCTTGGAAGGATTTTGTTATGTTTGTGCTAAATTTTCCATGGGAAATTGGGACTTCACTATTTTATTCATTTCCATTTGAAAGTAATGTCATTTGTTTAACTTCTAGAAAAATACTAACAGGAGGTTTTCAGCTAGCCAGGGCCATAATGCACAGCTGACCTGGTAACACAATGGTGATGAAATACATACTGCTCCAAAATGTTACAAGGGCAAGGTGAAGAGAGATGATCTTCTGAATCTTCAGCTTTCTTCCCTTACCCTTAAGAATCCTTACCTTTCCTTAAAGTAAGAATAAAACAAAGACATATTGGCTTGCAATTTTCTTTTCCTGCTTTATTTTTTTGAGTAACTATGGCTATTCCAGGGTACCCATCTTTAAATGTGTCTTCTAGATATTGTCTCAATAGAAATATTTTCTGTTGCCGCACAGATGACCAAAAAGTAGTTGAAATCAAACACTGCTTTCTGAGCTCCTGTCCATTATCTCTGAGATTCTTGTTTTTTTTTAAACTAATAGTTAAATTTTCTTGAAATTTCCTTCTGTGGACCAGTAGCATATTATTGATAAGTTCATAAAGAGCTGAAACACCGTCCTGCCAAAGTCTATGTACATTCACCTACATTTCYTACATTGGTCTCTAATTTCATTTTGCCCTCTAGTGCCCATTCTGTGTTCTTGTTTTTTTTCTGCACTGCCAAGTACTGTGTTGATTGAAATACGTCAAAAAAGATTTTTATTTGGTGATGAGATTTTTAAGGACATCTATGATTTAAAAAGGAAACTTAAAYGAGAGTTTCTGAACAATTAGTGGGCCACAAATTAACATGTTCCCATTGCAGACAACTAAGGCAATAAAAACTGGAATCCCTCACAAGGGAGCAGCTGAAAAAATTTCATGTTATTTCCAAATTCTGATAAAAARTAAGACCATTTCATAACAGTTTACTGCCTTGCCAAACCCACCCAAGTATATCAGAACCAGAAGGGTAAGTAGGCTGAATGCCATTTYATTATACGGGTTTGAAGAAGCACAAAACACAAACAAGCAACAGAAATGAGATTTGAAACAGTCCCAAGGTGGATCCTTTTCAAGTGCTGTTAGTTACAAAGCCCAAGAAAYACATATTTTGCTGTTACATTTGTAGCAGGGTGTCACCAGGTAGGAAAATTACTCTGATTTACTCTGGTTTGTTCCTCTTTTTTTGCTTTTCTTGATCATGGTGAAGTTGCTAGCTGGTTTTATTTCTGGTATTTCAGCTTCATCCATGATACCCATGTGTCCCATCTCTTCTTTASCTTGCATCTGTGAGTGGTGGAGAGGACAGTATGTGCACCCTGCAAAAGAGACCCATGTCATGGATACGGTACCTGAGACCCCGTGCACCATGGCTGCTGTTCATACCAACCCATTTTTTGCTGAGATGCACCTTTTTATTATCTCCCCTTCCAGTGATGCTCTTCTGAATGGTGCTGATCAGGAAAAGCTTTATGGTGATTCCTAACCTGATGCATAAACCAACCTCTGACAATTTCAGCCCTACAAAACCAACACCACCCTCTTTAGGGAGCCACAGAAATGCTCTCTCCTCTGTTCCTTTATGCCAGACCCGGAATCCAAGGCCAAATGTACATCAGGGCGGCCACAGAGGGATTTCTTACTGTTTTTTAAAGTTGCTGGGGTTTTAGCAAACTTTTAACTATATTCTTTGGGTAAAAGAGCCTTGATGTAGCTCTGTTCCCCCATTACTGACATACAGCAAGTGATTAGGGAAAGCACACCATGTCAAATGGAGTTACCCAGGGACAATTTCCCAAGGGTAAAATCCAGGCACAGTTTATTGCAAGGTTTTTTAAAGAATTTGATTATATTGTAATTATYACTGATGGCTGTGTGTTTTGGAGGGAGAATTAATTGGAGTACCAACATTTCTGTGGTTCAATTTGTGAGCAGGGGAAAGAGGCAAATTTCATGCAGCAATAAAACACAGCACTGGATCGTGATGTTTGAGATTCAGTAGCCAGGATGAATACACCCATGAGCAAGCAGAGTGCCACAGGCAGATGTGGCTTCAGGGTACTTTTACATAGAAAAGTTACTTCAAAGAATCTTATAAAAGAAGTTGAAGTGAACTGGAAACATTGCAGTAAGGAATAAAAGCCTCACCCCCAAATAGTTAAAGGCAAATRTATTTCAATTAAAAGTAACACTGTCCAATTGGGAAGTTACTACAGAAGCCATAACTACTGAAAAAAATATGCTATGTAGACAAATCCTTCTAGAATTACTTTACATCTTTGAACAAAGCAAATGTTAGAATGACTCGAATGCAAAAAAAAAAAAAAAAAAAAAAAAAAAAAAAAAAAAAAAAAAAAAAAAAAAAAAAAAAAAAGTACATGCTTGGAAAAGAGGATACATACTTTTAAAGCAAAATGCATTTTCTCAACCTAAATCAGGTTGAGAAAACCTACCACTGAAGCAGTACAAATCTAGCACACATAAGGCTCAGGATGTGTAGTTCATTCACAGATATGTGATTCTCTGCACACAGGGGAAATAGAGCAGGAAAGTAGCTGCATGTTTTCTCAGCAGAAAATACTGCAAGGTGCCACTATCTATCAAAGGTTGTAATCTCTTCCTAGGGTGAGCCCCTCACTGAAAATTCATATGGATTAATTTATAGCTTGAGTAGACACCTTGCTTACCAAGGAAAAAAATTACATTACATTGAATAATGCATCACATTTCCAAAAGTAAATTTCAGAAGCATAATTAAATAYCAAAATTAACTGGGGACCATGCCACAAGATAGATCATAGAACAAATAATAAATATTATTTATAATATTTATTTATAAGTACTATAAATTATGTGTGGTTAAAATCTTTGTACCTTAGTTTTTAAGCTTCCTTGTCACCTTATCGATCAATTGGAGACATCTCCTCATTTCTACACGGCTGATCTCCCAAGAGCACAGGTCATGTTGTTTGTCTTTAAGAAAACAGTCTATTTTTTGGAAGTATTTCTTCAGTTTCAGCCTGCTGTCTTCTTTGCTCGGACGGTAGTGGGTGTGATTTTTGATTACACATGCCTCCAGTTGCTCAATCTGCCCATAAAGTCCATTCTGGAACTGATCCACAGCTGTCCCATCCCAAGAAGCTAGAGTCAGGTTTTTGCTGAAGATATAGAAAATATGTTGGAAGATCTCTTCAATGGCAATTCTGACATTCTCTTTCTGCCTGGGCTGCAGAACACGTGTAGGAAATCTGAAGGATGTTTTGTCTCTTAGACATTGTTGAGGAAAGTTTTTGCCCATTTTATCCAAAAGTTGCAGGCTGCTCCTGATCACTTTTCTCTGCTGCAAAGGGAGGTGGTTGCACTGAAGACTGGAGATGATGGGAGTGCATGACAGCATGAGGCCAATGTGTACCAAGCCAAAAGCATTCATGCTAAAGACAAGCTCTGATGTTCCTCCTTTCCTGTGTATAAATTCGGCGTGCTAGGCTGGGTGCTTTAAAGTCATTTGTAGACTCCCATTTCTTCAAATCTTGACATTTAATTGTTCTGTAGGAGAAGTTTTCTTTCATCATTTTTTGGTTTTTAAGGTTTTCCCCCTTGTGTATGCTTATGACACCACTTTCATTTTCTGCTTTATGACTTCATAGTCTTTTTTTTCTTTTCCTACTTTCTTTTTATTTCAGCTGGATAYTAGAATGCAATATATCTATCTTGTATTATTTATTCTCTCTACTACTAAAATTCTATAGGATGTATAACAAGAATTTAAATTAAGGAATTACAGAAACACTTTTTTCTCAATATTCTAGCAATGGAAGAACATGCTGAAAGCTGAAATAAARTAACATTCTCAATGATGGGTCAAGGACCTGCTAAATACTACTGCCATCCTGTCCCCTATAGCATGATTTATACTTCCAAGCTTCAGTTAAGATTTTTCTACCTTTTTTTTTTTTCCAGGAAAAGTATTTTCTTCCTCCTTGCCTCTATTTCTTATGACCAATTAGACTCAAAGGATGGATACATATGATTAGGATATGTGTGTGTGTGTGTGTGTGTGTGTGTGTGTGTGTGTGTGTGTGTGTGTGTTTGTGTATAAATGTCTGTTAATAAATTGGTTTTGATACACACACATCAGTCCTTAAATGCAGCCTTGATCTCACTCAGAGACTGTAAATGCCATGCAAATACAAGTACTGACATGAGAAGAAGTTAGATAAGTGGATGAAATACCCTTTTTTCCCCTATATGAGTTACTGAGCAGTAATTAATATCAGTGCCAGTTGAGTACAGGTCTGAATTACAACATTAAATGGGAAGAGAATGAATAGGGATGACTAAAAGTGCAATCCAGCCATTTGCTTTCCTATGCCAGATAACATAGGCASTTAGCACTATCACAGTACTTTGAGGTATCTGGCTTCTGTTTTTTATTGTATTTTGATGAAAGTTAGTTTTAAACTTCCATGTTGGTGTCTTCCCTGCCTCCTGTGAATATATATGTAATTGCAAAAACAACAATCTGTGTGTGATACTGCCTGAATGAAGAGGTCAGGTAAACTGGTTTTTAGTTTAGAGACCTGGCTGTGTATTTGYTGTATAAAGAGTAGAGGATGCTGACAGAAAATAAATCCCCTTGGTTTGCAGCTGGTCCCCAGAGAACAGAGGGGCTGTGTTGATTTCTGGTTASAGCTGACTTGTCACTGAGTCCAGTCACATCCAGTGAGATCCCAGATGCACCAGTGGTGTGGGTTACACTYTAAGTCTGGTCTCATTTACCATCACAGAGTCACAAGTAGTGCAGTTCATTGATTCAGCACAGTCTGGCCAAGGTGAGTAAGAACTTTCAAGAACCCAGGTTCACCAATAGTTCAGTTTATTGTGGCATCATGTTACAGTTTCTTGCTAGCTTTCCAGAAACAGGTTCACTGGATACGAAGAAAGGGTTCAGTTCTTTGTACAAGTGTTCCCAGGCATGCTGTGACACAGCTGGAGGTGCAAACCTGGCTAAGGAGGTGTCCCTGCTTTGGGGAGGAGAGAGGAGCACATCCATTGATTTGTCTGCAAGGTGGTCTTTTCTCACCCTTTGCCATGAGGGATTTCAAATACCGATTTATACATTTGGGAGAAGTGAAGGTGAGACTGCAGCCAAATATTTTGTTGTTGCCAGCATGCAGGGAGGTGGCAGCCACTTTATATGGTAATGAGGGCTACAGAGAGAGAGATTACAAAACCTGTGTGTCTTATGCAGGGATGGAACASAACACAACACAACAGGGACACCTTGGTAGCACTCCCTCTTCCACCTGGCCAATTGCAGCAGTTARGGTCAGCTACGGTTCTCCTGATGACCTGTCACCCCATCAGCAGGCCATCATGCCCACAGTTATCCCCTTCATGACACATCTCATGGTGTATCTCATGGAAATCCCCTCACCAGATATCCCATGGCATATCTCACAGCTGTAGGACTGATTCTTACATTCCTATTTTTGTTCTGCTGTTGCACCCAGTGGTTGGCTTCATTCCCACTCTGGAAGTCACTCCAAGCAGATTGATGGCTCTGTTTTAGAGCTTCCTTTATGTTCAGCATGTTGGTATTTGGGAGGCTTTTAAAGGTTGCTTAAACAACCTTGGACTGGATGTACTGCCAGTGCAAGGAAAAATATATCCCCTATCACCTATGACAAAAAAGAGCAACAACAATCAGAGGGGATACAAAAAGTGTCACATGGGACCAAATCTTCTCCCTTTATTTACGAATGTAAATATTTATTACTTTGAAAGACTGGACTTAAGTGCATCAGAAATCAGTAAAAAACATGTACTTCAAAAAAAATTATTGCATAATGCCACAACAATTTCCAAAAATTTCACCCAAGTATTTTCCCAAAACTGTAATCAGTAYATGAGTTTAAGCCTTCTAGTGATTTAAACAGATGATCTTTGTCGTATTCATTATATTTCCCAGACACATTAGTTCTTTCTTGCAAAATAGTTTTGTCCAAGTTTCCTTCTTAGTCAAGAGCTGAGGATACTATGCTGAGTGTCACAGAGGGAAAAACAGAAGATGGTCTCTTCCATACTTTTTAAAAAGATAGGGTAGGTCCAGGTGTTTTATTCTCTAGTCTGTCTCAATGTGTTGTCTAGATTTTTCCCAGAACAGTTACACTTGTCTTGGTCCCCCAGGATTTGGTTTCWGTTTGGTTTTATTTGTGTGTGTGTTCCTCGAATGACCATCGATTGTTCCTCCACAGTCAGTTTCTTGATGATTGCACTAAGCAAAGCATAGTAGTGACATTGCATGATCCAGGMCACAATCTACTCTAATCATCTGCCTTTACTGCTCCATTCGGGAGCAAACAATTCATTAAAAGTAATGACTGGAAGGAGTAACTGAGTGATATGAAGCTGCAGCACAGWTTGCTGTTTATTTCTCTGCCTGTGGGTGAAGCACAGACCAACCACTCCAAGCTAGAATGAAATAAGGAAAGGAGTTGGCAAAGCACAGCTGTATTTCCAAGTAGACCTAACAGATCATTGCTCTGTAAAGGTTATCTAGTCTTCAATTTGCAAAACATTTSCTCCTGAAAGATCGTCTAGCAATATATGTATTTATTACAGGAAAACTAAAACTAAATAAACGCACAATTTTGTACGTTAACATCTTTAAAATGATGTGAATGACTTCTCTAATGTAAACTTTTCATTRTATTTTATAGCACAATAGAGGAATTAAATGACTATTCTCTAATATTCTCTTCTAATCTAAAGAATCCATAGGTTCTTTTATCTCAGGCACCAAGGCAAATGGAAAGTCTAAGTTCAGCCTGTGTATATAGGAGAGCAAACGGACCATTGACATGGAATATTCCTGCAAAACAGTCATCTTTTGACCTGTTAACACTACCATGTGCTAAACTATTTAATCTGCTCTAGATGTGTTTCTTTTCTCCCTTCATTGAAAACACACTGATTTTTAAAAGTCACTGTGTAACAAAGGAGTTCAAGTAGGTTTCTTTTTTCACTGCACAGGACAGCTCCCTCCCCCTCTAGCTTGACACTGCCCATGTTGAAAGAAAATACTTTTCTCCATTATGCTCTTCAGTCCATCACAGCTATCTATGAATGCCAGTCTTCTCTCCTAGAGATGATAGAGTGGTTTGGGTTGGAAGGAAACTTTTATGTTCAGAGAGGAGAGGCTGAGGGAACTGGGGGTGTTTAGCTTGGAGAAAAGGATGCTCAGGAGTGACCTTATTGCTCTCTGCAACTGCCTGAAASGAGGCAAGATWGCTAGTGAYAGGACAAGAGGACACAGCCTCAGGTTCAGGTTGGACATCAGGAAGCAGTTCTTCACGGAAAAGGTTGTTAAGCATTGGAGGTTCAGCATCCCTGGAGGTAGTAAAGAAACAACTGGCTGGGAACCCTGGYGCTGTGGTGTAGTTGACAGTTGGGGAGTGGTCAAAGGTTGGGCTCAATGACCTCAGAGGTCTTTTCCAATGTAAATGATTCTGTGATCCTGCGATCATCTAGTTCCAATACCCCTTGCCATAAGCAGGAATATCTTCCAATTGAACAGATTGCTCAGAGCTCCATCCAACCTGGCCTTGAACGCTTTCAGGGATGGGGCATCCTCATCTTACCTGTGTAGCGTGTTACCTCACAACCTCGCCTAAAGAATTTCTTCCTAATATCTRATCTAAAATTACTCTCCTTCAAGCTAAAGCCATTGCCCTTTGTCCTGCTACTACTTATCCTTGTCAAAAGTCCTTCTCCAGCATCCTTTAGGTACAGGAGAGTGCTATAAGGTCACCCTAAAATCTTCTCCAGGTTGAACAACCACAGCTGCTTCAGCCTTTCTTCATAGGAGAGGTGCTCCATAGCTCTGATCATCTTTGTCACCCTCCTCTGGATTGTGTCCAACAGCTCCCTGTCTCTCCTGTGCTGGGTTCCCAGAGCTGGGTGCAGTGTTCCAGGTGGGGTCTCAGCAGAGCAGAGCAGAGCAGAGGGGCACAATCCCCTTCCTCTCCCTGCTGCCCACGCTGCTTTGGATGCAGCCCAGGACACGTTTGGCTCTTTGGGCTGRCAGTGCACACTGTTATCATGTTCAGCTTTCCAGCCATGAGAACCCACAAGCCCWCCTCGGCAAGGATAATCTCAATGAGTTCACTTCCCATGCTCATGTCTGGGATTGCCCTGGTCCATGTGCAGCACCTTGCACTTGGATTTGTTGAACTACATCAAGTTCTTGTGTACCTGTTTCTCAGGTTTGTCCAGTTAGCTCTGGATGCCATCCCATCCTTTTGCTTTTGTGTCACAAGCACCACTCAGTTTCACATGATCTGATGCGCAAAACCTGCTGAGCATGCACTCARTCTCACTGTCYATGTCATTGATCAGGATCCTTCCAAGGGGCTGAGTATCCAGAGGTAAACTGGTCATACTGTAGAAGACTGAGACAAAAGAAGCATTCAGTACCTTCACATTATCACCTCTCATAATGTTTCCCCACAAATCCAGTGAAGTTCTGCCTCTTCCTCCTGGTTGGGGTGGACGCTCCCTGACTGAGCTGTGGGCCGGGAAGCGGGTGAGGAAGCTGTGCCCCTACTCACCAAGTCCCGTCTGCCCATCCCAATCCCTGCACTCCCTGGGCTCATCCTGGCAGCTTGGGGCGGCTCCGGTGGCAGCACACAGGTGTCACCAACACCTCCTGCCAAAAGCTGCCAAGAGCATGATGGGTCTCCGACCTTGGGAAGAGCCCTGTGTGCTGCAATAACCCCGTTTGCCATGGCACGGACCAATCTCAAACAGCTGCTCTAGGAGAGGGACCTCTTAGCTCCACTAACTGCATTTAAATCATAACATTATTGTGTTCWGTATACTGATATCACATACCTGCATTCTGTTTGTATCATCTTTATCAGTGGTCTGGAAAGGGATCAAGTGCCCCCCCAGTTTGTGGATGACACCAAGAAAATGGGAGTGTTGATCTGCTGGAGGGTAGGAAGGCTCTGCAGAGGGATCTGGACAGGCTGMATTGATGGGCAAAGCCAGTGGTAYGGGGTTCAACATGACCAAGTGCCAGGTCCTGCCCTTGTGAACCTATCCTTGTTGGGTCACAACAGCCCCGGGCAGTGCCACAGCCTGAGGCCAGAGTGGCTGGAAAGCTGTGTGAAAGGACCTGGAAGCAGAAATTACCTGGGGCAGCTGGTGAAAGCAGCTGAACATGAGCCAGTGGCATCCTGGTTGGTATCAGCAACAGTGTGGCCAGCAGGCCCAGATAAGGGATTGTCCCCCTGTGCTCAGCACAGGCGAGGCTGCACCTCGAGTGTGTTCAGTTCTGGTCCCCTCACTGCAGGACAGACACTGAGGGGCTGGAGCGTGTCCAGAGAAGGGGAACAGAGATGGTGACAGGTCTGGAGCACAAATCCTGTGAAGAGTGGCTGAGGGGGGGGGAGGGTTTAGCCTGGAGAAAGGGTTCAGGGGTGACCCTATTGCTCTCTACAAGGAGGCTGTAGCAAGGTTGGGCTTGGTCTCTTCTCCCAGGTAACAAGTGAGGAGAAGAGAGGACATAGGCTCAAGTTGCACCAGGGAAGGTTTAGATTGGATATTACCTGTTCTCAGACAGGCCTGTCAGGCATTARAACTGCCCAGGGAAGTGGYTGAGTCAACATCTCTGAAGGAGTTTAAAAGATGGGGAGATGTGGTAGGGACATGGTTTAGWGGAATGTTTGGCACTGTTCAGTTTATGATTSGACTTGATGATCTTGGAGGTCTTTTCCAACTTAAATGATTCTATCATCTGAACAACACAAGTTTTCTCATTTGCTGTGCACCTATCCTATTGCTTCAATGAGAAAATTCTACCTTTTTAAAAAGAGTGATACAGAATCATGGACTTCCTGAGATGGAGGGGACCTACAAGGCTCATTGGATCCAAGCCCTGGCCCTGCACAGGACACCCCAAGAATCACACCCTGTGCCCAAGAGCATTGTCCAAACACTTCTTGAACTGTCAGGCTGCTGCTGTGACCACTTCCAGTCAGTGCTTAACCACCCTCTGGGTGAAGAACATTTTCCTAATACAGAATCATATAGTGGGTCAGAAGGCATTTTATTTTTAGAAGATCATTAGAAAACCATCTTTCACACTGTATGATTAAAGGATGCATTTCTCTATGACCCTTTCAAGAATTTTTGTTGTATAAGGATGAAGAGCAGAAACAGTGAGACAGAACTTAATACTCTGGAAGGTAAATCCCATGAAGGAATTCCGTAGTTTTGCATCAGCTCTAAATCACACCAGATTTTTGAAACAGTGTGAAGCACAACAGCAGTGATGTTTCCCAGTTACTTGGACAGAAGGAGAGGAGATCCCAAACTGAAACACTACTCATGAAGTCAGCAATTCTAGCCTAATACTGCTCAAAAGAAAAATGACATACACAAGGCTTGTCTAGAATATATACTTTATTATTTGCAGTCCGTGTRAATTTTAATACGTGACTGAATTTCTACACCATTTTCTCAGTTTAAGCACATCCTGGTCTTTTCCAACCACCCAGTCAATTGCACCTTTATTATGTACAGTCAGTATTTATGAATATTGCATATGCATCTATGAACTTAGAAAAATAACATGCAAGGAAAATTGTTACCATGGAAATGATAAAAAATAAAGATAGGTAAAACAGTCAATCCCCTTTTTAGTGTGTTATGGCTTTGCACCAAGTATCAGATGTCAAAACAAACTGCTTCAGAGCTTCTTGTTAAAGGCACTTACTGTTCTTCAAATACACTTTCACATTTAGTTCTATTGCATTAGGAAGTGTATCTCTGGGAYCATACTTTCATAACACAGCAGAACAGTCCAAAAAGGCAGCATTAATAAAAAGGAAAAAGGGGGGCTTATATTAAAATATGAAAATACCAAGAATTAACACAAACTTTAAGGATTTGGTCCTTATAAAACAGGCAACAGCATTCAGGCAATAGTGATTTCTTTTCATAGATGYTGACAAAATAATATCCCCAAAAAAACGAACTCTTCCAGTTCCAGTGTATAGATATGTCTGAGTTGAGTAGCGTACCCTCTAACACCACCCCCAGTAAAAATATAGCTTTTCAAAAGACTAACTACTGCTCCACTTTGGCTGTGAAGGAAGAAACCTCGAGAGAGTGTTAGACGTGGATATACTATCAAGCCTACAGCTCTGTGTCTCTGTATCTGGCTGGCTGTCCATAATAGCCCTTCTTGGAGTGGTCTGCCAGCTGCCGMCGGTACTCCTCCTCCTCCTCCTCGGCGTCGCTGCCGTAGCTGATGCGGCTCTCCAGGTAAGGTCTAACAGGAGGCTTCTGGGGTTCTGGAGGCCTGCAGCCAACACAGCAGCACAGGGGAAGAGAAAGGCATCATGTCTACTTCCATTATGAAAAAACTGAAAAACAGTTGKTTTTGATACCTGCTTTATGGCCAAATACAGCTTAGAAAGGCAGACGGAGCAAATGAAACCCCCTCTAGCCCATAAAAAACTGCACGACCATGGCAAGCCTATCTGGAGAGGCATCTTATTGCCATCAAGCTCAGATGATSTGCACATTTGATGTACTCAGCCTACCTATAAGAATGCCCTATTTAAAATTTTTAAACACCCCTGCACACACACAGACATCAATAGTTTTACAGCACCCTGAGCAGAGCAGTCTTTAGCCTTGCTACTACCCCAAATGACATTTCCTTTAATTAGTTTTGCACAGTAGYTCTTCTATGCTTTCTTCTCCGTCTCAAAGTCCAGTGACTTCTTATGTGACATATCTTAAATTGCTTGCCTTTTCAATCAAGGCTCTCACTAAGGCTCTTAGCCTTAAAAATGGCCAGAAATAACCCACACATTTGCTTTTTAAACACTGTGGTTCTATACAWTTGACATGACATTAAGCAGACATAGAAAAATGGAATCTGTCGAGGGAGGGTATTTCCACAGTTTCAAACCCCATGATTTTTGCAATCCATGTTCTGGAAAAACAAAATGGTATTGTCCTTACACCTTTCTCCCAGTGCTTAAATACTCTCTTCTAGGCAAATCATTAACGTTCCTGTAAAAAGCCAACAACACTAATTCCTGCATGTAAGCAACCACTCTGAAAATGTGGTAAAAGATTAATTTTCATTAGTTTTATAAAGCTTCCAATGTTATATAAAAAAAGTATGCTTTTCTGAACCTGTCAAGAAATCCTGAAAATAAGAGTTTTTTATTTTCGCATTTTAGATTATTTATTGTGACATCAAAACATTTGACTCACTAGGAAAAAAGAGTCTCATTTCTATTAGCTATTACTAAGTAGCAAGAAAATATGAAGACTCCTGAAAAGCAGAAAACAAAATCCATCATGGAGTGTGCTAGCTCTTGCATGGGTAATTGCTCAAGTCATAGAAATGTGCAGTGTGAAGGGTAAGATGGCACAGTGGTCAACCCATCCAGAATCCACTGAATTTTAATGGAAGATTACTACTCTTACAAGRCTTGATGGGTGACCTGGAACAACTTTCATCCTTAGTTTCCCTAGCCACACCACGGGTCTGTAAAGAATAAGCATTTAAGTAATTAAGTGTTATTAGAATAGCAATTATTTGTAAGGACAGACTAACAGGCACCAAGTATCTAGCACGGGTAGAATGGACATCAGAGGACATGAATCCAGGCAAGCTTCTGTGTAATACTGATTGTGGCAAGAACTGGCTCTGCAAGTATGTAAAAAAATACAGTGTTTCTTCCTAGATTGCTCAAATACTATAAATGAACTTACTGTAACTGAAATAAAAGAAAGAAAAAAATCCTGAAACAAGTTCRCTGAAGAGTTCACCAAAATTTTGTCCCACCTTTACAATACTCTTTGAAGCACTACAATAGAACGAWATACCAATGCAGGGATGACTTGTATGATTGAAAACTGGCAAGGTCAGTTTTCCTCCTGCTAGGGAAGTCAAGAATCAAGATAGAATGCTTGGAACTGGATACGCCTTACCTCATTGGCTGGGGCCAGCTCTGTTCTGACTTCTGTGTTTTGACAGGGACAGCATAAATATCTGGATGCTTCTGGGCAATTTCAAGCTTTAAAAGAAAGTAGAAGAAAATGACTGCTCTTTTTAACTCTATCCATTATGGATCCTATACTAGGATCTAGCAGGTCACAGCGACATCCAAAACAATTAAGCACATATTGATAACATCCTGTTGATATTCCTACAGTTAYAAAATCTTTTGCTATAGTAGTAATTCAATGCACACTTGAGAACAACGGATTGCCAAAAGCAACAGAATTACTAGAAGACAGGTTTTATAGTTACAGTAGGAAACCTTAAAATATGACTCTTTTTATATACAAATCCACACAACTATACGTCTCTATGTGTGGTTTCCCAAACTTCTCCCTCCAAAAGCAACACAATGCAAAGTGCATGATTTTAATTTTCAGGACTCTGGCTGTTCTATAGGTCACAAAGCACARGAGGGGGAAAATGCGTCTCTTCATACCCTGGCATTTTGGGCCTCTTGTAGCTCTTGCATTCTTTGCATCCTYGCCTTGTGATCCATCTCYTCAAATATTTTTACTTTCCTCAGGACTGATTTTGGAGTATTTTCTTGTTCACTTCCTTCCTCYTCCAACTTTGCCTCCTCYTCCTCCTCCTCTGCAGGCAGSACTGCTGGGGGGTGCTGAGAGTTTCTCAGAATGGGACGGCCAAAGGCAGGTTTTGCAGAAACAGGTGGTGGTGGTGCTTTAGCTGATACAGTTGAAGTCTCACTGCTGACAGCAACATTACTGGATTTGGAGTCGTAAGTCTTGGGGAAGTCATATGGATCCTCTTTGTTTTGTAATTTTCCCTGCAAGTATAAAACCCATAAAGTTTACATCAGCAKCTTTATAATTTTAGTTTCAAAAGAGGGCTTTAACCTGAAAGTAATCTATTTGCCTATGTTTTTGACAGTGTCAATCTTCATAGAACGCAGTACTTGAAAGGTATTTGAACTCCTGCAATATTTTGGCCAAATGCTCATAGGCTACACATCAGTCTATAGAAGACTAGGACATTCAGACTTTGTCCTATTTGTTAAGGATTACCAGAGCTATGTGTGCTAGGGCACAGCACACAGAAAACTGATGCCCCGAGTAATTTTTCACTATTACTTAATGTGGAGTATCATGACCTGAAATTTTGAAGTGCTCAGGACTCAATTCTGTTTTATGTTCCACGTTTGTTTTCCTTGCACATGTCCTACTCTGCCCTGTCTTCACTGCCCAGACTTTGAATGTATTTTGAATACTTGGGAGTATATGAGGTCACCGGTCCTCACAAAGAAAGGACTTTGRGGTCAGGTGAATTCAGAAATTTCTGAAATAGAAGTTATTGTTCAAACACTATAATTTCTTCCCTCCTGCATCATTCCTGAGCAATGTTTCAATAAATAGTTCACACAAATTTCTAGTGATGGCCAAGTGATAGATTCTGATTTTGTACTTCACAGTTATAGCCATCAGATTTGTTTTTCTGATGATTAATCTACTTTAGATCTTGCCAAGCTAAAGAATTGCCTCTCAGTTTGTCAGCGGATACACAAAGGAGTTCCTTTTCTTATTCCATATGGAAATTACATATTGGAGAAGAGCTGTTATTCAGTAAGTCTTCTTTCTGCTGGGTCCTGCAACACTTTCACTCATTCCTTCTCTCCACACTTAAAATGTCTTCTAGTCTCTGATCATCTCTCTTGCTCTTTCCAATGTGCCACCCTGGAGAAATTCCCAGAAAGAGGATGTTTGCTTTCTGATTTGTTTCTATTAATTTACCTTAGGTGGTTCAGGCTTGAATGCTGGAGGAGGACTTGGTTCTCTAAGGATCTCCCTGCTACCAGCTTTTCTCAACTGAGCCCTTGGTTCTGGCGTAAATTTTTTTAAACTCTATGAAAGAAAATAAGAGATAAAATCACTGCAGTAGCTAGTAACTCAAAYGTTTTCCTCTCTCAAGTTTACAATTTGGGGAACAGTGACCAAGAGTCAAAAGACTACCAGAAACCTGACTACAATCACTGCAAATTTAATTGGAAAGGTCAAGGTAATGAGACATCATAAAGAAATCGACAAAGCTAGGCAGAAAAGCAGAGCTATTATTATTTTTGTTCTTCACAGTGTAGCTCTAAAACACATTCAGAACCAAGATAAAGCTGCATTTTAAGAATCCCCCTCTGATTTTTAAGCCATACATAAATGGTTTTCAGAACGCCCAATGTTAAGTTTTCATGAAAAATCCAATCATCTCACCTCCTCGTGATGCACAGGTTCAGAGGAGCGGCTGACAGATGAAATCCTCGGCTCCTCTGAAGGCTCATCCAGTTCATTGTCAGTGTATGCACCACCTTCTCCATCTGTGTCCTCCAGGTCACTGATGAGYCGACTGTCACAGCTCAAATAGTCGGCACCCATGGCAGTCAGATAAGACATACGATCATCCGCATCATCCTCCATGCCCTCCATCTAAAGAAAAGTCAGTGAGAATTAAGGAACAAAGATTCAATAAATTAGAATTGAAATCCAGTTTAAGACTCAAATCAGACCAAACAAACCCTTAGGAATGACTTTGCAGAACTGAAAGAAACTAATGCAGACTCATGACCAAAAGTCCTGTAAAAGTTTATCCATCATCATCATTGTCCCCTAGCCACAGCATTAGTGATGAAAGCTCCAAAGTGTAACAGAAACAATAATAACATTTTTTGGTTACAGACAGACATCAGCTGACTATTTGTCTAGTCTATCTACCACTGGCAAATCAAATTTTGAACAATTTTTACTGACAAGAGATCCTTTGAGACATCTGTATAGCCGCACAGAGTATGGACTGACCGCTTACCTTCCCTTCYGATACCCATACTGCTTCTCCTTGCTGTTGCTGAATTGTGTCCTTCAGGCTGCCATACCAGCTATCATTCGCTGAATTCAAATTAATSGTTGCTGTAAAAATTGAAGGGAAAAGTAAATATACACACTAAATGCAATGTAATCCTTTATTCATTTTTTGCTGKTTTACCCTTTCTGGTTTAGGCCTGTGAGAATGTTAAACAGCCACTTCATTTAGATCACTGACAGATGCACGGTATTTTTATTTTATTTTATTTTATTAAACCATTTATCTTTAAATGGCAGTACATCAGCTCACAATTTCTTTTGCATTAGGATTTGGCAGAACAAGGAATTTTGAAAAGAGCCAAGGAAGGCATTACTCATGACCATACCTTCACACCCTTTTAAGTCCAGCCTGCATGAATTAATGTGCAGAGTAATTAAGCAGATGTCTTCGGACTCACAGTCACATACTCTCTTAGCAAGGAGGATAAACAAACATTCTTTCTTACCTGTAAAGAGGTGGGAACAAGTTTTCTTCAGTTTGTTTGCTTGCTCATAAAGTTTTCTCGAGCTCTTGTTTGATGTAGAACACAGTCTTTGTCTCATGGTCTTCACACCCTGCTTACTGTCTGGGTTAAAGAAGACCACAATTGGAAACCACTGGGTGTAGTTTAGCAGGTCCACGGCTTTAGGAGTGACATCCAACAGAGCATGTTTATCCTGTTAACAAGAAAGGCCAGTCAATGTGGTGCATGTGGGAACAAGTGGAGATGATTGAACATGGGATCCTAGGAAAACCAGGGTATTTGTGTCCAARTAAGACACAATCTGTGGGGTGTGTTCCCACAGCTATATATCACATTTAGAATGTTAAGAGCAAGTAGAGCAYTTCATGACAGTAAAGCCTCCACGACAAGTTCAGAAAGCATACAGTAAAACAGATTCTCTTCTGTCCAAATTTAGAAAGGACTAGAGAAAAAAAAAGTAATTTCTAACATCAGGTTCAAAGCTATAAAAACTACCAAAATTGCTGTTGAACAATTTCAAAACAGCTCTATCTTTTTACARAAATAGACACAGTGAAAATTCGAGTACTCTGCAAGTTTTAGGAGCAAACAAATCAAACAACATGCCTTTGAGCATAAGCAATTTTCAGAGAAATGCCATACCTGCTCAATGATTTGCCTCACAGTGTTCAAGCGCACTACCCCAGTCGACTTCTCTGAACCTGCATCTCTGGGTTCTGTCTCTGCAAAGACAAYATTTTAGCTTATCTAGAGTGGCCAGGCAGCTGTAATTATTAAGTTGTCCATTCTTTCAGTTAAAGATGAAAAAAACATTAAGAGGACAACTTACTTGCTGTTTGGTACAGATGAGGTAAATCATTTGACAATTTCTCCATAGCAACATCAGCAATAGGGCCAAATATCACCACAGGTCTCTTAAAACCAGCTGAAAGGAAAATATTTGGAGAAAAGAGAAGTCTGATAAGACTGGTTTTATATATAACAGACAAGACCATCAGTTACTGTGCAAAGCTAAGAATAAGCTGAAGGTATTAAAAATATATTTTTAAAAATRTATTCCTCAGAAGTYTGTACAACAGCATAATACAGAAAGCTACGTGTAGCAGCTGAGAAAGTAAAGAGACTCTTTTGGTTTAACAGCTTTCTTATTCCTTAAAATGAAATTGTATTTAGAGGATTCTGCATCTGAAAATGTGCAGCAGATTTTCATTCATCTTCCATCCATCAAAACTGCATGAACCTTGACAGACTGGGTTTTGTCTGAATAAAGATACAAATGATAAAGCAACTGCAATGCAGCTTGAAGAAGCAAAGAAATGTAAAACAGTATTATTGTTCATGTTGAAGCAAGTGCAAACGCAGTCTTCAGAGTTAACGGGGTAATGCCATTATCTCATGTCTTCATCTTGGTTTCTGGCATTTCCTTTAAAATACTCTTTACTGTTTGTTTTGTTCCAGAATGCTGTCATGTGCTAATACCAGAAAATCAGCTTGACCTGCTCAACATCACTAGTGAAATAGCTAGTTTACAGTCACGACTATAGACCTCATGAACCATGAGTCTAGCTGGACAATCCACTGAAAATTCTTGGGTTCTATTTCCTCTGAAGCTAATGTTGAAGTGATATTTATGAAGATTAGGGTTATCTCAGGTGTATGGATTTTACTTTCAGAGCTAGCCAAGGAGAATCTTTGAGGAAACAAGGAAAAGCCCTGCTGTTTCATCCCTTTTTCATTTTAAACCTTAAAACTGGCAGGTGTAATTTGGAGGCAAGAGAGACCAACCGTAGTTTAAAAGGGTAAAAAAGCTTTCACTTAGAGTAATTAAAAGCAACCAGAAATTTCCATTCTAAGAAAAATGTCATCCCTTCTTAATTTAACACCATTGGTAGTTGTTAGAAATCACTTTCTTGGCTGCCCAAACATTTGGATGCTAAAGCAGCCAACAAYAAACAGGCAGCAGGCTCAGAGCAGGGACACTTACCCTCACGCAACTGGACGCGCTCGTAAGCTGGGAATTTTGTGCTCACAGATACAATAGCTGTCAGATCCTCACGGCTCTTCCTCAGATTCTTCTTCGCTCCAGATCGTTGGCCACGTGTTCTCCAGAAGTCTGCCCTGTCACTGGATCCATCTTTTTGGGCATTTTGAACACTGGCCATCTGTTCAGCTCTGATGGACAAAGCAGAGAGTACAGAATTAGATAAAGTAGGCAAGGGTGCTTTAACTGAAGAACAACAGATTTTGAATTTGTAACAGGTAATTAATTTGCCAGATAGATAAGAAGGAGTGGAGGTAAAAGCAGACAAGTTCAGGTGCTTTTGCACTGGAGCAAATACATTGTCAGAACAAAGCTCTGACTTCCCACAGCTAAAAGGTGCTGTGCAGGAATGAGTCCTGAGGTCCTAAACTTACCATTTACACAACAATAAATGAACACAAATGCAAAGAGGTGGTGAGAGAGGGCAACTCAGAACTGAAGGATGGTTTGGTCAGATCAATTAACAGAGTGAAGAAAATGTACTTACCAGGAAACAGACAGGGAAGTCACATAAGAAGTGCATTTCGTAACTTGTGTGTACCATGTAACTGTGAGCTTTTTCTTTCATCATAAAACCACAGCYACATTCAAGAACTTAAAAGCTACAGTCTAAAAATACTCTTTTTTTTCTAATAAATTCCAACTCTTCTACTCACTGTACACATTTGAACACTTCTGATTACCACCCATGAATTTTAACTTAGAAAGTACATTTAAGCAAAAACATTGCTGTGGTTCGTTCAGTATTTCACACAAAAATACTACAGACTGCAGTTCCCCCCCAAAAAATAGCCTCAGAATAAATATTTAAAGTACTATCCATAAGGATTTAAAAAATAAATTCAAGCACTGAAGTTCTTCTAGAAGATTAATCATCAGGGTATTCTTGCACACAGAGACATGAGCTTCCTAAGGTGAAGGGTTTTTGWTTAGTTTGGCTTTTTGTTCGGTTGGGTTTTTTTGTTTGTTTTGATTTGATTTGGTGGTGGTGGACAGATAGAGAAGGTAGAGGAAAAAAGCAAAAACTGAACAAAAATAAGACCCACCACTCCATTTCTGGAAGAGGAAGTAAAGCAACTAATGGTCAAAATGTTGATTGTTGAGACAGAAACTCTGGGTCTGTGCTGCACAGACATAATCTAGTATGTATATAACACCTGCTCTCATTGTCTCCTTGCATAATGCCATGGTTCTAAAACCTGCAGTTTTTACAGGTACAATTCTTATAAAAGTAAAGACAAAACAATTTATTCATCCTTGTAGAGGGGAATAAAAAGCAAGAAAGGTATGAAACAGGAAGGAAAGTAACTTCGRGAGGGGGATATAGATCTTACTTCCAACAATGGGTAGGAAGATATGGTGCCACCTTACCTGCTCTTATTTGGAATGAGGCCCTTTTCCAGTTCATTTCCAATTCTCACAGCCAGCCAGTTTCCCAGTTTGCCATCATACAGTGTATCAACCACTCTGAAGATCTCCCCTCTGGTGAATGCTAAGCTCTGTGGTGACTCYTTTTCACACTCAAAGTGACTCCTGATGAAGAACGAATCTCCTCTGCCACAAGCCATGATGTCTCTGTAGACTAAAACAAGACACCCCTTTTAGTTTATGTGTTTTTTACACTTGAAAGAAAGATTAATCTGTGGTTCTAGAGAACACACCTTTGAAATTCTAAACAGCTGCTCAGAAAGATGTAAAAACCCAGACAGTTATTCCCATTTGCATTCCTTGTCCTACACCCACTTATCAGGAGTGTTCCCTACTTGTCTGTGCACAGCCCTTACAGCTCTGGGGCAAGGAATCTTGCACATTCCAAATGCACAAGGCAGCTATGGCACTGCAATCTTGCAGCAGGCTCCTGTTGCCTCCCAACAGGAAAGCAAGAGGCTTTGCCTGGCTCCTTAACCATTCATCAGTAAAACTGTCCATTTGCTGCTGACCAAATCCTCTACGACTGCCAAGGCACAGCAGAATGCTAACAGCAGAAACTCTGCCAGCTGCTACAGACAGAAAATAGCAGAAGGAAAAACAGTATCTTACCATTTTTCAGGATTAAGGGTTGCTATTTGCTAATAATAAAAGACATGGAGATGTACTCTGAAAAACACATTGCACATGCAGCCTTGTATGTATGGAATACAACTATCTTCTCAACTAGCAAAAAGGAGAGTAACTAAAATGCCATCAAAAGCAAGAGAGATTATTTGTGGTCCCACTGACAAAGCACAGCTTAAAAGCTTCATAGATACACATACATTTTGTTCAAAGCACCTACCTTCATATTTGCTTTGAGCCAAAATTGTCACAGTTTCACCTTTGGGAATTTCTAAGAGATACAAAACAGCGTCTTCCCGAACAATACCTCTGAAGTCTTGAGTGTTTACCTATATATAAAAAAACCAAAACCCCACAATGACTGGAAAATCAACAGTAAAAGGAATAACTATAGATTTTTCTTTAATCTGAAAATGTCTTAAATATTCTCTTCCCTCACTATAGATATATATTTTAGAAGTCAATATGATTGTCTCTTGTGAATATTTTATTCCAGCTATTAGCAGAAATCTTTCAGAAATAACAAGGTTTATACATTGCTAGATTACATTAACAAGGATATACATTGCTAGATTACTTCTTCAATTTTAACAGCCTCCAGAAGGGGCAAGAGAAAAGACGTGGAAAGAAAATTACATTAGCCTTCCATGTGAACTTTCAGAAAAAAAGCACCGTGAAGGGATTAAGWAAAACAGATGATATAAATCAGAAACTAGAAAATTAAGTCACCAAAACCTAAAGAAACTGCAGAAAGATGAAAGAAGAAAAATCATAATGGTGCCAATTTTTTCCCCTCCAAGACTAGGAGGAAGCATTCTACAAAAAACTTCCTGTCCCATCTTGCAGCATTTTTTCTTGATTAACAGTTAMCTATTCCTTCCGTAACATTGTAAACAAACTAAAGCTTGGTATACAATTCTTTCTCCTTCAAAAATTCATTCCTGTAAGAYCCCTCCACCACATATACAACCTTACAAAGCAGTAATTTGATTTYCTAAGCTCATAATTTCTCCCGTATTTCCACAAAGATGCAAACCAGAGTATACAGAAGCCATTTGCTTTCCATGGACACATACCTTAAGAATCTGATCTCCTTCCTGCAGTCCTTCCTCATCAGCTGAGGTACCTTCTTGAATTCCAGCAATAAATATCCCTACATCATTCCCACCAGCCAGTCGTAGACCCACGCTGTCCCCCTTCTTGAATCTCACCATTTTCGTATTAGGACTACAAGATTCACAGACAGAAAAAGGAAGTAAAGCCAGATATTAGGAATATAACATTATCAACGTGCCAAAAGAAAAAAAAAAACTTAAAACCTTTCAACAGTACCATATTAATAATATTCTTATCCCCTTTCTTTCAAAAGATAGGCTATATTTACCCAGGTAACTCTACAGTGAAGGCAGGAAGCAGAGAATTTGCATTTTTCGGGGTAGAAACTGAACTAGGAAGAGTGACTAAGTGACATGAACAGACTTGACTGAGCAGGGAAACAGTCCCCTGTTTCTGAAACCTCAAAGTACTTCCCTACCTATGCTATCCTCTTTCATATAAACAGCTGGGGTTTTTGTGAAAATAGACTGAATTATGAGCAATCATACTCATTGYTTTTTCCTCGTAATCTAAAGAACTGTCATATGAATTAAACCAATGCCCATTTTCTTTACTGTTACAGCATGTTTGTTAGAAGTCTCCGAATTTTCTGGTAATGAGAAATATTTCCAAGTATAAACCACTGATATGTTAACAATCAGCCCTTTCACATTGCAGTGGGAAAGACTACTGGACTAGGCACAGCTTTTCGCTGTCAGAAAAGCTATATGCCTGAGTGACCTTCCAACACAGAGGACACTTCTTATCTGTCAGCCCTTCTCAGTAATACCCTAAGCCTGTATTACAAATTCCCCTTCACCAAAAAATAATCACTTGATTAATTCGTACATCAGTGACACCATATGCARGGTCCAACCCAGCAGAGATCTGAGAAGGAAATACACCAAGCTACAGAACATTTTCAAAAYGTTATCATTAGGCTTCTCCTTACAATCCCAACACTGCTATCCCTTCAATTTCTGCATTTGAAAACTCTCAAAAGAAAACACATAAAATGACTTCCTATTAATAAAAATAAAATTCTTGCATTTGGTCCCATGCAAGCCCAGAAGCACAGGGTGTTCTATATTTTTAGGCAGATTCCAGGCAGATATTTCTAAAATTAAGCTGAACTCAAGTGTCATCAGTTAGAMGCCATGTCACTTCTTCTCAGCATTAACCTATAAAGGGGGTATCACTCCAAATRGGAAAAAGAACCCAACCCTGAAGCCAAGAATCAGGTCCCAGTCACTGGAAGAACACTGAGTGCAAAAGGACTCAGCAAGTGCCACCTTACCCATATATTGCTTCATCTTCCGGGCTGGGTTTAAGAATTGTTCGTGTAACTGGTTTTGGCTGAGGCACTAAATGTTAAAAAAAAAAAAAAATACRAAAGAAGTTACTGAGATATTGAAAAAGTTACAAATGGCAGCAATTTTTAGCTATCAGACAGCAATCAAACCCTCCATGCCAAAGATTAATACAGATTTAAAATTCAGGCATGTCAGATTGAAATCCATTTATTTCTAYTTTTTTAGTTCTTGAAAAAGAACCAAGAGATCAGGGAAGGGATACACAACTCTAGGCAAGCTAAATCAAGACTTTATTCATCAGCTTAGGGCAACAGGCTAACTAAGAGCAGATGTTCTAGGAGAGTACTTGCTTTTTTCAAYGTGGTAATTCTAATAAGCAACTGCTGTCAAATGACATCAGGAGTTTCTTCCCTGAAACTTCCCACAAAGCAAAGACAAACTCTTCTCTGTGTGTCAGGGTGGGGCTGACATGAAGAGCATACCAACTTTGTCAGTGTGGTTGAGGGAATAGACATTCTGTGTTCAGGGGAAGAAAAAGGCAACCAAAACCTCCAGACTCTGACCTGCTGGGTCATCTTGGTACTTCAGTTCTTTGTTTGAGTCTACAGCTGTAACAGCAGAAGCAGCAATGTCACTTGTTGATTTGAATGGAGTAGGCATTGCTCCCATTCTGGACATCCTACTGGAGGGATCATCTTTTGCACTAAAATAAATAAATAGGAAAATAAGTGTAATGAAATCAGATGAGAATGCACATATTTTAATTACTTCTTTAACAAGCAGAGAAAAATGAACTAGAGAAGACCATTCTTACTTYRGTTTCTCTTTCAGTTTTTCATTGGATGAATGTGAATCTAGATCAGAATGATGTAATCTGTCATCTTGAGGGGAGAATGATCTGTTTGACTCTATTTCAGAAATATCTGTAAAGAGARTGGCAAATCAAGCAATGCAGGATTTGTTTAAATTATCTGCTGAGTTGATCACCATCAAATTAGAAAGTTTTCATAAGCAGGATACATTGAACCTTTCAGCCCAATTTCATTGCAAGGGTTTAACTAAGGTTCAAAAAGTACCTTTTAGTGCATCCACCCCTCTACACCGCCCCCCCCCCCAAATATTTCAGGATGGTTTCACACAACCTTTAGGAAACACACTCACATGGAACCACTACTCTGTGCATACCACAGATGCGTTAGCTAGAAAACCACCTTCAGATCAACAGATCTCACATCATTGCCCTTCAGTGGCAAAGGAAACAGAGTGGCCCTCGGATTTGAACTGCTCCTCAGACTTCACAGCCAAATCTACCCAAAGTTCCAGCCCCTATTCTGACACCAAAAGAAAAAGTATCTTGTTCCAAATAATGTTAACATCCTATTCCCCCAAACTATCTGAACCCTTCCCAAAGCAAAATTATGCTGAGAGATACAGCTCATACACATGTATAGAACAGGTACTAGGAATAGAAATCATTTATCCAGGGGCACTTAATTTCCTCTTGTCCTGCCATTTCTTCCCTCCATTTGAATGCTCCCATGAATGGTAATGCCTTCAGAAGGAGAGACCAGTCCACTGCATTTGTTTTAAAGACTTTTATTGAAGTAACTGATTTGCTTGCTCCAAGAAGTTAAGACTGATTTTGCCAGATCAACATTGGTTCTTCTTTCTCGACCCTTTCCAAAATGTAATTATATGATTATTACAAACTTATTTTCACCTTAAGGAAGGGGACTTGATGCTTAATTGATTATTAGTTATGTTTGTTTGTGTTTAATTTTTTTTCATAAAGAACCTAATACCACCCCACCACAGCAAAACAATATAAACTCCACTTTGTCCTTGCACAGAGTCCAGAACTTTGGATCCACATTAAACCTCACCATCCATTTCTGAGTCACTGTCGTTCAACGGAGGAATGTTGAGCAGCGTCTGCTTTCGGTCCCTGAGAACAACCAGCTGGAGTTTGCCACGTGATTTCTCAATCAATTTTCGGGCATCAGCTAAAGACATGTTCTCTGTCACTGTACCATTGATCTGGACATAAAAAAGCAACAATAACAAATRAGTCCACATTGTGCTCAAGTTTAACAGAGAACTTGACTGCAATGTGACGTAGTTCAGAATAACCACTWTAACCAGTGCCTGCCAAACTGTGAGCAGTGGAAGCAGAACAGACCTTGAGAATGATGTCTCCTTCATGAAGGTTGCCATCTTTGGTTGCTAGGCCAGTACGGGTCATTTCCTTTATAAAGATCTGACTTCCAAGACGGAGTCCATATTCTGGAACCAAGAAGATACATCCACTGTAGCTTAGAAGAAAAGTGAGGATGCATTTTTTTAAAAAACTACAGCATACTTGCACCAAACACCACTATACCATGAGAGGGGAAAAAAGGGAAAAAACATTGACCTAGCAAGCCCACTTCATCCTAAGAAAGTCTCCAATATCTGTGCTACCATCACAATATGAACAAGCAACAACTAAAAACAAATTACAGCTGGATGATTKGTCTGCACCTTCAGCAGCAAAGTGACACCTTCGCTCTGCAGCTGCTTATTAACATGTTGGACTAGATTCTCTCTGATTCATATTTTGCATGGCAYAGAGGGGAAAAAGGGTCACAAAGCACTAATAGAAGTATTTATTTTCATCAGTTGTTGTATGCTGACCCCATCCCATTTGTACTCCAGGAACYGCCTTGGTTGTTTCAGGAAAAGGAATTTTTTTCACTCCTCTGCCCCCTTTCTTCCCTGTGATCTAAGTTACTCRGGTCAATATATTTTCTACTTAAAAAGAAAGGCAACACCCATAAAACACTTGCATCCTAGAATAGCAGAATGTTATTTTGTTTTAAAAGATCACCACACTTCAGCAAGTCTGCAAAGCATCCATATGAATGGAAGAAATTATTATATATATAGCTAAACATAAAAGTTAACCAATACAGTTTAAATTTCTCCTTATTTGTATACATATCTGCATTAACTTTACAAGCAGAAACTTTATATGCAGAGGAAGAAGAGGAAGGAGGAAAATGGATTCTGGCCAGAGTCACTGAAAAAAGAGATTAGCTCCTGCATACAAAATTTAATTAACAAAAAATTCTTACATATTACAGCAGGGCACATTAGGAAAAAACCCAGCAACCACATCCAACCCCTCCAGAAATAAACCATCACTCCCCCCCACAAAAAAAAAAGTGCTAAACAGAAAAGAATGCACAACCTAATCTCAGATACGCTTTCCAGAACAAGCCTTAATGTCACAGCACACAAAAGGTCAGGCTTTTGGCTTTCATTTACACATTCCAATACTCAGCAAAGAAAGGCTGAAATACTACTATTTCAGTATTTCAGTTGCTGCTTTTTCAGTATATTTYAATGACCTGAACGAAATAAACCTTGCTATTAAAGGCAGGGTCTACTCTTCACCTTTTGTACCTAACCCTTCTGTAGATGTGCCAAGTGTAATCTGAATCATGATCAGATCCATGCTTTCCATCAGTAAAAGAGAAAATGGAAAATCAAGAGCACAGTGGCTTGAAAAGACTGAAATGATGTGGGTGAACAAATGTTTGTTCAAAGGTGCTGGGAAAAAAGCATCCCGAATTAGCTACGAAGAAYGAAAGAACAACTTAAACCATCAGTWAGAAAAGTCAACATTTAACCTACAAAAGCAGAAAGTTATTCAGCTCTTCTCCTTTCCCCACAAAACACCATGCTGTATTGGATGGATTCTTCTCCCCTACTGCACCCACCTTCATTGTGTCTGCCTTTTGTTAAGAGAACACTGATGGGTGCAGCCGGGTCCTGTGGGCCCATGTACTCATGCTGGTGGTGTATTTCAGGCGAAGGACTGCGGGAACGAAGCCTGTCACGACTACGGCTCCTCATTTCCCTCCCATATCTGGGATCAGATAAAGATCCATGACTGTARCTGGGTGGGCTGTAGTCTCCTCTGTAGTCCCGTTCATAGCCACCATCCCTGTCGATGCTCCTTCCCCTGCTGCGATCCCTTCTGTAGTCTCGATCCAAGCTCCTGTCAACGCTCCTGCCCCGGCTCCGCTCTCGGCTGTAGCTGTATTCCCGGTCGCGGTCTCTGCTCCGGTTACGCCCTCGCTCCTGCTCTTCCCTGTAGCTCTGGTCCAGGCTGTTTCCCCAGCTTTGGCTGCGCCCTCCATTTCCAGTGTGCCAGCTTCTCTCGCTGTAGCCACTTCGAGCACTTTTGCCATCAAAATCTGCGTGGTCATCCACTACATCTAAAGCTCTGTCCTCATAGTCGAGGGAGGGGCTTCTCTTCAGKGCAGCAGCCTGCACTTTCCTTGGTCTTTTCACTACCTGTTCAGTACAATATGAAACAAACATACAAAATAAACCCTTTTCAAAGATCAGAATGTGAAGTTGAACAGCAGAATATTCTTCATGTTTCAAATAGAGTTTAGGGGAAAGAAGAAGGAAGAGCAAAGTTCTGTTTGCTACTGGACAAGAACTGTATATGTAGGACATCATTTGCCTCACATAACTTCAGTTCTGTACCACTTGTTTTTCCATAAAATAAACACAGAGAACATACATGTTATTCTCAGTTTTTCAACAAGGTGAGTTTGTGATACTGTTGAAATAATTTCCTTTTGTTTCACCTAGGGAAACTATATTTTTGTTTTATTGATTCTGTACATTGTATCCGGCAAAGGACTGCTTTGCTTTATGCCTTTGAAGCACACTTTATAGAAGAAAACCAAAATCCTGACTGGTTATGCACATACATACCACTACATTGACTACATTTGGAATTTACTTACAATGGTGGCCACTTTCCCGCTTTTCCTAAGCTGCTGAACTGCAAAAGAGTGTAGAACATTTTCCATCGGGGTCCCATTAACAATAACCACTCGGTCATTTTCTCTGGAAACAGGGGGAGGGAGATAAAAAAGGGRAAAGAGGATTTAAGAGGGATCTTCACAGTAACAGCAGAACAAAACAAAATTTCTCTTTTGCTTTTTTTTTCTTTTCAGAGAAAACCTATGGATTTCATTCAGTTTAACAAGGAGTTTTGATTTCAAAATGCTTGCTATTTAAACACTACAATATCTGAATACTAGAAGCAGCTTCAGGTGCTTCTTAAAATTAGACTTGGAGCAGAACTGTGCATCTTTGTGTATATACAGTGTTCAGCTTAAGTACCTTGCCATAATATTTTTTAATTAACATATGTGATGAGTACTAAAACTCTTTTTTTTAGCTCTTTCAAGTCTCCTGGTTCTTCACACCTAGTGCTGGACTTGTCTCACATTTCACAAAAGCTTCAAATTGCTACAGCCATACCAGTATTGAGGCAAATATTGACAAGTACACTGCAGTAAATTTTTTTGAAAGTCTGGTGTTCAGATCCCACCTACTCTGAAGAAAGGTRATTGGGGCAGGGGGAACCAACAAAACTATAATGCACAAGAAGTCCTCCCTGCCCTAAAACACAGGCCAACTGAGATTACTAACTCATYTGTTCAGACCTTCTTCATGTCAAATAGACCACGAACACCTAACTCAGTCATGCCCTACAAAACAGCCTCATAATACTGATTAATTTAGTCCCATAAATTTAATAAAGACATTTCGACATAAAAAGTGCAAAAAAAACCCCAAATTACACTCCTCATGTTAGTTTTTTTCTGGTGACTATTCAGTTACTAACCTTACAGTCAGAGCATTAGCTCAACAAATTACTAGTTACTTTGCCATTTTCTGCTAGGTAAAAGAAATCTTTGGTACCAACTATTTTATCTTCATTATAATCAAATCACCTCACAATCTTCTTTTAAATAAGAAGATTATATACTCTGAGCCTCCATTTGTAAGGCACTCTAACTCCCAAATGATTTTTGTGCCTCTTTTCATACCCTTCCAATTCCTTTTAGAGGATGAGTATGCCAGAACAGCACACTATATTCCAGTGTCAGTTCCATCCAGTCTWAAGATGAATTAAAATAGCTCTCTGGACAGTCCATACATCCAAAGACAGTACTGAACATAATAGTGTAATATTACATCAAAAGGTMCATCTACTTGTGCTCATTTTAACCCAAACAAGGTGACAGAATCATATTGTGTTTTTTTCTGAAAGTGCCCAAATATCTTAGTATTATCTTGTCATTATCAATTTACCTATGATCTTTCATAATTTCTGGACATGATTTTATTCCCAAACCACATGTGATTATAGAACAGGAATGATGACCATGGTGGTGTGCAGGGATCACTGCTATAAAATGAAGGATTTGTACATTTATGTTAAAAATAGTTTGTAACTAGCTTTATAACATCCCTTCTATTCAGTTACTCAGTAACAGCTCCCATGCCAGACATAAAAAAATAGTGCTTACTGAAGTAATCCATCTGCTGGACCACCTGGGAGAACATCCGAAATGACTATCGATGTTTCACCATTTTCAAAATGAGGGTTATCTCTGCCTCCAGAAACTGCAATCCCAAATCCTCGTTTCGAATCCTTTATAACAAAACCAAATACAACAAAACTTAAATACATTGGCAGGAATTCTGACAGGGRAAAAGAAGAAGATGAATGTGATGGCATTTTAAGTAGGTATTGTTTAGAATATGATAGTTGCATGCAGAGTGCTGCAGAAACACAACAGTACCTCTAAATTTAAAATAGATTGTATTTACACATCCAAGTAACAAAATAACAAGTTTTTTTTTCCAAAACATCTACAGCCTACTGACTGCTAGTAATTATATAAAGAACTCACTAAATTTGCCTGCATTTTGCTTCACCATCCCACAGCTTATTCATACCAGTCTATTGTTAAGTAAATCTATTTTGTTAGTGATACTTGGGAAAATGCAATAGCTTTCCCAGGATCTCATCTTCATTATGMTTGCTAAGTAGCTTGTAACAACATCTTGCTCCTCAAACTAAACAAGATCATGGTTGATTACAAAGAGCAAGCAGTAGACCTGYGCATTGTCTATAGTCCTCCACTACAGACAGTCACAATAAACTGTTTTAAATGCACAAATCATGTCAAACCTGTCATCACCAAAAAAMCAGATCCATGGAAGTCCTAAGACAGCATTAATAAAATCAGAGAAATGCTTCACAGAATGCCAAGGAAGCATGTTGATAGCACCAGACCTGAGAACTGTCAGCACAACTGAACTGCTGACAAGAAGGTGAGCACAAAACAACACACGCTTAATTTTATCAGCTATTTAACATAAACATATATCACTAAAAATTACAAATTATGTAATTTGAACATTTGAAGAAAATGTTTTAACATGTGGCAAAGTAATACATCAAGTTGAAGTCATGATTTTCCCCCAACTCACACTGTGAGTGTGTGTCACTCATATGCCACTTCATGCCACTAATGCTGATATAAAGTGATTATTTCCTTCAGGAGGAAAAAAGCAATGGGTTTTTCTTTTAAAACAGCACTTCACTTRCTGCACCTTTGTTTTACAGGAAGTAGTTTGATGCTTTGCACCAAAAAAATACAGATTCAAAATAATTATAAAATTCAATGGCAGTGGCTGATACAGCAAATTCAGTAGCCCCCTGCCATCTCAGCAGCCCTGGTCTCTCTTTGTGGTAAAAAAGTAATGCCCACTTACATGATATCTGAGATCTAAAATACTGGAAATTACAGGAACTAAGACCTTCTCAGCATTTCTCCTGTCTACCTCTGCAAGCTAAAACCCAACCCTTTCTCACATGAAACAARCTATGTAGAGAAGAAAGCTCTTTCACCTTGGGTTATTCAAGTTTCAGTTCATTGCAGAAGATGTGAAAAAATTTAAGCAGCTCTGTACAGGCTGCTCACTGAACCCAGATCATCAGAACAGCTGGGAAGGCCACCACCACYGAAGCCAAAGTGCACACCTTTGTACCATGGTGTGGCAGCCTAGCTATTGCAGAATACACAAGTAGACACAAGKGGTATACTTCTTTTAATTCAAAAGGATTCCACTTGATACTTCCTGTTTTCTTAAAAGAACTGTTAAAAGTGACACCTATGGCCCATCTGTTTTACAGGTTTTAATGACAGTAGTTTTCCACTGGATTCTATTCTACACTGGTAGATATTAAGGTACGTTACAAAAATAAAGTCAGTGGAATCCTGTTCAGTGATTATTACAAAGCTTGGACATTAACCACAAACTGCTTGATAGAACCATCTGCTTTGTTTTTAAGGCTCTTCAATAATGAATTCAGCTACGTGGCTGACATGTGGTATATTATACTGTCATTAGAAAGACCAAACAGTAGCAAATATAGTACTGTGATTGTTAACTGAATTTACTCTTAACATTAAAGCGTCACGCTATTGTATGAGTAGCAGCTAAGCTTTAAAATACAAAAACATATTTGAACAATTAATTAATCCTATTCTAGACTCAGATATGCTAATAACATCTATTGCAAAACATATGCAAAGTAAACCAGTGCTTGAACATTTGAAAACTAAAAATATAACAGGCACTCACTCACCTTTTGTAAGGTCACTGTGTACTGTTCCCATATCAGCTCTTCCATGCCTGGGGCCTGTTGCACACAGAAACCAATTAGTAAAACACACAGCATATAACTATTTAAATTAAACTGTGAAAYCCCCCACTAAAACACCGGTTTAAAAACAATATGCATATTCTAAAATTTTGGGACAATTAGTATGAAATCTGTGTATTTCAATGAATGACAATTTTTCTTTAAAAAGGCAAAAAACATTAATAGATCCGGGCTGGTAGAATCCCTTCACGTTTCACTGATTTAATGGCTCATTCTGATTTTCTGGAAAAGCCTTATTCAGCAAAAGCATTTAATTCAGATCATCTAGCACTCTATAGCTCTGATTCAAATAACACACAAAATACTTATGGAAGACCTTTCTGTCCCAGTAAGCCATAAGWTTCGTAGTTGAAACCGAGGGTTTCAAAATGAACTAGACTTCAGATGTCTTGCTTCTTGTTCTTGTGGATTTAACAAAATGTTTTGTCCACTATGAATTACATAACTAAATATTTAGGTTCCCACCAAAGAATTAAATTTCACAGGAAAACACAACATATCACTATAGAGGACAGTTACAGCCATGTCTGTGACACTTCTCAGAAACATTTTCTTCCACATTTCCAGTTACAGCTGATCACTTTATCTTACATGATATAACCTGAAATCTTTCCAACATCACAGCTTAAAATATAATACAGAATAATCACCCAGCTGTGATGCAGCAAATAGTACATTGCCAGCTCCTTCTGTGCCTGCCCTGTAAAATCAGGAGAAAAATGAGCCACATTTGACACACTGCAAACACTTAAAAATGGAAAGCATCCCTTACAGAAGAAAAATCCAGGCACTGCATAAGCATGTGCATGCAAATACTCAAGCCATAGGTTTTATTTATTTGTATTGAAAGTGGTCTTCCTTCATCTCAGGCAACTGAATTTCAGACAGAAGCTGAGTTCAGACTTAATGGTGTTTTTAAAGGCATCACAGGGATTACACTCCAAAACAACAGACAGAGAAGTGACACAAGAATGGTATGCCTGTACTTTAAGGCATCCCTTCCATTTTCAGAGTGAGACTTCTGGCAGTGCAGAAGCATTCAGCAAGCTATGGATGTTATTTCTCACATGCAAAACAAACCCCTTGATGCACAATTCCAGTTGATTCTGTGCACTCCAAAGAGGAACTAGATTTACATTTTCTATTGCACATTAACTGTATTGAAAACAAACTTAAAAATAATTCTGGCTCAGAGAACCTGAGGGAATATGCAAAACATTCRGCATTTTTACCAGGAATTTTACAACACTGAACAGTGTTAAATTTCCACTGTTCTGCCAGAAAATGAACAATGCTTTCCAGTTTCCAGAACCTCTGGGGTCTAATTAAAGGGAAAAAATAGATGTAGGAGATCATGGCTTATATTGAAAATAATCCATAYAAGTAATTGTTTCTAATTTTTGACTTATTTAGATCAAATAAGAATGTGTTCATAACTATTAATTATTAAAACACATGTGTCTTGGGGTCAGTGTTGAATGTGCTGAATCACACAGAGAAATTATTTTATCTGATACTCCCATTTAACCAGCTGACATGTCTAAACTTTCAGCTATCTGAAACTGAACTGTCTCACTAGATATATCCCCTTACACAGAGAATCTTTGCCACAAGTGAAAAATTCCTCCTTAACTGCTGTGATGCTTCCATAAATGGAAGCGACTAGGCTTGCTTGCCTGGCATGTAGGAAACAGTGTACCTGCCACTGACCCTTGGCTACACCATCACAGTCCTGCTTTTCCACATATCTTTAAGCTCTGCAAAAAATGTGTCTGTGCTAAACAGGGGCCTCGATGTCATTTAAATTCCATCTGACTTCACTGAATAAAGTTTTAGAAATGAAAGTCAGTACCAAATAACGAGCAAATTWTGAAGGACAAGCAGGTGGGTTCAAATTTTGTAGAGGCAGGGAATATGGAAAATCTTTTCCATCCTCCTCTAGATAAAAAAGCCTCAACAACTTACACGTGTAACTTGAACATCACTTAAATTCAGTTTGCACTGTATGCAGCTCCTACCAACACTACCCCTCAGCCAAGAATACCGAGGCCAGCTCTAAGCAAGTGCAGAGCAAGGCAGGCAGAATGCAGTGAAAGAGAGCTTACTACCCATGGGGACAAAGAAAAGCCTGAGAAATGACTGCTTATTCAGTACAACACTGCAGGAAGAGGACTGAGGAAAGCACTGTTGACAATATCAGGGATGGATATAAGGGTACAAAACAGGAAACTTACGAGATTTTCCTCCCAGAAAACTAGGCTTTCCATGAKCAGTGGCATAAGTATAACCTTGTGCACAAGTGGAGAGATGCGTTGGGTAGTAAATCAAAGCATCACAAGACTACAGAGTGAAGTTTACTTAGCTCTGACAAGTAAGTCTTATGGCATCTGGTCAAAAAAATAAGTMGTAAGAATGAAAGAGAAACTACTGCCTACAGACACTATAATTAAGGACAAGATGCTGAGCCCATAGTATCGTCTGATTTGCACCTAGAAAAAGTTCCTCATAGTACCAACAACTGTTTCATGTACACCCCGTGTAAATTTTGGGYGTTTATTTTTACCTTGAAACCGTTACCAAAAACGAAACAGAAGATAATTAAACAATTCACTTTAAAAKTCACAAGTATTTGTTGAAGTAATCAATCTTTTGAAACTGCTCCTTGGGAAGCTCTCTCCCATTTGCCGWACGCTACATCAGGGAAGGAAAGCACACTATGTACTTGCAAAGCTGATTTTGTTCAATGTAATTACCCAGACAACAYGACTAGCTCTGCTGTGCTGATAAAGCAATGGAGGCTCTGCAATACAGTTCAGAGAACTGAATGGTCACCTTGGAAGCCCAGAAGGCAAAAACAATCTCTAAACAATAATCTCTTTAACATTATAAAATGTACTGCTGCTTGCCATTGTCACAATGCTAACCCATACCGTCAGATTAATGGAGAAGAGAAGATTGAGAGTGAGGGAGAGACTACAAATGTTTCAAATCATCAGTCACGGACTTGATCAAAACTAATATCTAAGTCTCCACCCGAATAGCGAAATTCCTGTACTCCGCATTTAATGATGTGACTCTCCTCAGAATGCATCAAGTGATGAGTTATGAAAAGCCTTCATCACCTTGCCAATTTCTTCATACTTCATCTGTAAGGAAACACAAAGGGATCCTGAGCAGCTTGTGCATCCCTTACAGGATCGCAGTGTCACTGCAAGATTGCACACCAAAACACTGGAGAGAGAAAGGCAGGCAAAATGGTTAAGAACCCCACCTCCAGTTACTAACACTAACTGTTCTACAAGTCCACCCAGGTTTCACACAGACAACAGGCTACCTGCAGTAAGCGCAAATTACTGTAATTAGCTAGTCTAAATTCRTTAGGGACTAAAGTCAGTCCATTTCTAATTAGAACACTGTAGTTGGGATTTGCTTAAATCTGTCTAATGCTCATATACCAAAATGACAGGTGCTTTCTACATACCCAAAATAGACCGCTTAGCAGAATCTTTGGCAGAAAACTAGTCAAAGTGCTAAAATCGCCTGTGTGATACAAACAGGCAGCTGTTACAGCTCTAACTGACAGTCATCAGAGATTTATGCAATTACTTGCTACTGAGAGATCACCAAAGAGAACTCCATTCACGCTGAAAGAAGAACAAAACCAGAAGACCTGCCACAACAATCATCTGGCTATAAAAGTGAGCAGGAGAGGGGAGGGATATACGAGGGGAGGAGGGGAAGAAAAGACTTGGATCAAGAKGCAACAAAAAGCAACTCACGTGCCCTTTCAAAATCCCCAACTTTTTGACTGCATGTGACCACATTCTCTGCAAAGCTTGAGCTGTCTTCATTGTTGCAGGATATAATCTGTGAGGGAACGCCGTACATCCCGTCTTTTCATCTGTTTCCACCACTCAACGCGGTTATGTAATTCTAATACAATAGTGGCCTACATACTCGAACAAATCCTGCCGTCAGTTTCACACAGAAACACATCAAAACCACAGCAGGGAAATGTACTCTGACTTTAACTAACTCACACTTTAAGAGATCCCAGGAAAATTCAGAGCTGTAATCTCATGTTTGTTTATTTGATTTTAAATTAAGTGTAAGAAACAGATCACTATGCAGGACTTTATTCTTCTTCTAAGCACATATGGGTTAACCCCACCAGGAGCCTACTTTAAACTTAAAAGAAAAAAGGTTTAAGAAGATGATGTGAAAATTCATATATTGACTATAATATTTTACAGTTTTCACAGAACTGTGTGGGCTTGGCTCCAGGAAGCAAAAAGATAAATAGAGACAAAATTATAATCACTGTGAATAACAGTGTTTGCCTTCAAACATTTAGTAAGGAATTTGTACGAATGATAAGCTAATCATACAATCAATCAGATAGGTTATTTTATTAGAAAACAGGTCAAGCTATCACTCCCATTCATGCTATGCAGCATGAATGCTCTGAAATGTAAGCCTCAAGTGAACTCTTCCCCTAGACTTTATGTAAGTTTCACAGGCAGTGAACAGGCAGAAACACATGCCAAGTTCCATACGCAACACTAACCAAAACCTCCGTACAGACTGCATTTTTKACTAGTAGAAGAGTTTTAACTGCTAAAGTGCATTAATTTAGTCAGCTGTGGAAAAGTGAAGGGTTGTGTTTGTTTTTTGTTTTTATTTGGGGGTGGGGGGTGGGGATTGGCTGTAGAGGGACAGTGCATGCATTCAAGTTCTTCATTCAAAATGCAGACTGAATTCAGCATTCTGCACTTTTTGACTGTGACCCCACCTCTCCAATAGCCAGCAGAACTTTGACGAACGGAGGCTTGCACCTTCATCACTAGGATATYAAGAGGGAACATCAAGGGGATTCAGGAGAAGCACACTGACACCAGCCCCCAACTCGGACTTCCTACTTGGATGCAAGTAAGACTTTTATTAGGGTTTGGTCATAATAGTTTAGAATCTCCATCAACACTTCTAAAAGAGCAAACACATTCTTTGCAATAGATTCACACTCAAAGCTTCCAAAACTGTTATTTATTTATTTATTTTTACAAAAAGGGCAGGAAAAGCAAACAAATGTAAGTATGTCTTTGAGACTTCTCTAGCCCTATTTTCTTCGCTTTTCTGCTTTTCTTCTCCTTGCCCTGAAAAAGCTTCAAAAGCAATTAAAATAGGGAAAAAAAAAAACCTGTGATGACATAGAGAATAAAAATGGTGAAACATCGTCCATAATTTCCAGCAGCTGTAACAGCAAGGAGTCTTTTTCCTTTGGACTGTCTCTTCTCTAAAGGAATATAATGTGCAAAACAGATGGATTGACTCCACCAAAATGTAAAACAAAATTTTTCTGAACGGAATTTTTAAAAAATAATCAGGAAATCTAGGAATGTTGCTACAAGTTAAGAGATCAGAGAGTTAACAGAAAAAGGAAGGTGTTTGCATTTGAATGTTTCATTTTGAAGGAAAACAGTATCTCCAGAATAGGAATTCCTCTATTGTTTTTTTTTCAAAAGAGAGAGAAAAATTTTTATTTTTTTAGTTTCATTTTGAAGGAAAACAGTATCTCCAGAATAGGAATTCCTCTATTGTTTTTTTTTCAAAAGAGAGAGAAAAATTTTTATTTTTTTAATCTAACAAACAAGCATTGTCCCAGATATTGTCCTTTCACCTTACCTGCACACCTCTTTACAAAAGCTAATCATAAAGGGAAACTATAGCCTAACTTCACTCCTAGCACAAGAATCCAAAAGCAATCACAATCCTTTTACACATCACACTTACTATCCATAGACATTTCGAACTGCAACTTGTTAAAAGCAAGTTCAATTCCAATGACAGATACACCGTGGTTCTTACTGSAAGTCTATCCTGAGACAATAAATTGTTTGTGAAACGTATGGGGAAGGAAAACTATGAATGATGATCTGGTTTATAAACCAGGAAGGTGAAAAGGGAGCTCTCAGAAAACTCAACAGAGCAACCTTAGAATGTCTCAACAAAACTGGGAATCTCACCACTCACCCTGGTGAAAGTTTTACACCYAGCACTATGTTTTSATTTCTTCCTTTGCAGAAAATGAAGAAAAAGGGTGTTTCCCCACACATAATCTAYACAAGGCTGTCCAAGTAAGCAGAAAGGACACCTGAAATGGCCTGGCTGGATTCCTTATGGAAGTGACACAAAAAAGAGTTCTTTGCCCTCCACCTTTTCCTGCTACTATGGACTTAAGCACAGAAACCTTGCAAGCTGATCTAGGTTTCCCCAAAACACAGACTCCTACAATGAAGATGACCAAAACTTGAAGCTACACCCACCTGTAAAAGAGAGACAGGCAGGGACTCTTCTAGCCAGTGATAGTAGCAGCCAGGTGGAGGGACTCCAAAGCTGCATCATCACCAGCATTCCTGGTCTAAAAGACCTGGTACACTATCAGAGGAACCAGAAACTGCCCTCACATGCAACCTACCCTCATCAAGGCAATTATGATGGGCAAAAAAGGATGGCCCTAGATTTACAGGCTTTCAAAGATCCTGATCCACTTCAGTTTCTGGATAACACTAAAATATAGAGTGGAGGCTTTGTGAAATGAGAAGCAATCTGAACATCAGTGTGTGCTGTCAAGRATCCTACCTCCTCTTTTTCAGCTGTAGGTTATTAAAGATGTCTACAAAATAATGATCATGTAACACAAGTTGTATAGCCAGAGCTTGCCAAGCATTAACATAGTGAAAAGTGACTGAGGAGGAAGAGGATCTTTACCAGCCCTTTCCTAGCAGCATGGAAGCCACTGGGAAGAAGACTCGAACTAATGGATTCCCACGAATTATCTGTGCATGACACAGAAGACCTTTCATTAGGATCCAGGAAAATGCGTAAGAACTACTTTTACCCTTGCCTCTTTCACAATACAGCCAACATCTCACACAAAAGGGGGTACCTTATTTTCTACCAATAAATGCTCTGATTCAGAGAAAGATCCTATTTTTCACATGGGTTCCTRCACCAATATAGCAACTTCCAGAAGTGCAACAGATCCTCCTGAAGAAACAGGTTTGCACAATGATGCATGGCTCATATTAAAGGACGAGAAGTGATAAAAAAATGGTCTGCAAAAGATAAGCCACTAGAGGTAACATATAAATTCTCTTTGACAATGGCAGAAACTCCTTCTCTATTCTCCTAGGGGTACAAATAATAAACGTAAAGGACAGCTCCATGTTAAAAGATCATCACTTCTATTTTCACRTTCCAGTAAAATCAGAATGGCTGTTAGCATCACAGTGGATTCTATTATCAGGATGCAGGAAGTTGGGGAAAAAATCACTTACTGTACAAGTAAGTACACTTCTGCACTGGAATGGGAACTTTTGAAGGAGAAGGAAAAAAAAATCACATAGAAATGAGCAGTGCACACAATCCTTTCTTCTTCTTCCCTCTAATGGAGAATTATCAGTTACATTATGTAAGGTTTGCTTTCACCCAAATTACTCAACAAGAACAAATATTAGCAAAATATTCTTGCTCCACTGGCAAGGTAACAAACACATTCATCAGCAGTCTGGTCTAGTGGAAGTTGYCCGTGCTCATGGCAGGGCAGTTGGAATTAGATTATCTTTAAGGTCCCTTCCAACCCAAATCATTCAGTGATTCTGTGTATTGTCAGCTTTTGTGCAAGAAACATTTTTTTTACAAAATATAGATACAGCAATCTGAAGGGCTGCCTAAAAAGACCTCAAGAAAACACAAATTGAGCATTATGTTTCTGAAAATTTGTTTTTCATAGATTCAGTAAGTTGAATGTCACTATAAAGAAACACAAACTATTTTCCATGTAAAAGAAGTGATATTGTTAAAAGCTTTTCTAATCATATTTCCTTCAAAAGTTATACCATTCACTTGCTATAAATTGTAAACTCTATCCTAAAACACTACTCGCGAATACTGCATGAAGTACTGCAAGAAGCCTATTCCGGGCACTCACAGACCAATCTTTACTTCTTAAGTGAAACTTTAAAAATGATCAAATGAGAACTGTAAACTAAACAATAATGAAGGGGTCTTTTGTTTCACTTCTTTCAGGAATAGTATGAATCCATCATGACAACAATGCCCACAGTCATTACTTGACACTGTGCTCAGCACTGTTTCACTACAAATTTTGCTTCCAGTTAGCCAAACTACTACTTACAAAATACCCCACTACTAAAGYTCTCAGCTGCAGAGCCAAGAGGATAAATTAGGTTTCTTGACTTCCAGTCAAGTAGCCTGTCCCCTGAAAGGTGTTGTGCAAGGAAGCCAACACAAAGATTTCCTCCATTTCTGTAAAATGTAAGTCTTGCAGGAAAACAGCCCCTGCAATTGGAAAACAGGGATCAGCTTCTCCTATTGTGGGAGTTTTAGCCAGCAAACAGATGAGGAAAAATTCCAGGCTGGCAGAACCTACATTCATTTCCACCTCTTGCTGCATTATGACACAACAAATGCCTTCCAGACTGCAAACRGAACTAGAATCCACTCCTATCCAGAACTGGGGAGATATAGGGCAACAGCACTGTTCAGCAGACTATTGAGAATATTAATTGACAAACGCATCTAGGTCTCATTTGCATTGTAGCCCTGATATTAACATTCACAGCATAATGCCGCAGATCTCCCAGTGCACAAAAAATTGTTTAACAAATAAGCCCAAGGGGATGGAAAAAAAGGTTGCACTCGCAGAGAAGATCTRTGCTGATCTGGATCTTTGACAAGCAGTGTGCTTTTTAATGCATAATATATCACTTCATCCAGCTCACAGCACTTCAGTGACAAACAGTGCTTAAATGCAATGAAGGATATCACACTATCTGCCCAGTGATGAAACAGCATCCCCAATYGAGAGAATTTCTGCAGAAATTTGCYCAAGCACAGGAAAAAAAAWTGCACATAAAAATAGGGGCATGGGGTTTGAGTTTTGTAAATATTTAATTTTTCTGCAATTCCAAAATAGAAAGGGACTAACTTGGATGCTGAAAAGAAGACTGCAAAGAATGTGGCATAAGGCATCCTTTTGCTGGATTATGGCATAAAGCACATAATCTCTGGTTAGTTTTATCTGTTTTGTTTCAACTCCATATTCAAGAAACAGCTAAATAAATACATATGCACATATAAATATCTGAGTGATGCATAGACTACCCTCCTTCAGGAAGGAAAAAAAAGCAACTTGTTTTCCAATGAATTTTTTTTTGTTCAAGACAGTAAGATACGTCTAAAAACCTGTATTTCCTACATATTTTAAACAAACATCTACCAATTAYACTGAATGTTTTCAGAAGGTAGGACTACTGAAAAGGACTTTTCTTTGARCACTTCTAAAGGAAGAAGAAGGAGAATGAGGACTTTCTTTAAATATTTTGAGGTCAAGTCACAATTCACCTTAGGAATATCTTATAAAAACCCAAGTCAGGTTGTATTTTTAATTTCTTTGTTCTCTTGCTTTTTAGGTGCTTTCTTCTTTTCAGACTTCATGAAGTTTCCTTGCCTCTAAAAATGAGCACCTCTGGAAGGTTCTCAGGAGACCAACACCCCCTTTCATTTTTGGATATGCAGTTTTTTTCTTCCCAAACACACAMCCTCATAGGCTGGGTACAGCTTCACGTGGTATGAACTAAACAAATCCTTTCTGACCATAACAATTTCCACTCTCCTCCTGCTCATTTAGATGCAGCCCCTTGACTCACTGTGAATTCAGCTGTTTAGCTCTTTAAAGCAAGCCAATACAGCTTTCTAAAGCCACAAAAACCTGCTCATTTTTTTCCTCACTGAATTACCCTCTTGACATTTCTGTGAGCTGAACTGGCAGGCCAAGGAACATGGCAGGATAAATATTAGGACTCTGCACCTCAAGATCAACTCAGACAACAGATGAGGCTCCACTTTTAAGGATGTACCAGGAAAACAAGTTTTTATAGAAGGGACAGATTAAATCACAGAATCATTTAGGTTGGAAGTGGMCTCCAAGATCACTAAGTCCAGATGGTAACATAACACTGCCAGGTTCACCACTAAACCACATCCCTAAGAGAATACCTACAYGGTTTTTAAATACCTCCAGGGATGGGGACTCAGCCACAACCCTTGGAAACTGGTTCCAACATTTGATAACCCTTTCTATGAAGAAAGATTTAGAGGTTTAGATATTCAATCTAAACCTCCTTCTGACACAAYTTGAGCCTACATCCTATTATTTTGTCACTGGTTGCCTGGAAGAAGAGCCCAACCCCCAGGTGGCCACACCCTCCTTTCAGGCAGTTGTAGAGAGCGACAGAAGTCACTCCTGAGGCTCCTTTTCTCCAGGCTGAACACCCCAGCTCCCTCAGTGGCTCCTCATGGGACTCATGCTCCAGATGCTTCACCAGCTCTGCTCTCCTCCAGACACACTCCAGCACCTCAATGTCTTTCTTGTAGTGAGGGTCCAAAACTCAACAGAGGATTGGAGGTGTGGCCTCACCAGGAAGGGGGACGATTGCTGCCCTGGTCCTGTCACGCTGTTGCTGATCCAGGCCAAGGTGCCATTGGCCTTCTTGGCCACCTGGACATAGCTGGCTCATGTTCAGCCACTGTCACCAGCATTCCCAGGCCCTTTCTGCTGGGCAGCTTTCCAGCCACTCTGACCCCATCCTGTGGTGCTGCTTGGGGYTCTGATCAAAGTGTAGGGCCTGTCCTTCTGTCTTGTTAAATCTCATGCCACTTGGCCCATGGATTCAGCCTGCCCAGATCCTCATACAGAGCCTTCCCACCCTCCAGCAGATCAACACTCCTGCCCAACTTAATGTCATCCATTGAGACCATCAATTAACATATTAACAGGACTGGACCCAGTACTGAGCCCTGGGGAACTCAACCTATTATTGGCAAGTAGCTGGATTTAACCCTATTCACCACTACTCTTTGGGACTGGACATCTAGCCAGGGGCATGGAAATAAAGAAACAGAGAAAAAAAACTCGGGAAAGACAGGAAAACAAATGTTACAAAGTGGCTTTAAGACTACTTAACATGTATGAGAAAATATATTATACATTTATTGATTGTCACACTCTATTCTGTGATGGCATGGCCTCACCTCAAGTCCTGTGTGCAGTTTTGGACACMACAATACTTAAAAAAATATAAAGCTATTAGAGAGCATCAAAGAAGGGTCACAAAGATGGTGAAAGGCCTTGAGGGGAAGCCCTACGAGGAGCAGCTGAGGTCAACTTGGTCTGTTCATCCTGGAGGAGAGGAGGCTGAGGGCAGACCTCATTGCAATCTGCAGCTTCCTTGTGAAGGGAAAGGAAGGTCAGGCACTGATCTCTTCTCTGTGGTGACCAGTGAGTGACAGGACCCAAAGGAATGGCCTGGACTTGTGTGAGGGGAGGTTTAGGTTGTATATTATAAAAGTGTTTCTCACCCAGAGAGGGTGGCTGGGCACCAGAACAGGCTCCCCAGGGACGAGGTCCCAGCACCAGCCTGACAGAGYTCAAACAGTGTTTGGAAAATTCTCTCAGGCCCATGATGTGTCCCTCGGGGAAGTCCTGTACAGTGCAAAAGGTATATATATTCTTATTTGCACATATATACACGCTAAATCTATCTGGCCCCATGACACAGGGCAGCAGAGAGCAAGCCTGCTTCCTTCCCCTCCCCTTCACCCGTGCCACAGGTTACAAAGGCGTACAGGCACCAGGAGCAGCGCTGCCACTTCCCACTAAATTTGCAGGGCACT
>NW_026623286.1:323128-367749 GCF_030028575.1 Malurus melanocephalus
CGGGAGCGGCCGTGCCCCGGCGCCGCCAGGGGGCTCCAGCGGCGCTTCCCGGCGCCGGGAATAGCGGCACACCCCGGGAGCGCCGCGCCGCTCCTGCTGCCGCCACACTGATTTTCGCTGCTAGCATTTGGAGACGTGGAAATAAACTCTGAGAATTATCATTAGGCCAAAATCCTATTTCAAAACTTTCCCCTCCTGGTAAAGATGACAGAMAATGTGATGTTAAAACACAGGTCCAGGTGCTTTTTGCTTTCTTTTTTTTCATCTCAAGCACATGCCCTATCAACAACCAGATTGGCGTTGTTTGTTTTAGCTTTTTATTGATTCCAGTTTTATCAAGTGCCTTTTCACCGTATTTATTTCAAGAATTAATCGCACTGTTTATGAAAAGGAAATAAACATATTCCCCATGAAGTTTCATGTTCGGGAAAAAAAAAAAGAGAAACATCTGGTACTCCAAAGCTAAACCATGCACTAATGTGTACAGAGACACCAAAATACCATGAAAATAGGTAGCTGAAAAGTAGCAATGCTTCATTTTAACACTTAACAAAAAAGAGCAGAGTTACATTTACATTTTCAGAGTGAATATTTTTCCTTCAAAACTACTTTTCACCTGAACTTGAATAGTTTACACTTTCAGGAAGTACCATGAGGTCATTTAAGGTTCTGATTTTGCTGWCATAGAAAAGAAATTTCTCATTATTCCTGAAAAGCAAACAATACACACACAGAGGGATTTTCTAAAATTAATTCACCTGTATTACACATTACCTATGATCCCTGCTAGTAAGAGCAACAGTTGATCATTTCAATTGTGTATGCAGAAATTATTAGGGATTCTCTGGTGCCTTTTTAAAACACTGGTTTAACAGATGGTTATGGAACAAATCTTTTTATCAGACATGTCCATTCTCATTCCCTCCTTAATTATTGTGGAAAGGGGCTACTACAAAAACAGGCACCTGAACTGCTTTGGTGCTACCAGGAGCAGGTCATCACTTAACATGATCAGAGGCAGGGATAGGGGAATGGTGAGAAAGGTTAAAAAAGCAGCATTTGCAGCTGAGTGTAACAAATTCCTAACATTGAAACTCAGCATCAATTTACAACCCCCATATCTTATGCCAATTAAAACTACACATGCAAGACTCTTCTGGAATGAGTGGAAGGCTTGAATGGAGTAGTTTGCACAGTTAGAGCTGAATTCTGCTGCATACCTATGTATCCTCAAAAAACAGTACAATATCCCACTACAAATGAAACAAAAGCCTGTTCAAGATGAAGAGGGAAAAAACCTGATTGTATTCAAAACAAAGCTGCAAGATACTCAGGTCTTATGTGCTGATAACATAAAGCACACAAAATCAGTTCAGAGCTACTCCAGGAGCAAGTTCTCTATCTTTCGCCYAACAACAGTGCTGTCATTGCCCAGGGCTCACTTGTTCCAGGGCTTGCCCAACAGGAAGCAATCAATTCTTCAAAATTTGTGAGGGAACAACTTCAATTGAAACAGAAAACAGCCATTTGGGGGGAAAAAAAAATCAAGACAGATCCTGTTTCCCTGTCCCCCTCCTACTTCCTCTCCGATTAAATAGTTTTAATTTTTAGAAAACAGTTTCTGCCTCTTGAGAAATAACACTCCAGCAAACTAACATTTTTTAATGGAAGTTTTCTTCCTTTTCACATATTGCTTCACAGAGCATAGCCAGAAGCTGTTTTTCCCCAGTGTTCTGGGACACACAGCACCAGTCCAGTGAACAAGTCACTGGGGAAATGACAATTTACTCTCCCATAGGTGTTGAAGGAGCTGTAAAGAAAACAAACCTCACCTCCTGAGGCACAGCATGTGCCCAATGTTGCAGCAAGGTAGATTTCTCCACCACCCTTTTTTAAAAAACTCTGCAAGGCTCGAGGAGATAAAAACCTGGAAGCCAAATTATTTCAGCTGAAGATCACAATCAGTCTAGGTGAAAGGCTGACAGATCAATCATACTTGAATGTGGGATATGTACAAACTGGAAAGTAAAGTGTTCATYTGCTGTTTCATTTTCTGAATGTTTTGCTAGACTTTCAAGCTCTGTCACACAGATCATGGTGCTGGGAAGGTTTTTTGTACACACTACAAGAAGGTAATACTGCTGAAGGGACACCAAACTTTCAATTCACCTGATCAATACTAGCTTTAAAGGCTACCACTGACTTAGCCATCCACATTCACTCTAACCATAAACCTAACACATTTCTTTACAGTCTCATTCTTTCTGTACCTTCTGCTCCCTGGGATGCACATACAAATGAAATATAAGATTTAAAATGCTACAGCAGATTGTCCATATTTAAAATGTTGTTAAAAAGTTAAAGAGGACCCTTCTTCCTTGGCATAGTGAAAAAAAAAAAAAAGAAGTTTGTTCTGGTGTGCTAGCAGTATCAGGATTTGATAGTGAGGCAAATTAACTTCAGTAAGTGTACATAATCAATTAAGCTAGATTTCATTAATAAAAAAATTAACTGTGAAATAAAGTAAGTGCAGCTACCACTCCTGAAGCRCTTCATTTCATGAATTATTTATTCTCTGCAGCTAAAATATAGCTTTTACTCTTGTGGCATCTTTAAATACAAAAACAAACAACAAAAAGCCCCCAAAACAACAAACAAACAAAAAATAAACAAAAAAAACCCCAACAAAACACGCACCAAAACACCACACACCTTACATTGTGCAAATTTCTAATTATAATTTTATTCAGCTTCAGTGGTACACTTTGGTACACTTTGTACTACTACTGTTTTTGAATTCTTTTTCTTCCGGCATCCATATCCAAACAGCAAACCAAGCAGAAGAAGTGACCAACTGTAGCATTAAGATTGCTATTCCATTTTTTATTCAACACCTGCAACTCTGGAATCTGAGAAAAACAAGCAGGAAACCTGTCTACTACTTCCTGGACGGGTTTTAAAAGGCCAATTCATTACTGGGATACAATCCAATCAGGCCTGCATTTATATTTAATCATCCAGTCACAGTGCAARACAATTCAAACAATGGTACATTTGTTAGTTTCCAAGCTTCATCCCAAACCAGATTTTCCTTCCCGGTTAAGGTTTCTAGTAGCCTTTGTTCTCACTCTATTAATAGCAGAACGATATGCCGTACTCTCTTGGAAACATTTTACTTTTAGTGAAGCATTCCTGTGTGTATGTAAGTATGTAATCTTACTACACACTGTCACATTAGCTTTGTTTTCTCGGCTGAAGGAAATAAACCTGAATATAGCTCTGAGTAATGCATAAAATTTAATGGTACATTAGATCATATCTAAGCCTAAAACCCCGTAAAATTCACACTATACAATGCACTTCGTACAACTACCAACGCCATAGCACAAACCCCGCAGAACACAAACATCAAACTGAAGGTCACACTGATACACAAGTTAGAAAAAGAAAAGCCTCAAATGGATCTAAATTTCCCTAACAGTAAGAACCTAATTCAACTTGCTATTAAAAAAAAAAGTTGAAAATTGACCAAAAGACACCAAAACTCTGTAAAATCTAACTGTTTTGAACTTGAAGTCACACATTCATACATGCCACAATGAACAGTTTCATTTATTAGCACCCTTTTCACTGTTTTGCAGTCACACTAGTCATACCTTTCTGCATTCCTTTCCTTCTACCACCGCACTCCTGCCTTCAAGGTCTCTCCTCTCCCTCTCAAAATGTCTCAACAGTCTACTCAGTCGTGCCAGAGAGCACTGCTGAAATTCACTCCTCAACTTTAACATGTCTTGCACATAGAGAAAATGAAAACAGATTCTGTTGCAAAAGGGAGTTTAGCAATTTTTTCTTTCATCCAGACAGCGAGACACACAGATGCAAATCTGGGTGTTGCACTTGAAGAGTTCAGGTCTGTAAATCTTACATTGATACCACTCACAGTAYATTTGGAAGAAGAGGAAACAATCACCCAGCCCCTCCCAATACTTCAAATATCATGAGACAGTGGATTAAGCCAGCTGCACCTGCTTCAGTAACACACATTCAGAATCCCTTTACTCACAGCAAAGTTTCCTCCTCCGTGCCTCCAAAGGAGTATRATTACTTTTTCAGACAACAATATTAATCATGTAGCCAAAGCTCTGAATTTTTCTGTGACAGTGTCACCAGCAGCCTATCATCTAGCATAAATAGTGTTACACTAAAATTCACCCATACCTGGTAACACTGATAAAACACTTTGAGACAAAAAAACAACAGAAGGGCAGATGAGAGTGGTAAAACTCAAGTCTTTTCCATTCCTTTCCCTCAATCCTTTTGCAAGGCTGGATGTGAACKCGAAGTATACTATGCAGTTATGCACATGGTATGCATGACTTTGCTAACGTCTGAACACATTGTTATAAAGAACGTACCACATACGCCTCCAGCTTATGTAGAAATTATTCCTACGAATAGTRTTAAAGACAGCAGTGAACAAACAAGCAGTAAATCAACACAGGGGGCACGGGGGCGAAGTCAGCTGCCCTTTTTCTTTAGTATCAAGATAGTAACTTTCACGTGTCTGGTTCATTCCTATAGCACTAATCCGAGTTTATCTGCAGCCGTTCTTGCTTCACTTGAAAGGATGCCAGCAAGATAATTTAAAACTAGAATCCTTGATGCCATATTTCTACCAAGTCAACATTTCACATGCATGTAACATCAATGTAAATAACTTCAGGCATTACTCCAACCATTAAATGAAACTGAACTCACACATTCCTATGAAACAGGGCCATTTCCACTGAACTGCAAACTGAGTACACAAAGAATAAGCTAACCAGAACAAGCTCAGCAAGTGACAGAAAAAAATTTATTCCTCCTTTTGCAACTTTCTTAAACCACATAAGGCTTTGAAAAGAACTAAGAAAGAAAACAAGAGAATTCTTTTTCATATGTGGCTGAAGGGAAATTAAACAGCTCAGAATCATTAAGGTTTAGAAAATTAAATTACCACCCAGTGCAAGTCTCATTTTGGTAGCCACTAAAAATTCATGCTCAACTGAGATTTGGAACAGAAAGTTCTTCTTGTGGTCTGAGCCACATGAAAGAGTGTTATATACTTCAAAACCTTCTGACACACAAAGCAGAAGCAAACCATAATAAAGTGTTCTGCTTTTTTCTCATCTGAAAGAAGATGAAGTCATGTACCTGCCTATAGATGAACAAGCTTTAAAAAAATCTAAGAACAATTTCATCCTTTCTTCAAATTACTGTGATGCAAGAGTTTCAGTCCATCCTTATTGCTGCAGAAGACATCAGGAACTTATCTACTGGCTTCTATAAGATAAAGCAGGGGAAGAGAGCATGGAAAGGAAGCTGAAAATCAGGTCAATTCATAAAACATAGGAAAGAAGTTAACAGACGAAATTAAACTCATTAAATTCTATAGTTCACCACCATAGCAACATTAAATAGACATCAAAATAATGCGTCAAACAAAAAGCCTTTCAGAAAATGACAAAACACAYGTAAGACATGCACATATGTCAGAACTAGAGCATAACTATTTCACATACACCAAAGGGACGGCAAAGAGTGACACTCAACAGTACTCTGGTACAGGGGCTGTCACATTCTACCAAAAGCTTGACAAATGTCTCTGAAGTACACGACCCCTCACCTTCTTCCACCCTCTTCACCGATCCTTAAATCTTTCAGGTGCACTGGGCACTGCGCAGAAACAGGCCAGGGAATAATTACCACCAAAGGGGAACTGAGTGCATAGCTGCTCTTGGAAATGTCAGTAGGCATCCAAATGCAACCAACACTRTGTCCTTACAAGTCTGACATGGGGATTTTTCACTATAACACATGATATGGAGGTAAAGCACATASAAGTATTTGTGAACTGCCAGCAACTGAAAGGGAGCTCCTGCCAAAGTACCGAGTCAGAAACAGCATTCCCCCCATAAGACTTCTAGGAAACTAAATATTACAAAAAAAAATTTTACAGCCAAACATAATCATTACTAAGCCCACAGACAAAACAATGCAAGTACAGTTCCACACAGAAAAAGGAGTTCTTATGCATCATCTGAGGAGCATGCACCCACATGCTACCAATTAGCTATGCTACTGTCACTTCAATTGCTTCAATAATGTATCAACTCTACAAACAGAATAACCAAAACCACTGACCACTTTTTATTTCTGGAATAAGAATTACTTAGGAAAACAAAGAAATAAAAAATGTAAGTTGTTTTTCATCCTGTTCTGCAGCTCTTCAAAAAGCTTCTGAAATACTGGTTGCACAGAAGAATCCTCAGCCACGGCCATTAAAAGAAACACACATTATCCACTAGATTTTTGCAAGTGCTGGAACATAGAAACAAGAGCAATCAGTGCCAAGCGCTGACCCTGGCAGCAAGCTGCTCAGTTCAGTCAAAGGCCAACAATTTGCCTCTCACAGCTTTGTTTGTGGAGCCTAGAATGACAGTCTAGCTGGACATCCTGTATTCTCTCTGGAAAGTTCACACTGACTCAGAATCATAAGGGGTGAGCATTTGGAACACTCATCACAAACAGACACGCATGTGCAAACAAAAGATAGGSCAGGCTAAGTATATACATATTATTAAGTAATAAATAAATGAATAATGAATAARTGCATCATTTCTTCTAGCTGTATTCACATGTTGTAGATCAGAGCTGGTTTATTTCCAAGGGTTTTTTGGTTTTTGTTTTTTTTTGGTACTGTGTTTTTTTAACAAGAACCATCCAAGCTCAGTTATGAAACATGCAGAATCAGATCTGGAGACTCCAGCAGCAGAATACACAAAAAGATGTTGCTCTCTGATTACTTAACAGGGCCCAACACAAGACATAAACACCTGCAAAGCTGATGATGATTATCTGCTTGTTTCAGTTAACTGCTAGAACTGCAGGCCTTGAAGGAGCATTTTCTCTGGTATTTTGAAGATGTGGGTTAGAGAAGCCTCAAGAGTTCATGAAGGCATCTCTCCCACTACTTAGTAAGTTAGATGACAGGTTTTCTCACAAAGCATTGAGAATAATTGCATTTACATGTTATTTTCCACAGTACAGTYGAGTTAGGATGCATTCAGGAACATAATTCTGCCTGAAGGCTGGTATTTGCAGTACATGTCTCTCCTATCAGCACGGATCACACAGAATTCCTGGAGAGTTCTTCACTGTCATGGTAAGAAATACATCCCAAATATGGTTTTGAAAAATGAAGTGATTCTGAGTTCATTTGCTGTTTTTCACACAGCCATGAATTACAGTCAGAGTTCCTAGTACAGTTATAAATTTTTTATTGTTTGCGCAGCTTCATTGGGAAAAATAAAGAGGACGCTACAACTCATAGCAGTAATATCTCTCCAGATTATTTTCCTCTCTTTTTCTACAAATTATTGAGCAAACYGATGTCCTTATAAGAGAAATGGAATTGTGGACTTATTAGTAGCTGTATTAGAAGGAATACAACTATAGCTACACCAACAATGTCTCCCTACTTAAGTTCAGTCCACACAAGAAACATGAGCTTTCTCACAGTCTCACACTATAAGCAGAAGAAAAGATCAGCCAAAGCTCCCATTTTGCTGTCAGAAAAGCTGGCACTGAATTCATAGCCAGCACAACCTACTTCCATASTGCATGGACTCACAGCTGCGTAACAAAACGCAGCTTTATCCAAACCAATTAATTCTTACTTCTTTACATGAAAGGCAGTCCCTAAAACGGGGACTGCCATACACTCAGCTGAGGCCTGACAACCCACTCTTTTTATCAAGGCAACAAAAGCATTGCCACTAACTTCAAAAGGATTCCACCAATATTGATGAAAGCATGATGAAAAAAATGTTGCTATTTGAGACAAATGGAAGGAGACAATACAGTCTGGCAGGACAACATTTGTTGGAACACACTGCGAAGTGTCTTACTTCAGGAATCATTCCRTACTGACTACGTTGTTTTTAATGAAGTATTTAACCTACAGCCAGTACATCTGTAAACACAGGCTTGTAACTCCTGTAGCTCAAATGTGCAAGAGTCAGACTCTCCATCCACCTCAGGACGCCACATGTAAACCTCACCCCCAAGAGACCAAGCACATTATTATTCCTTCCCAGGCAAGTCACCAGCTCATTATTATGGCTGTTTCTATTTCTCTCACCAGAGCCACCAGCAAGTGATTACACCTACTTACCAAATGTACTGCAGCAAGTGTCAAATATACTGGGATCTGTGTCAAAGAGCTTACAAGACGGATTAAGAAGAGATGAAACACTCAAATGCAGGTGAGGATGAAGATAACAGAACAMGAAGGGTGAAGTAAGTAACCCGATCAACTGCACAACCTCTSTRACCAGRCAAAACCAGACCAAASAAAACCAACAACAAACAAAACCYAAACCAYCCAACCAAAAAACAACCCAAACATACAGAGTCTCGAAATAATCACAGAAGATAATCAACAAGTAGTTCACCGATGGCCAGTAAATACCACTAACATGTAATATGGGACACTAACACAGATTTCATACGCTACAAAGGATACTTAAGAGTACTGATTATTCTACAAGCCACAAAACAAAGTATAAGGYGTTAATAAGTGTTTATGGCTTCCATCCACATTCTAGTGGAGGTTGGRAAAGTGACTACAGAAAAATTCTGTTTTCTCCATGGGCATAGACACCACACCACCCCTCCACTCCTGACAGATGCTGCCTGCCACTCCATAGCTACAGTAATTACTGCAGTTAGCAACTGACAGTCTGAAAAAAAAGAAAAAAAGTCGGGACCAGTGAGACAGATTTTCTTTATCAGACTTGTGAGTTYATTCCTCCCCAGAAGCTGGGGTATTTTCTGTTACGACAACTGACGGCACCCTGAGCCCAACCAGYATTTTAAACACAAAACTACGTATCGCCTTCGGGCGCCGCAGCAACCGGCCTGCGATGCGAAGGACAGGCAGCCTCCCCGCTCCCATTTCACTGGAAAAACCACGGTATTCCCACCGCCCTCGGCTGCAGCATCGTCTCCGCCAGCCCGCGCCCTGGGAAGCGCGGAGCAAGCCCGCAGCCCGCCCTGAGCGGGAGCTCCCGGCTCGGCTGGGCTCGGCTCGGAGCGGAGCGGCTCGGCTGGGCTCGGCTGGGCTCGGCTCGGCTCGGCTCGGCTCGGCTCGGCTGGGCTCGGCTCGGAGCGGAGCGGCTCGGCTCGGCTGGGCTCGGCTGGGCTCGGCTGGGCTCGGCTCGGCTCGGCTCGGCTCGGCTCGGCTCGGCTCGGCTCGGCTCGGAGCGGAGCGGCTCGGCTGGGCTCGGCTGGGCTCGGCTCGGCTCGGCTCGGCTCGGCGGTGCCCGCGGCCGCAGGTGAGTCCGGCGGGTTGGGCACAGCCTGCGCGCCGCTGTCACCCGCGCTCCCCGCCACAGGTGCGCCCCCCGCCCGCCGCCTCTCCCCTCTCCTCCCCTGTCCTCCCCTYGGGGCCCGGGCCGGGGCAGGGGGTGCCGGTGGGCGAGCCCAGCAGGAGGAGGAGCGCGGTGGGTGAGGGCGATGCTACCGACCTGCTCCGCCCCCGGCGCGGGCTCCCGCGGGCCGCTCCCGGCGGAGCCCTGCGTCGCTCCCATAGTAACATCGCCGGGCCCGCCGCCCGCGGCCCGGGGGCTGGCGGTCAGTCCCGGCAGCCTCGGCAATGCTTCTCCCGCCTCCGCCACGGAACCGGCCGGGCCGCCGGCGAGGGGCTGCGGCGGAGCCCCGCGGGGGTGGCCGGAGCCCGGCAGGACAAAGCCGGCTCTGAGCAGCCCTCCACAGAGAGACTTTGTCCTGCCGGGGCCCGGCCGCCCCCGCCGCCAGCCAATCATGCCTGCTAACGCCCCGGGGAGGCGAAGAAACACTTCCATTCTCCCTGGGAAGAAAAGAATTGTTATTCTCCATTTACAAAAATATTTCTTGTGTTCCTGCCCTTGGCAGCGGCCGGCAGCTGACGCCTGTCACAGGGTAAACGGGAGCGATGGGGCCCGTGGCCCAAGCCCTGGCAGCATTTCTGACATGGGGCTTTGGGACAGTATCCACAGCCCTCTTCTGTCAAACAGACCTTCACTACTCACATCCACCTTCTCTGTTGGTGAGTTTTTAGGAGGACATGGATGTAAAATCCCCCTCGCAGCCGATGGGCTTCTCACATCCAGAGCRGTGGTCAGATTTCCTTCCCACCACCTCACAGCCTACCACATCGGTCTTGAAAGTCCACACTACCGCTATTRATTCAGAAGCCAAATTGCTTGGTTTGGAGGGCTGTAAATATATATTCTAAAAAAAGCACATTATTGAGTTAACTACTCTGAAGAGCTTGCAGAAATGAGTGGTCACTAAAAGCACTCAGGAAGAGAAGATGGACAGAAATTCAACCACATTATATTCAGGAATAAAGACTCCTTTCCCAAGTGCTGCTGTCTTCCTGGATTTATGCTATTTTGGGTGGATGAAGCAATATTTGAATCAACTCTTGGAAGAAACTAAGAATGAGAACTAACTGTAAGGGAAGATCATTCTTAAGCCAATGTTTTAAAAAAAATGCAAACAGCCTGTTACTTTGTATAGCCTACCCTCAAAAATGAAAAGAAAAAGCAAAAAGAAAATGCCAGCTTTGCTCTTCTTTCATCTTTTTCCTCCTCTCAGTTTTACAAGTGAGTGATACAACATAATTTTGCAATGGTAGCAGTCAGGACCACTTGGAAAAATGAARCACAGGGGGCCAGGTTTTCTTCACACCTTGGATCCTGTGATAGCTTCTGGCATCAAGAACTTCTCCATGAGACACAGCATGGCAAGGCAAAACAGCTGTCACTCTCCACACTGGTGCACACCCGTGCAAACTAGAGGGAACTTTCCAAATAGCATTGGCAACATCAGCATAGAATGTTAYGTCACAGCATCAGCAGACAAATCCACTGTCCAGTACTTGTTGAAAYGACACGGCACAATGAAAACAACCTGGTTTTGCTGCGGACAACTACACAGTTTTAGATGCAAGAACAACATTTGCTTTAAGCTGGATGGCAATATACATTTTTAAAAGAAGTGTTTGTCCCACATGAGGTGGGAGAGGGAAAGGAAAAGCCAACAGACATATATGCCTGCAGTCTCTTAACACACATACCAAGTTTGTAGCAGCATAAAGTAGAGCACCAGCCTCCTGAAGCTGCTTCTGTCCACATAGGTTCTTGCAAAAGATGAAGAGCTACCACTTGTTTCCCTCACTAGACACTGTTTCTTGGGGAGTGCAGGCAGTGCCAGTCAGAGCAATCAAAGGGCCTGCCTAACCTATCCAAGGCCAAGAAGGATTATTTTGTGTTCCAGACAAAAGCTGTGGCTTGACCTAAGGCSTCCCTTTGGCATGTGCTGTGACTTCATCAAAACCACAAGGTGTTATCACAAACAGAGGCTGTACTTCCCTGCACTGTAGGGCASCAACCAAGGTTAACACACTCTGCTAGCCTGAGGTAAGCATAACACAGATGCAGGAACTGACCACAGTTATGCAACCAAGACAGGCTGGTTTTCAGTCCCTTACCACAAAACACTATCTGGGAAGGGCCTATCAGCTTGTCTCTATTTAGTTTCCTGCAGATGGAAAATAATCCATGTGGGTTTATCAAAGTATTTCCCATGTTTGTCCATAAAMTTTCTCACTTGTAAGAGCACAGTGCACATATCCTTTCCTGTTTTCTTTTTTTTTCTCAAACTAAACAGCTACTCTGCCACAATGGGCATATAAATCATCCTATACCAGCCTACAAATGTGAGCACTAAGTGGCCTCTAGTGCTCATGCATACTCTAGAACCTGGCCAAATGCCCAGATCCTCATAGTGATGGCATGGACTGATATAAGAAACAGTATAGTAATGATTGCCAAGTTTCTAATTCTGCAATTCAGCCACCAAGAACAAAATTTCAGGCCTGATCTTTGACAAAGATGTCCTTCCAGGATGGATATCCAGGTAGGCCTTATGAGGGGAAGATGTTGCCAGCTAAATAACAAATGAAGTGATACAAGACACCAGTGTAAACAGTAGTGAGATTGTGGGCACTCCTCCATCACCTCAAGTTCCTGCCTCCTTTGGTAGGAAAAGGAGAATAAGTTCTCAGAGCATTCAATTCACCTAGCTGCTATTCTATGGGAGGACAGCATCCCCATTCTCTTCCTTTGAAAGCCAAAGGAAAACAAAACCAAACCCCTAAGCTACAGCTCAAASGAGCACATTCTTTACAATTAGATATAACCTCTCCTTTTGTCTCATCTTCTCTGAAACACCACAAGACCCCCCCAATATCAACACGGAATACCTATAAACTATCCAAAACTCACCTGGGACAGCARCACAAGCAGAGGAGGAGCAGCAGTCCCAGCCAAACGGCCTGATGTGTCTGTGCAGACCCCTGTGCACCCTGAGTGTTTGGAAGAATGSCTGCATGCATATTTCACTCATTGGTCTCCCTTTCAAATGGGAGGTACAGGTCCAGTTGTAGTCAGTTCTGCAAGGGATACTGCATGATGAAGAGCAAAGGCTGGGTACCAGCACCATGCCAAAATTACATGAACTGGGCTACAAATTTGCAGCTCTGTTCTCTGCARTATTTGGGACCTGCTATTCTGCATGTGCAGTAACTGCATAAAGCAGCAGCATCTGCAGGGCATTTCATGGAATATTATGTAATTRTACAGAAATTTTAAAATTAACTTCAATGGAAAGATTATTGGTATTAACTTTATGAAATRCATGCAAATAACTTCCCATTTCCCATTGAGATTTTCAGTTTAAGTAATCAAGGGAGACATTGTTTGCCTACAATCAGATTGAATCTATGGTCTGTGTAGCACTAATTTAGAGAGATCACTTGGTGTAGCCTGAGTCATGCAAAACCTAGGACATATTCCATAAATTATCTAACGCTACTGTGAATGAAGCAGTTGTGCCACTTCCAGCATCCACAGAGGAAACACCCATTTAACACTACACTACAGGATGCAAATTTAAAACAAGCAGCTGCCTCTCACAGTTAACTCCAGTCAACCGAGTAAGACTATCCTGCAACCTTGCCTGCAGCAACCATGCTGTGATTCAGGTTCTCTCCACCTCCTCTCCATCATCGAGCCTTTTAACCTGTCCCTCTGACAATCAATTATTTTTCTGTTTCTTTAAATGTTAAGTTCAACACTTGGTAGTGCTGCTAGACAGCATGACAAACAGGCAACCTCCTTAAAGAGCTGGGAACTGATTTCAGAAAGAGATATTGGAAATGTAGGCTGCTAGTCCAGTTATTGAGCTATCTGAACAGAGATGTCAGTTTTGTTCTTGTTTTTAAGCAAGTGTTCATGATCCTGTCATGAGAGACACTGTAGGAGTTTCTAAAAATACCACGTTGCCAAACAGCCTTTCCCCCTTCCCTTCCAGGCAATCTCTTTAGACTGCCATTTGTCATCAGCCTGCAAAATCACACAAATCAGTCAGCCCAGTCCTACTTAAATGATTCATAAATCCAATTACGTCTGCTTCTTTATATAGTAAGCTGGKCCCTAACAGATTCAACCTTCAGGATTAGAGGATGTGTAGGTAGCTGACCTCTGACTCTCAAACTGCTCAGGAGCTACATACATATGCTTCAAACATGCAGCCCTACCCTGGAGTTGTCACATACATGGCACAGTAATCTTAATCTCTGTCTTGGGGGGACTGGAGAAGAGACACCTTGAACACCATCTCACCACTTGCCACGGTGTGTAGGAGTCCAATGGAGGGTCACTAAGATGGTGGGGGCTGATGCACTGGCCTGCAAGAGGAGGCTGTGGCAGATGTGTTTGTTYGGTCTGGGGGATGGAGGGACACTCAACAGCAGCCTACTGGTGCTGATGGCAAGAGATTGAAGAGAGGAGGCCAGGTTCTTAGCAGCAGTGCAAGGTGGATAAGAGACAATGGGCCAAAGCTCAAACCAAGACCGGTTCAAATGTACATAAGGAGAAAAGATTTCCTTCATGCGGGCAAACAAACCAGGGACCCACTGCAGAGAAGACGTGTGGTCTTCATCCTCGGAGTTTTTTTTTAAAAAAAAAAAGTAAAGCCCCAAGCAACTTCTTCTGATCTGACAGCTGACCCTGTTTTGGGCAAGAGGTGTCACTAGAAACCTCCTGAGGTCGCTTTCCACCTGAATTGTCCTATCATTCTGGAGTCACTGCATGACTCAAGTACCAGCTTACAGCAGAATGATGCAATGATTATCCTGCCCCTTGTCTACACTTCCAAAGTACAGCTTGTGATTATGCAACACAGAGATTTTGGTATGCAGYTGTAGGGTCTGGGGGTCTGTTGGCTGTGTCTGGTCTAGTGCAAGGAYRAACAGCTATACACACTTTCCAAGTCTCAAAGCAGCAGTACTAAGGCTATTATTTTAGAAAGCATAGATAYCCGGGGAAGAAAAACAGAGCTCAACATAAACAGCATCCCACACTTTGTACGTATTTTTTATGGAGTAAYCAACAGTGTAAAATCCTCTGTCACTAAGAAGGCCACCTATTTTGATGTTTTTGAGARCAGGGTATTTTTAATTTTTTAAGCCAAGACATAGAGATTTACTAGGACACCTCAAACTTATAAAAATTTTAAAATGTAGATGATTTAGAGTAAGAAGCAGCACTATTCTAAGCTAACCATAAGCTCAATTTCAAGTTCACAAAAAATTTGAAACACTGTTACATGGTGAACAATGAGGAACAGTTTTAGACATTAACAATATGAAATACTGTTTATATATATATGTATATATATATGTATATATATGTATATATATGTGCAAAGTATTTTTTTAAATAATGTAGCACATATTTTTCCTCAACAGTTTTGGACAGTCATCAGTTCTATTAGATCTCACACATTACAAGTTTGTTCTGCTAAAAACAAGAAGCCTGCTTGTTCGATGCTATTTTTTTTTTTTTATTTTGCAAAGAATATCCCAATTAGAAAAGAAAGAGGTATAGTATATTCATAGGATAGACAAAACAGCATGAGAATATGCAGAGGTTTTTGATAACAGTTAATAAAAACTKCAGGTGGGAGAAAAATAATTACAGTCTATTTTTCTAAGCACATTTTTATCTGAGCAATGTTTTCAATTGCATGGCAGTGCCTTGAAAATTGCAGTAGTAAGGCAAGCAAATAAAGTAGTTTGACCTACCGCTAGAGAATGAAACAGGGTCTTAACAGTGACTCTACCCAAACACACACACACACACACACACACACACACACCATCCCATCCCCTCCTCCACAGACTGCACAAATTGAAACAACTTTCATTGGCATAAGTAATTTGACCTCCACTATTTTAAGAAGCTACAAAAACTAGTTCCATTATTCTGAAGAATGAAATAAAAATGTAGTTTAAACAAATCCAAATTACACAAGTGTGTACTGTTTTTCTCCCCAAACACCATACAAAAGTGTGTATTAACACTTGAAAGGAAATCTCTTCCCCAGCCCCAACTTACTCATTTTAAATAGCAGTCACATTCTGTTTGAACATTCATTTTGCTTACATCTCACTTCCTTCCTCTCTTCTCCGTGTTTCTTAACTACTCTTGGCAAGGCTGTGAAACAATCCTCTGCTTTTAGCAATTTATCTGCCTTTCCCCACTATAAGTCAAGCCCTACAATATCAAAAACTTTACCATGGTAATCAACTGTTATGGTTCAAATTAATTAAGACAACACAATAGGGACAACAAAGACCCCATTCTCATGGAGATCATTATGCCTATTAAAAATKAGCAAAAGAATATGCAGATTACACAAAGACGGAACATACACAAAGATGTGCTACTTTTTCCTGATATAGGGGTTAATTTAAAAAACAAAGCTCCAGACAGCAGTTCTGCAGCCAAGTTAGTTCTTTAGAGCACTAAAACTATGCTTCAAAGCTCTGCCTCTCCCCATCCTATTTATACTGGCAAACCTCCTGCTGACGAGCATATTAAGAAACAAAGCAGTTCTGCAGCCCTATTCAGTAACAGCAAGGTCCCAGCTAGGGTACTAATGCTCACTTTTGGGTGCTGTTTTTCACAAATGAATGAAATGAGCTGGCAAGAGTCCAAAGGAGAACAGCAAGAGCAATCAGGGAGAAAGCAGATGGACACAGCCATACCATTCACTTGCTACTCTTACAACTCCTAGAAGCTCACAGGCAACATGGCTGGATGCACCTTCAAAGCCATCTTGACCTTGCTGATAAGAGGTTCTGGAGTTTCTTTTGCTAAGAGTTGAGCTCACAACTATCCACATTCCCTGGTGTTTGCAAAATTTGTATAACCCTACCATTGGAAGTTTTCCTTTTGAGGGAAATGTCAGAGGCTGCTGGAGACCTAGGCTCAGACATTCCTGCCTAGCTACATTTCACTGACATTCTCATACAAAATTTTCCTCACTCCCAGAAAATAAAACAGAGAAGTAGCTTTGTTTAAGTTTGTCACAAATCAGAAAGTCAGGACAACTGATATCCACCTTTCTAACTAAAGCAGCAATAAGCTATCCATCTCAAGAATGAAAGTTAAGTCAGTTATAGTTTTGCAAAACATCAGCATAAAAACCTTTTTCTCTCTTAAACATCATCTGTTAATGACTTCCACAAACAAGCCAAGCATGTTCAATCGACATAAAACTAAGGGCGCATTTTATAGTCCTTCTGGAAGCACTTGAGAAAAGGTTTCAAAAGCAAGGTTAATATGCCAAAAGGATTATATTTACCTTAATGATGTACTGTAAGAAACTATGCAGCAAAACAACTCTCCCTGTGTGTGGCTATTCTGTTTCCCAGGACTGACTGAGTCACTAAGCAACTCCCATTAATATTACCCCTTGTGCTTAAAGTAATTTATTTATCCCCCAGTCCATGCTAAATATTTATATTTGCTGAAGACATCATCATAGATTACATCCATTCTTTACCAATGTTTAGCTAACAGATGAACTAGTACAGGCCTGTGCATTATTATTTGCATAACTTTAGCAGAATATTGACTTCTTCGCAGAACCCTCTCCTGTTCTGGAGGCCTGTTGTACATCATCAAGCTTCCAGCACATACACACGTAATCATTTCAAGTTTCTTGCAGAATCCAAAAGAACTAGCTTTAATTTCATATTATTACTCTAGTAAGAACAATTTCTTAAAACCTTGTAAAAGCATAGCTAAAAGAATACACACCTAAGCTAGCACRTTATAAGAATACATAATTTTAAACTAATGGCCAGGTCTAAACAGTGCAACTTGTCTAGTACCTTGGAAGGAATGATGATTTTTGATTGCCGTTGTCTACCTGCTGTGCGATGCTTTGGGCTTGATGTACAGCTGTGCTCCCAGTCCCACTCACAAGGAGAGGGCAGTGCAGTAGTTTGCTCCCTGAAAAAACAAAGTTTCATTTAAGTCACTTATAACCACAAAAGAGTGATTGTGAAGCCTGTAACACTGAAGTTCTAGAGATAAAGAAGACATAAAATATATTTCCCTGATTAGTTTGGCATGCTTTAGCTTCCCCAGCAATCAAGTGTAAATAGTGCTTGAAAAACAGGAGATACTCAGCAATATTTACACATAAGTCGGCATGCAAAGCAGTCAATTAATTTTTGCCAATGAAATATGATACTGACAGGAAGCATTCTTATGGTCACCTTGTCGCACTGGTCCTCTCCACAAGCCACCGGGCTTTTTGTTTCAATTTAATTTTAGTCTGACTGTTCAGCTTGCACAAGTCTGTAAGAGGAAAKCTAGCAACAGCACTGTACCTTGAACATAACCTCAGTAAGAACAATCGGATACAAGCACTCCAATGACATTAGATGGTAACTTAAGAACTTCAGTTGCCAAATGAYAGAAAGAAAACAATTCCCAATGTAATCTTCTATCCTCTTTCCTCTACTCAACAGGCTTTAGCTACCCTGCTTGGGCACAAGTACCATGTTAGCTTCCATTCAGAACCCTCTCATAGGGTTCCCTCTCTCCCTGACCCCTTGCCTAGTCCTTGATTATCCCCAGTAGGAAAAAAGAAAATGAATGGTTTAACTAAGATGAAGAAGGAACTTTTGACAGAAATAGAAACACAAGCCAGTGGTYAGGGTTTGCTGGTGGCTTTTGTTCTTTTTTTAAAAGAAAAGCAACACACAACTCAATAATTTTAATTGYGCTCTCTCAAAACCATCTTTCCAAAGTGTCTATTTTTCAGAGAAGAGCCAAACTGCCCTAGAAAAGGATATTAGAAACAATTTAGCAAGTTTGGGTCTGTTTGCTTGTCCTCTCCCCGCCTCCCGCCCTCCCCACATATAGATGTATTTTCATTGTSGTTAGTACTCCATCAGCCATTTTTAGATGGCTTGAGAGCTGTAAGAAAGAGATACTGAAAGAATTCTGCAGAATTTCCCCAACTGTCTACAAGTCTGGCCCAAGTTTTGGTGTGTCTTGCGTGTGACACCCACTTCTTCCTGAGCATGAATATAATGAAGTCACCGGTTTGAAAAAGCAAAATTAAAACTTCTAAAATATTTTAAAAACTCATTTTGTTTCAGATTAATGTTTTATTACATGCAACAATGCAAGCACCTSCCAGACATCACACCTTGAAACTAGAAGGTTGTTTTCCCCCTATGCTCTTCCAGGATAGAAACATCTTTCCAAAAGTAAACTACTGTTTTAAATCAAGACATGCTTTCAGAAGTCACAGAACAAGAAGATGCTTAATATGAGTTTTTGTGACCACCAAAGAGTAGCACAAGCCATACTGTGCAGTATGATCAAACCAGCTTCGTTGTTACAGGCTGTGCACAAAATACCATTCTGGAAGCTGCAGAAAAGTCAAAGTCACATAAGCAACCTAAACCAAACCACTACTGCTGCCATCATTTTCCCTTTGTCAAATTTCATAAAAATCAGTCTGTCACAGAAATCACATCACTATTCCAAACTAAGGAGAAAGTAGAAGAGCTTAACTTTGTAATGACTTTGATAGGAAAATATAAATGGATATTTTAGCRAAGTATTGTATTTGTCTTTCCTGCTTTCTTTTGCACTGTAATCTGGGTTTTAAAGCAGAATTCTCACAACTTTCAAGCAACATATCAGGACCTAATATCACACTCCAGTGCTATTTTTTTTTTTTAATTTTAGGAGATGATTAAAAAAATAATAAAGGAAGTGTTTAACTATGCACCTGACTTTGTGCAGTGAAGAGTGACAGACAAGGATCTGCATACCCTACATTCAGTATTAGGTTACAGAAAGTGTCTCATTATGTTACATTTTTTTCTATACACACACACACTTTTGTAACTTTTTTTTTTTTTAAAGAATGTGACAGGGGACCTCTAGAATTCAAGTGATAAGATGATGTTACCAAAGTAAGTTATTAATGTGTTTATTCCAGTTGTATAGAATAAGCACTATGCAGCTACAAAAACAACAGCRCTTCTTTTTCCAGCTTGGTTTACTTTGCCACAATTGCTGCTTACCAACCTTTAGTTTGCTRAAAGTTTTAATAAAAACATAAAAGGCATCCCTATTACAGTCCAATGACAACAGCTTTTCTACTTTTCTGAAACTGTTGGAATGGCAAATCCAAACATAATCCAAATACATCTTAACCAGCTTGAAATTCCAAGAGTGTACAACAATCACAATAACTAAACCTCTCCCTGAAAGCAGGCAGATGTCTGAATAAGAACGTTGGAAATAAAAACAAATTTTAACAGTGTACTTTGTACTTTGATACTGACTAATACTCAGTGGTAGATGAAAGACAAACAGTCACAGTTACAAAAGAAATAGACATTACAGTTAATAAGTTTCATTTTTAGAGGGCTTGGTTCAAGCTAAGACTCTGGCCAGACTAAGCTACTTGAAAACTAAGAATTCTACAAAAATATACCATTACTTTCCAACACAGCTTCTGAAAATACCAATAGCAATCATGCACCATTTTATCAACATACAGAGATCAGCTGAAAAAATCACAAAGATTCGCAGGTAGACAATTTACATGGAACAACTAAAGGTAGTCATAGACTAAGACACTCTGCTGTCCTGAGTTTAAATAGACTGTACTGAGAATCCATTTTAATGGGCAAGTTTTTAACAAAAAGCCCTACAAGCATTCATTAACATGACACTGGAAATTTAGGACCAACTTAAAGAACACTTGTGTCAATAAAAAGTCACAAAACTGTTTCCATCAGTATATTCTCTAGACTAGTTTTCATAGTTCTGGCGATAGATCTGCAAAGAAACCCTATAAAAATCATAGGGCACATAGTAGTTTATTTACTTTTACTTTTGCTACCATCATTAAAGAAAGCACTTTTGTGGAAAAATTACACATCTGAATTCAGTTATAGTCAAACAGCCACATTTATAATCCAAGCTTTTCTTTGAGGTCTTGCAGAACACAGAACTATTCCAAACCAACAGAAACATACTAATTGGTCTTGGACAAAAGCCTCTCATATTTTGCACTCCTCTGCAATGTCTGACACAAAGTGACAGCATTCCATTGTGCTACAAAAATACGAGAGACCAGAAGGACTATGAAGACAGCCATCCATCCGTGCTACTCATACAGGTGCAGGTGTGGGAGAGAACAACAAGCTGTTTTCCACACAACATACGTTTTTGGTGGAAACAGTTGCATACAGAAGGATTTTTCTGAAGCATAAAATTCAGGTTGTATGGTACGAGAAAACACTGTGGACTGTTTTTAACAAAATCAGAAAAACCTTCCTGTAGGGAAACATTATCCCTAAATATGATGAACTCATGCTTCGAAGAAGAGAAGTTGCCTGAACAGTCAAAAGTGGTTTTCTTTTCCCATTTTAGAAACTGCTTCTCTGACAGATAAAAWTTAAAATAAGCATATTTTTAAATGCAGAGAGAGGAAACATACACACATCAGGTTAGTAGAAAGCAAAAAATGACAAAATAGCCAATTTATTTTTGTTCTAATGAGTATAAACGTTTATCTTTTCTGTTCTTCAGCAAACTCCTGATTTAGAAATAACAYCTTCTCTAAACTTATTTCTCTAGCCAAGGACAGGTAGTACACAGAAATCTCTAATGAAACTGCTAAGTTCAACCACAACCTCTGAAGATACAGAGCTTGGAAGACACACAAAAAAAAGATTACCTGTTTTATGAATTACTCTCCTCTTTCTGATAACAAGTTTTAAAAATGCATGATTCAAGGTGAGCAGAATTTTTCCCATAGTTATTCACTGATTGCCTTTTAACACTTACCCTGGATGTTGCCACAGATTTGCATGTCTACCCTCAGGAAGCAGTTCCCTCTTGTTAAGGGGAGTAATACCTATTGCTGCTTCTAAAATAGTTATGTATTTCTTGTACCGCATCCTGCCTTTCCCAAGAGTTCCACCACGCTAAGTTATCATCCAAACGCAGATGCTGCAACTGAAGTCATGCCTCTTCACTTATCTGAAATGCTGCTTTTTAAAACATGCTGTAAGTTTGAAGCATAAAAATAATGCTTTCTTCCCCCCCTCTCAGGCTTGGACAGTTAGCAGAAGAGAGAGAGAAACCAAAGAAAAACTCCTACCAGATTCCCCAGAAACGTCATTGTTACGTAATTCGATCTTTGAATAAGACACTAATGAAAATGATTGAAGAGACAATCACGGTTCTAAGCCTGGCCGGATAATGCACACTCTCCAATTGACTAATCCTTTGCTAAATCTCTGCTGCCTATAATCTTTCAACTGCTAATGGAGCACTAGGTAACTTCTCTGTCAAATCCATCCAGGGAATAAAAGAGATCTGCACAGAAAACTTCAGACCTTTTTAGACAGCAACAGACAAAAATAGCTTTTACCTTAACTTTTCTCACCAGAAAGCACCAGAGCACCAGAAAGCTCCCTACATCAGAAGTGTCACGAGGGATTTATCTGATATATTCAGAAAAAGCATGGAGAAACATTTCCTTACRTGGTTTATACAGAATTAAAAATGCTAGAGACTCCCATTATGATACCTACTAGTCATTCAAATGTGCCTCATATGCTCCCAGAAGCCACATCCCTTATTAAAATTGTTCTAGCCATAAGGTAAGTAACTGTGCATGGCAGAAACCTCAGTTATGAACTACAAATGTGGAGACAGATGCACGTGTTGAAAGAAACGACAGTGACATTTTGGAAACACTGCAGTACTGTCAAATTGCAATATTCAAAGAGATGTACTTGACTGCAAAACTAATCAAGGAAATGTTGATGTCTTCTTAGCATAATATGAATGCTTTTATATACATAGTTACATATATAAATATTATGCAMTTCCGATATAACCGAGATAAAAACATAGAAAGAAGAGATGTGACAGGAAGACTGAAGCCTTGAACCTCAACTCCCTCTATAAACTGTGGATTTTAGTTATTCCCTAGTATTAYTAGTGTATTTCTGTTGGGGTGATTTTGTATTGCATGCTACTTATTTAGAAATCAAGATGAGAACAGCTAATTTTCATTTCTTGTCCTTTAAAATATTTAGCTCTTAACAACAAGATTTGTATAATTATTTCCAGATCCTACATTACTTCCAATCCTGCATTAGACATACTTGGTGTYTAATATTCAATCATATTTGTAGATTATGTTAGCATATGTATACACTGAACTATCKCAAGTAACTACTAAATAACAATCCATGTGGCTGGTCTCAGAAGAGCAAAATAAAATCAAGTATCTTTTAGATTCAGGGAATACCACTATGATTGYCAGAGGAAAAAGAATAATTATCACCTACATAGCTGCATGCAGGTAAGGAGTAGGTAGTCTGAAATTTTGTGACATGTTAAGAAAAATAATATCTTAAAACTACATGAATCAAGCAAAATATTTCTTCTCCAGGTCAAAAAAAAAAAAAAAATCACTTAACTACAACTTTAAACATCTGTATACAAAGCATTAAGAAGCTTAGGAAGGCAGAGTACTACTAGAAGCCTGCAACACAGCTAACGTCATTAAGCCTGAATGCATCCTGACTTCTGATAGCTTTGGTAGCTCTACCGTAAAGGCARTATGAGAAGAAAAAGAGAGGACAAGAAGTGAGCACTTTTTGACAATTCTGATTTTCAAGGATCTTCAGACTGTAGAAGTTCATGACCGTTCTATTTAACTCAAAACCAGAAATATTTTGGTAAAATCCAGTCTTCCCTCAAAACTAGTTTCATTAACAACTTCATKACCACACTTTCTCCTATGAAGTTTTGGTATTTCCTTCTGTCTACCCTCTCCCTTAACTCTTTTTTGAATTTCCCCTTGCAGATCTCAGAAACAGTTCTTAAACTTCTCCACAGTACTTTTCCAAGCCAGTCCTATGCAAAATCTAAAAAGCATTTAGTGCAGCTCTGGTCCATCTTTTGTCTCTTTGAGCAAAGCCTATTAATTCTGACTAGAAAAGCAGCCCCATGCCTAGTGTTGTACATAGAGAAGCCAAGCCCRCTCAATAAGCACAAGTTACTCCCAAGTACTGCTTTAGGTTAAATGGCGCATGAAATCTCCAGGTATCTAGAGGGAGAAAGAATGACTCAYGGTTTATCAACTTCCTTCAACTTTATTTGGAAACAGAAATTCAAAGCTGCTAGTACATGCATTGTTAGTGAAGGATGGCTCTTGTAAAGTAAACAAAATGTCTAAACATACCTTCATCCACTGTTTGCAACTGGAGAATAACCATCCACTCCCCTTTTTCCGTCTTTGTATTTTTTTCAGGAATAACAGAAACCAAGTTTTATTGGAAAAAAGACAGTGCAATTTTCCTAACTAAGAACACACAAGTGATGCCTTGGAAAATACAATACATTTCTGAGAACTGGGAAAGAATGACAGAGCTTTTTCCTCCATTAAAGAAACATTTATGAGTTCAAAGCAAGAGCTTCTTTTTGCTCTAACCCTTGACAGATGAAAACAGTCATACTCTCTTAATTAGAGGTAGAGCATACTTCATGTAAACTGATGACAGAAGGATGATCACATCTTTAGTCACTTCAGATCCAACTACAGACAACCATTGCCCAACAGAGCCACAAATTACTTTCCATCTTGTGAAAAAAACCCAAAATCCTGTTCTTTCTCACCTTTCAACAAAAATCTGTGTAACAGCTATAGATCAAAGAATTCTCTCATTAAGAGAGCAAAGAAACAAGCATCCTCCTACATGCTTTTGCACAGGTGATAACTGTGGCAGTCAGCTGTTAAGGTTCAGAACACACGTGGGTTTTGTTTGCCCCATACAGCCAAAGAAATGGCTTGAAAAACAATCAACACATATGTAAAGCTTGATCAGTTGAAAAAATCATAACGTAGAGGAGCATCAAGGATCCTAGGGAGTGTGGGAGGTGGGAATGAAAAAGAGAGGAGGAGGACCTGGAAACTTCTTCCACACAGCTTCATACACAGTAGTTGCTTTTGGCCCCTCCTTAGAAATCGTCCCTTCCCTGAACAGTCCATATGCTCCTGGAGATTCTCAGAATCAGCTTATACAAAGTTGTGCGAAGGAGGCTAGAGACACCAGTAGTCAAATCTGCTGGCTATTAAGCAGAGCTAGATGATGAAGCAGATGTTAGACTAGAGAGTGCAAGCCAGACTACAGACAGCCTTGCTGTTAAGAGTGATGTGAAGGAGAGATTTATGGGTTTTCTCTAAAGCCTTAGGGAAAAAACAAACAAACAAACAAACCAAAAATTAATGAGGTAAAGCAAATAACAAATAGCTTGAACCAACGTGAAATCTTGTTTATGATGAGACTGCATTGTTAAGCTCAGGCTCAGTTTATCAATACAATGTTAATGTAAAAAAAAAAAATAGTTTGTTACAACAGAGTTATGACAACACAATGCTTTTGGGAGCATTGAGCCAGTATTGAGCCAGTACTGAGCCAGTCTTTGGAAAAAGTCACAGTGGCCCAAAATTTCTGAACTCCGTGCCTAACTCAATGAAAATATACCCACATCTAGCTAGACATCCTAAATCTGACACTTCACATGTATGTAAACCACACCTCAAATAATTGCACAACTTTAGGAAATAAAAAGAAGTTTCTCAAAAGCTGTTCTGGATTGCTGGTACNAAAAAAAAAAAAAAAAAAAAAAAAAAAAAAAAAAAAAAAAAAAAAAAAAGCAGAGATAAAAGCATGAAAATGGAGCAGGCATTGAAAAAAAAACCAGAACAAAAGGGTTTTGTATCCTGCCTTGCACACTTCTTATTGACCCTACTGTTGTATCAGGCAGTATTTCTGTCTGTCATTTTCACATTATTCATGTGAAAAGAGACCACTAATGAGTTTYGTTTTCTTCCTGGATTAGCAACCATGGTTGTCTGAGGTTCCAACACTCAGATGCACAATGACAATGCTGACCTAAATTCAAGAAGACTTGGGTAGCTCATGTTTCCTAAAAACAAAGCCTGCAGCTGATGAATACACACCAGGGCAGATGCTGTAGCAGATATCAAACCAGAGCTCCCACAGTTCACTCTGTTATTACTAAGCTTGGATCATGAACATCTTAAATACATTCACAAAAGCAAGGGCCATCTTACACTGAACAGCAATGAGTTGACACAGTCTGCATTCTCATTTGAAACAGAAAACTAAAATATCCCCTAGCGATATGCACTTTCAGAAAGCAATCTGCTTTGAAAGAAAACAAAAAAAACCCAACTAAACAAAAAAAATCCTAATAATAAGCCAGCTAAAACCCAACCCAAACATTAACAGTTTAACGTATTAAATGACCTGAGTGTATTTTGCTGCTGCATGAAGCTGTTTAATTACGATGCTGCAGTCAGTACCTGTTTAAATTATGTAATATTTAAATAAAAAATAACCTCAGCTCTCTAGTGTTGAATGCTGGTTTTGCCTGATTAAAAAACAAACAAACAAACAAACAAACAAATAAACTGGAAACAAAAAGCAATAAACCACACAAAACAAAATAACAAAAAAACCTCCAAAACCCACAAAAAAACAACAATCAAAAAAACCCCAACTAAACAAAAAACCCACAAATAATAAACAAACAAAAACCCCTCCCGAATACCAAACAAAAATACCCACATAACTGCAGCAGATTCTAAATTATAATTTACCTACTCAGAAAAAAAAATTACTTTCTGAAGTGGGACCAGGATAACCCAAGTACTGCTAAAAGACAATTAAAGAGCAACAGAAGGTTTCAAAGACTGTGGGAACAAGCAGTAAGCAGAATTTTCAAGGGAGCAGACATGGGGATCCAACACAGCACTGTTCTTCCTGAGGAACGGGATAGGTTTAGGTAACTGAGGAAAGCGCTTCATGGTTGAACAGCTCTATTTTGACTGTGAAAGTTCTGTATGAATTTAGAGAACTTGGTCATGGGACTGAGACAGAACCTTTGACTCTGAAAGATGACGTGCACTGGTGTGTGTGTGCCAGCATGGTCATGCAAGACCAGTCATACCCACGTCACTGCTCCAATCTATGTAGGTAACACGCTATTTGCAAACATGCTTCACTATGGCAAGACCAATATACCAATATACCAGAAGACAAAACTATGCYCTATATACTCAGTGCCATAAATATTTGTTTCGCAAATAGATTGTCTCATTTTTGAGAAGTCTTATAAAAAGTTCGCAGAAATCCATTTCAATTCGGGATTGAGATCCACAGCCTATCTGTGGCTGATGCCAATGACCAATTGTCAATTTCAATATATTATTTTTTCCCAGCAATTAGAAGTTTCATACCTACTTGAAAATAAAMCCGACTTGAAAATCTCTAACCTCAAAAACGTGTAGTTGTTCTGACATGTGAGGGCTTTGTTCCCTCTGTCATTAAAATGACCAGATCCTGGATTACTACAACAGGATGAAACTACACCATCCCTGARAAAGTAAATACAGTTATTTGAACAATTAAAAGCGAACAGGCTTGTAACACGAGATTTCCTTTACCCTACAAGGAAGTTTTGGAGAAAGACAAGGTTGGTAACTATTAAAACACACACACACACCCCCTATCGCCTAGATTTGCTCTAAATTAAATGCAGTTTTCAAGTAGTCCTGGAATATTAGGCCATTTCCCGGTTAAGGATTACTGTAGTTCTCTGTTACTTTCTAATGCTTTTAACCATATAGGTTTTACAAAGGTACAACATATCCCATTTTGTAAACTATGCCACTGCCTAAACACTTTTTTAATCACTGAGAAAGATTTCCTGGTTGTCCTTAGAAGACACTGAACCAGGAAAGGGGGGATTAAGCAATCAAAAAAGTATCAGACACTTAATTACTTTGATGCCTCATTCTGAAGAGCTCTTTTTTAATTATAGTTCACACAAAGTATTGGGATCACCCCAACTCTGCCGCATTATTCCCAACACTCACGTTCAGTCTCACAAAAACCCCACGCAGTGGCACTGAGAACCTCAGCAGTTACTGACAATGATACAGGGCAATAGTAAAACACAATTGGATGCAGTTTCTCCAGTCCACAGTGAACACACCTTTGTAAAGTGAAGAAGAGTCACTGGCACACTGCCACTACTTGAAACCAATGTTTAGGGCTTAAGATGTTTGCATGTAACAGTCCAGAAGCAATTATAACAGTAAACTCACCTAAGAGTCAAATACAGGCAGTAAACTTCCTCAGAAGCCTGGTGACWGCCCTCATGATCCTCACGATAATATTGTACTAAGTATAAACCTTACTGACCATGCCTAAGTGGCACACACAYGCTTACTAAATGCAAAACATTTTGAAGTCTCTTAAAGCAGCCTGATGATCTCTCAGTTAGTATTAACGCACACAAGCAAACTTCCTATGCCTTCCAGTACCTGATTCTTGCCATGTSAGGACTTCATGGATCCTGACAAGGATCACTGTTTGGAAAAGCTTATAGTTAAACCCTTAGATGACAAACRCTTCATAAATGAAAAAAGCAATTCATCATTTATAGCATATACCAGTTTCTCTTCTATTTTYCCTGAACTATAGGTGAATAATAGTCCTCAACCTTTAAAATAAAACTTACAGGAACAAAARAAAAGGTAAATTATTTTGTTGCAAATTATGCGACCTTGATGATTACATCCAAAGGTCAAACAAAGCAGACCTTTGCAGCCTCTGYTGGAGCACAGCTGTGGAGCCAAGAGCTCTTGAGTATGGTCTTAACTCTGGGAACCGACACAACTTTATAAGCTGAAGMTAGGGAGCAGGTAATTCAGAGATTCTCTGAATCTCTTTTTCGAGTGAATAACTACTAGAAAGCAACACTGGAGGCATGGAAGTTTTCTGATTGGTTATATGACYCTCACACAAGTATGTTCAAACAGCATGTACTTTCTCAGGCTGGCAAAAACCCCATGCAAACAGATTTCAAGCAGGGAGTAAGTAAGGGCAGAGYTGCCTACTAAAGCAAGTGCATGCCACTGCTAGATCAGTCTTGGCACTCCAGGATGAAAATCTAATGTACTTGGGCTCCAGCACCGCAAACACGGGCGATGCCAAGGCACTTTAACAGGGCAATTAAACATTTGTCTTCTGGAACTGCCTGTTCCTTTGTTTCACGGTTCCCTGTTAACTTGAAACTTCCCCTGACCCAGTTAGCCAAAGCCCAAGGCACGGCTGGAATCCACTCGGGATGTGCCAACATAAAGATTTCAGGAATTCTCTGGGCAACAAAGGCAGCCCAAGCCCCCGACGGCGGGGGCGTGGGYTGGTTGGGGGACCCGCCTCCCCCCCGGGGGAATAACCCGGCTAAACAAACACCCCGACTCGYCGGTGACATCTCTCCCACTTTCCAGGTAGTATCGCACTCTCCCGGAAAGTACTTATCACGGAAAAAGTCACGGAGAGCCGCTTAATCCCGTTAGAGAAAAGCCGATCCCCGGCCCGAGCCCGGCTGTTCGCGCCGCCCAGGTGCGCGRCGGGTGCGGGACCGGCCCGGGGGGGCCCGCGGCGGGTCCGGCTCCCGCCGACAAAGGCGGCAAGGCGCGCCCGAGGAGCCCAGGCGAGGAGCCGATAAAACCCAAAGCACACAAAGAAACGAGAGCGAGAAGCCGCGCAGCTCGTGGTCGTAGCGCGGCCCCCGGAGCGGGGAGCGAAGGCGGCGGCCGCGGGGGATAGGGGTGCCGGGGGACACCGCACCTGCCCGGGCAGAGAGAAGCGGCGGGGAACGCGGGTTCGGGGCGGGGATATCCCGCGGGGATACTCGCCTGCTCGCGGAGAGCGTCCGGCAGCGGGAGCAGAAGTCCCAGAGGCGGCCCGGTGCTGGGACTGCGCCTTGCCCTGCCCGCAGCCCTGCCCCGCCGCCCCGGAACGGGCAGATACGGGGGTGTCGAGTCCGAGTGCGGGGCCGAGGCTGGGACTGGGTCCGGGTCCGCTGTGGCCGCTCCCGCCGAGTCGGGCGATTTCCTGCGGGGCGCGGGCGGGGCGGCCACGCCGGGGCGGGCTGCGGCCGCAGGTGCCGGCCTCGCCCCCAGGTGGAGAGGAGAGGGGACGGATGGGGAGGGCAGGGGACGACCTGGAAGGGGCGGTGGTGGCCGGCCGGGGCGGGCAGCGCACCTCCTCCTAAGGCGTGCCCCCACCTGCGGCTGCSGCCCCTTCAGTCCAGGGGTGCTTGCCCGGCTCCCCCCGGCCCACGCCCGCACACACCAACACTCGCGGCGGCGGCAGGGGAACAGGAAATACCGGTCGCAGCCCGGTGCTCCGCGCCGCTGAGTCACCGCGGCGAGGCCGCCCCGCCCCCCGGCTTTTCTCTGCCCGTCCCGTCTCTCGGCAGGGGACCCCGGCTCGGTGTCCGGGTCTGGTCCCCGGCTCTGCCCGAGGCGCGCCGCGCGGGGCCCGGCCAGCGGAGCGGACCTGCGGGCGGCACGGCGGAGCGCTGTCGGGCTGGCAGGGTGCACCGTCACCCAGYCCAGCGCTTGGGTGTGTTTTCCGTTTACATCAGTGTTTTGTTTGGAACTTGGGATCATTGCCCATCTGAACCCTTCTAACGGGAAGACCTCTGAGACAAGCTTTTAACACCACGGCGCAGTGTTCCACGTACGCCTCTCAATCTGCTTTTTCCTGCCCTTTATCACAGAGTAGCTGCRGCTGCTTTACTGGCTGCTCGGGAGGGCTCTGGTTCACACCACCACTCTCAGCTGAAATATACAAGATTAGCAGAAGGCAGAGTAGCTCCATTTCTAAGCCGAACACCCCGTGTCATTGTGCAAGCCCGCCAATACTGTTCCAGAAACTGTTAACATACCATGGGGAAATGGTATGTTTCATTTCAGGCTGGCATTCCACAGGTATCAGCTTTCGGCATCACTGCTGTCCTGCAGCCGAGATGAGAAAGGCAAGGCCAAACAGCTCTGGCAGGATTCTTCGGAGTCATATTTCTTCTGCATTGTAAAGCACTAAATGTCACCAGGAATTCCTTATCTGCTGTCTTATCTGGTGAACAGTTAAAACCCCYACAAGCCCCTCTAAAATTAAACAGCGCACTCCCACCCAGATCAGGGCTGGGGAACAAAATTTACTTACAAGTTTTCTGGTTTGTTGCTAGTTGCAGGTGAAAAATATTCTAGATTCCCACAGCATTTCTCATTCAGATAAATTTCTTCCTCAATAGGTACAGTTCATGCATGGTATCTCATACAGAAAGTAAGATAAAGAAGGCAAACAGTRTTCTTCATGCAGGGGCTGGACTTTGGAAGGAGGCCTTGAAAGAGCCTGTTTTATTACAGCAAATAGAAAACTGTATTCAGACATTGTATGGAAAAAGCCTGCTTGTAGCTGTAGTTAATAATTAACATACATGTGTATACAATAGCCRTCAAGTGCCTATTTCAGTCTAAAAGCCCCAACAACAAAAATCAGAGGGAAAAAGAACAAAAAGACTAGTCCACAGTTAATTCATAAACTTGAGGTTTTCAGTCAGCTACAGACTAACTCTGTGATCAGTACGTAATACAATATTGTCTTCAGGCAGAATGAAGGCAAGAGGAATGGAAATTTAGTCTTCCAGGTATGTGTCAGATCACTTGGTTTACAGTGTGGTGGGTGCCCGTTTCCTTAATGAATGTTTAAAAACTTCATCTGTTAGTTCTCCAAATGTTTTCCTTTTCTCTGAAGCTTCTTTWGTAACAGTCGCCTTAGGATGCTTGGTTAATGAATGGTTCTAAAATGCTGTTAAGAGGAGTAAGAYTATGGACACATTAACTCAGTATTACTGATTTTTTTTTTTTTGTAGAACAGTGGAGAGGCTAGCAGAAGAGCCCATATCTGAAAAGCAACAATGCTTGCAAAATTATTGCATTACTGATCACTTCACATAACTACCATGATACAATTTTTAAATCAATTCAGCAAAACAAGGAGGGCAGCAATATTGTATGGCTTATTTTAAACGTCTATTGTTTCTTTATCTAGAATTGTCTTTCCTTAACCTGAATTCCAAAAAAAAAAAGTTTGTTATTAGGAACTATTTAAAGTACTTTAATTGTTCATAGTTCTGTTTATCCTATCCCTAGTAAAGAAGTCACCACCGGCCATCTCCCTCAGTAGAGGGCATGAATTTTGTCTTTGTTCTATAACTGCCAACAGTAAAATTTACAAAAATGACAATTTTTGATTGAGATGGATGTAACTTCACACATCTTTTTCTAATCTTTAAAGAGGAATTTAAAAAAAAAAAAACAACTCAATAGCAAAATGGACTGAAATATGTTTGACTGGTTACAATTCTAAGTAGTGGTGTGGAGTAAGTTGAAAACACCATTCCCTAAAGGACCACAACATGAAGCAGTCTGGCCCATGTCTYTCCTTGCCCTGCTAATGACATCAGAGGTTGGGCAAAGTTAATCTCTTCCTGATAGCCTTTGCATCTGCCGCTCCCATGCTTCCTTTATATTCTGAATGTTCTTCCAGGTATTCCAGCGAGCCTCCACCTTCCTTCCCAGGACTCCCACACGTTACAGACCTGGTTGGCACAATCACAGAGTTCAACCATTAACCAGAAGCTAAAAATGATCAAACACAAACCTCTCCGTAAATCCCCTTTCTCTTATTCTGCTACCCCCTCATTAGGACAGGCCTTTAMACCATTTATTGAAGCTGCCAAAAAAGACACTGGGAATTTTAAGGAAATAAGATGTAACGATTTTATCACATGGAAGAGTCTTGCAAAGAAGAGGCAGAGTTTTCTTAGAAATTACCCTAAGAGGAAAAGAAACTGAACCAACAAACACCAGACAAGAATTTAGGCACATCACTCCTGGCAAACAAAGATGGTATTTTGCGACCAATGCAGACTGCATGCAGTTGCTGTAGGCTTGATTATATGAATGAATTGAGACTTCTAAAGATCTTCTGGGCACGGAGGAAATTAATTATAGCAAGGCTGGACATGCTATGTCTTTCAGACTGTAGGCCAAACCAGAAAAAAAACAAGGGTCAGATTAGCAGTTGATGAAAACTCTGATATACTTAAAATAATCCCAACACACCCTTACGTGCTGAGCTTGGGCAGCCAATAAAGCTACAAATGGCAGCACTCATCCTTCCACAGTACATGTTCTCCTTCACCAACAATGGAGCAACTGCGTTGTGGGAAAAAGTAATGCCTATAACACAGTAGTTCTTATTGATACTGTCTGTTCATAGTCTATATCCAAGGACTGTTCTTCAGCTATTTCTTTTGGGAGATAGGAAGCAAGAAACCACTGACATGATGTCAGATGGGGAACGTCAACCTTCTTACTACAGCAGGTTATGGAGGTAAAAAGCAGTACGAAAATGTTACTTATCTTGGGGCAATAGGCAGTCTGACATTATGATAAGAGCTCGTTCTGTGTCTCTATGAGTGTGACAGCTCATAGGAGTCCTTGCCCCTACTTATAATTTGATGCAAGTATTAAAGCAAAAAATGAGTCATGTCCTATGATTCATTTTGTACATCGAGATAAAACTCATTCTAACTTGCTGACACTATTTATCTTCACCAGTTAAGATAAAATCCATTTGTTACTCAGATACCTAAACCCAGGAAATTGTTTGCATAAATAGCAGTAGCATTACGGAGGAAGGGCATGGCATGTCAACTGTGAAAGCTGAAACTGCTCTTACAAAATCCACCCCAACTGGCCAAAAATGTTTCCAGTACATGTTTTAAGAAACAGAAAGAATTCAAAAGCATACACATCTATGTCCTTCAGCCTTATCACTGTACCCTCAAATTACATCTTTACATAATGAATTAAGAATTCTTCATGCAACTTTATTTTGGTATAAACATTTGCACCAGATGTAAGCAAATGGAGAATGAACCTCCAAATATGACTCAGATGCATGTTAGTGATCATGTTGCATGCAAATTACTTAAGAAAATAATTATTGGAAAAGTCAATTGGAAAAAATAATTACACATGATCAGGCAAAGGAATAACCAGGAGAAAGTACCCTTGATTCAGATATCAAGTCATTAACTCCTACACAAATGTGTTTAAATGACTAACTGAAATTTTAGGAGATTGAGCTAAATAATACAAAAGTAACTACATAAAAAATACATACTTCCATATGCTGTAAATTATTTTTAGTGTTYTAAATTCAGAACAGCAAAAATGTTCTATTTTTACTTCCCAGTAGTTCTTAAAAAACATGCTTTACTCTTATATTCATGAGATTTGGGAGTCATTGTATTCACCTCATCCAGTAGAGCTCAAATTTATATTGATTGGAAAACATGCAAACAGCTTGGACCATTAAGCAAGAGCTTCTGACAGTGAAATGTTTCTCTGYTTAGTAGTGAGAAATAGCAGATAACAATGTTAATACTCTAAATGCAAATACTGGACAAGAACATTTTAGAGTTATTGTTTTTCAATGACAAAATCAATCATACATGTCAAATTAGCTACAGAACCATGCCAAACTAACCAYAGTGTCAGAGAAACCAAGAAGAAAAATATTTTGCACGTAACACCTTTTCACACAATTCACAAGAGTATGGTATAATTTCATGCATCAGTCAACAACTTTGTCCTTCCTTTTCATAGGCACTTAAAACCTGCAAGTGGCAATACAACGAAAGTACAAATGTTGAAGTGTTGCTGATCATGATTTCTTTTAAATATTTTTGTTTTAAGATCTGGAGCATATAATTTATTTCCTTCATACTTTTAACAGCCTGACTAAGATAGCTTCATCAGCCTAAGAACCATACTTGGTTCTACAAAATTTCTACATCAGCACAGTGCCAGGAGGAGCCTTGCTGCATCACGGTGGTAAAAACATAATCTACAACTACTTAAGAAACACAGCAGAATAAAACTAGTGCAAATCTTTGCTACCCTGAACTTAATTTTGCTCAGCTCAAAAAAAGTAGGTATTTTACTCTTTGAAGAATAAAAGGGTAGAGAAAGAGAAATGCTCAGTAACAGAATGAAATGTTTGCAGAGATATTGCTGAACGGCTTAAACTTCACATACTAGCCTTTTTAGTTCCGTATCATGCTTAGAGCCGCATCAAATCTCTACRTAATTTAAAGTTTAGCTAAAAAATAAATCCCAATGTAAAACAAAYTATAATTGGAGAAAATAGCAAGTTCGGCAATACTAAAAGATAAAACTGTCACTACATGCATTATGACATGTTCAATATGATGTGTTACTTACAACAGCCACAAATTTAGAGGCAATATATTTACAGTACCACAATTTATGGTAGCGCAACTCACAGGCATTTTTTGTTTCGGGTGAATGTCTCACCAAGAAAAGTTCAGTGTTTCTGTGCCGGTCAGAAGTCACCAGGTGGGTCAGTCCTTATATGCAAACAAGTCTATAAACACTAAGAATTCAGGCCTTACTTCTGCAGAAAGAGAGCAAGAAATGACGTGACAGGATGGGCGACCTCAACCACCTGTACTACATGGACACACAKTCAAACAGCGACACAGAAATCCAAAGACTGAGCACTAGCGAAAAAATATATTATATTCATTTTTGTTCCACAACATATWGATGCCAAAAACCCCAAAAGAGTTAAGCTCAGGTACTTCAGCACAAGAAAGGCCTTGCCTTGAGGTTAAAGTCTTTTAACTCCCATGAGGTAGAGTATAATCAAGTATCTTCTTTCCCAGAATATATTAAGCAGGACAAATCCAATTTAGTTTTTAAAGCTGTTGAAAACTCCTTTGATAGTAGTTCATGAAGAGATACTCTGTCATGAGAATACACCCAATTCCGTCCAGTCCAGTCATAGCGCTTGGGCCCACTAGAAAAAAAACAAAACAACACAACAAAACATCACACACTCTGTACATCTGTGTAAGTACAGATTATTTCAGGAGACCTGCTGGAAGTGTGCATGTATAATATATGCCAGAGAGTGCCCAGGAACAGATAGCATGGGGAACGGCTGGTGGGCAGTCTCAGTAAGTGGAGCAGAAAAGGCCTGATATGTCAGGAACTACTGAGCCATCAAACAGATATATCTGAAAGGTGACAAGATACATCAGTCACTCCCAGGGGAGACAAGCACTTTCTCTTCCTGCTTTTGCCACAGATTTCCCCACAATTTCTTCCTTCATCYCTTCCCTCCCGCATGTATTTTGCTTGCACACAAATATCACAAGGGGTATTTGCATAATGCTCAATAATGCCATTGATTAGTTCTTGCAGATATTCTAAGCACAGCAAAGCACAAATAGTTTATTTCTATATTTAACAAAATAATTTAGCACCTGAAAGCAAATACATTGGTATGGGGGAGATTTATACTTAAAATGCTATTTTTCTCTCCCCTGTCATATTGTTCCTGGCTTGATTTTTCCAGGCCTACACTAACTGTCAAGAAAAAAACCTGAACACCTAGGTTCCATTCCAAACCTTGCTATCCACTTAAGTTTTCCACATGTGAAATAGGAGAATAACTGAAAGGTACTCACTGCTGCTAACATCAAACCAAGCTAAAAAAATAGGAAGGAATGAAATCGTTATCTGGGATAAATAGATAAACCCCTGATTTTGTAGGACATATGTCCTGGAACTCAAAAAGTCAACATGCAAAGTCTGCTAGAAAACAGACTATCGTATATATACATAAGCRCAATCTGTGGGTTCTCTCTCTACAAGCATAAACACTATTCTGAACCTTCAATATCCTAAATTACTCACAAYAGTCAAATGAAGAACTTTCTAACCACAAATCAGTGTGTGAGAAGTTACAAAAACAAGCACAAATCCAAATGACTTTCACGAAATCTCACTGGCTATATCAGAAGTGGTATCAATTTGAATCAGAATTATGTCGTCCAGAATTACGTCGTCCAATACTTAGTATTTCTCATTTGGCCTTTGCGGCACAAGCATATGTTTATACTCTCCTGCATCTAGAGAATGGTGGAATGGGAKCCTGTCATTCATAAAAATCAGGCTAAGACAGACCACTTCATCAATGACAAAAGAAGATGTATTTATCTGAACTGGTTTTAAATGTCASGCAGTAAATATCAGTGATAAAGTTATCATATTAAACACCTTCATAGCTCTCTGAATGTCCAAATGCTAAATGTGACTTTTAAATTAGTATTTTAAGCAAAGATCTGCTGAATTCTATAGAATGCCTATGAAGTTAAATATAGATTAAATATATTTCTCATGGAAAGTCTGCATACATTTTTCAACTGTGAGAGAAAATAATTAAAATATCACAATAATGTATTGCTAAGAAAGACTATGTAAGGTTGAAAAGCCTTTTCAGTCAGCACTACATGAAAGCTCTGTAATCATACTGCTGGCAAGTTGCACACATCCCTTCATGCCCTTTCTTTGTCAACTTAGGTGCATAGATAGTCAATAGCAAACAGAAGGCCAAAGAAAATGTCTCTCACTTCTTGAGAAATTTGTCTMCCCCAGGATATGTTCTTAAACGACTCAGGATCAACATTTACTGTAAAAATGCCCCAAAACATTCAATRCAAGTGATTACTGACAGCAACATTTGCTTCTTTCACTTCCCAGCACATTGCAGTTAAGAAGATGCTAGTCCAGATCATACAGTATTTTCTGGAGTTCCCTTTCAGAAGCTAGGAAGTAAGTGAATACATAACATCATATTCCAGGAAATACCACTGCTTATCATAATACCAGTTAAGGGAGAATAAAAAGGAAAAAAAAAACCCTTTTTTTCTCAACTTTCATACTCTGTATTCTGAAGCATGAATGTCTTAGCTCAATTAGAGCTCAACAGACAGGAATTATTTGAATTTTGATTTTCATAAATAGATGAAGCCCATGTGTTAGTGACACAAAAATCTTGTAAGCTGTTTTCTTTACAAGTAATAATTAGCTTCCTGGGTCCTTTTMCAGGGATAGTGGCAAAGAATACAGATTTTGGGGGAGGCAGCTACAACATTTTCCCAATTATCTGGCTGCCCTCCCTGCTGAAACCAACCAGAAAACCTGGAATGGATCGAAACACAACATTAGAAAAGGCAGAGGAAGCAGCTAGCTATGGCTCCTGTGAAGTACAGACACTTGACAAAAACAACCAGTGTGGGCAAACATAAACATAAAAAGCAGGAAATCCCACAAGCTTTAAAGGGAAGGAGCCACCCTGTTTAAACACAAAGAGAGGTTTAGATCATGACATCATCATCAACTCTTTTTCCAACAGAAGCTTTGTTTGTTTCTTTTTAATCATTGCTGGTTATTTTTCCTATGAGTAGTCTATAYTYCTACAGACAGTGGTTTTGGGCTAGAACAGTGAATGAAAATTCTGTGTTACACGTTTCTTGTATTGATTTAGGTATACCAACATACCGCAGTGTGCTCCAAAGACCCATACCAAACCATCATGGGACATTTAGATTATAGCACATTTTGAGAATATAGAGAGTAGAAGGGTTACTTATGAAAAGGGTATTACATGATTGTGCCATGCTCTAAAAAGAGGGAAGTACATTTCCACCCAGTCTGCAGATATTACGTAACTAACTTACACACAACATACCTGGTGGGTGAGGACAGCCAAATCTGGCGGTTTGGTGTTTGCTTATTGATTACATAYGTTCCCATGTCTCCACCCAATTTAACTGTTAGGACTCCACTCTTAAAAAAAGGAGAGAGAAATAAAAAAATTTCATCCTATTACTTTGACAACAATTCATCTGCAGTGCCAGAAACTTACRTATCTCTATCGCATTCTCAACCACTCCCAAACAATAACAGCACGGAAGAATGATCATTACATATTAAAAACTTTTATTAATACCTAGCACAACCTGCATATCTTTGCATCTGATCTAGACTTTAAACCGTCTGGTCAGGATTTGATTTTACTGTGTTTGTACCATTCACGATGGCACTAATTAAGTAATACATTTGAGCTTGGACCTGGCATCTTGAAAGGACCAGACCATTGCAATTCATTTTGCAATGATTAAAACATCATCCAGTATCAACTTTTTTTCTATTAATAAACAATGCAGAATTGGTGTGRTTCAAAGTCAAGAAGCTTTACACGTTATTGCTAGATTTCTGAGCCATGCAATTTTACCTTACTTTTCTTAAGTAACTCAACARTTTAACAAGAAATAAACACTTCTCTTTTTCTTGATAATTCTGATTMATGCCTCAGAAATGTTCCAGTTCTAAACCCTATTAGGTCTGGTTTTGCTTTAGTTATGCACCTTTCGACCATTATTCTACTGAGCATTTATTTTCTCTTTCTTGCTCACATTTCTTACTGACRACATGATTCACATTAGTCATAACTGACTAAAACATTTTCTGTTCTGACTTTAACAGTGAATAAACAACAGCACTTGGACTGGAGTCAATCTAAAGATGATCTGAATTATACTAATTAAAAAGGGAAACATTTCTACAGAATGGAATGAGATGATTGAGATAATTTATTTAGTTTGCAGTATCTCAAATACTGAAGGCCCTTATAGCACAATGAAACTTCTTTAAAGGGYATCATACTTTTCATGCTTTAGTCAGAAAATACTGCTAGAGCTACCTATCATTGCTAGGACTATTTGCCATGTATAGAAACTCATTATGGGTAAAAAAYACTTTCATGTCTAAGTATCTACTTCCTGCAAACACATTCTGTAGCACAAGCAACAACTCAAAGYTTTCTTCTCCTATGAAGTAACTCATTGTTACCCATTTCTGATATATCTCAAGTATCATTAGGCATAACATAATATTCTCAGGATCTGATTTTTTACCTTAGTTCCCCTACTGTTTCTGTGCATGTTAATGGATTTACATCTGTGATCAATAYAATAAAAATAAAAGGGTCTCCTGGTTAAAAGTGCTATCAGGTTGTCCTGCCAGTTGTTAGATATTGGTATAATGCAGAGAAGAACAAGAACAAGCTACTTCTCTGTGTGTCAGAATTTCAAGTTTTCCATATTTCAGTGCTCTTAGAATTGTAGAAATACAGCAGAATAACAGCAGGATGGGAGATTAGGCCTGCATTATGATACACACGTTTCAGCATTCTTCTGTGTGCTTTTTAATGCCATATTAAGTATTCAGCACAATGTTAYGCTATATGCTACAGAAACATGGTAAGTAAATAGGTTTTCAAAGAGTTAACAAAAATTTATACTATTATTTTACACGTGTCAGCTGTTATAAATTACTGTTGCCCTATCATTGCAAAGTAAATAGAGGTTAACCTTTACTGCTGTGTTGAAAACACTTCCTCATACATTTTCCAATATTTCTAAAATACCAGAAAATAAAAGTTGAGTTTTTAAGAACTTAAATTGCAAGGTACTTTTACCATATTTTAGGAAATACTAGTGTCTGTGTTTCGTACTACTGGATGCATGTTTGCTAGTTCCTGGTAACAAAAATATTTTCTAAAGGTATTTTTTTTCCTGAACATGAAGGTATAAATTGCACAAAGCAATCAAGTTTACAACCGGCACAMCATTCTTTTATCACGTTCGCCACCTTGTGGTTTCCTGCAGCACTGACCCTGTTTGTTTGGAATTAGAACTTGGGCTATGCAACTTTTCTGCGTTTAACAGAAACGACAGCGTATTATGGTCATCATACAATCTATATAACAAAGGACCACTGATAAAAATTAAGATGTGAAAGTATTACCTTTTGAGCTTCACAAAAGTATCAAAARTCAGTATCAAACATAATCCAACAGAGAAAAAAATTATGACATAGGATGACTCATCAGCTTAACATAATGAAGTGTCTAAGAATAAAGTGGTAAATTTTAACCATTGCTAATTTTTGTCCTGAGCTAGTTATATCAGGCTAATAGGTGCTGGTGTCCTAACACATACAAAAGWGTAATGGTTAAACAATGTTTTTTACCAGGAAAGTAATTAGCTGTACTGTATTTACATACTTAATTAAAACAACAAATAGTATTTGCTAACAGAMAGCTACTAATAGTGTATTAGTTTAYATCCTAGTTATCAGAAATAAASAATGAACATTATGATGACAAAGCTACATCCAAAGCAAGTCCAAATCTACAGGGTTTTGGACTGGTTTTGTATTTTGCACAGTGCAACCCAAACCATCTGATTCAACATTCTTGAGCATAAAACCTTAACTGACATGGCCAGTGCCAATCTCTTTGTGGTAAGAGAAGAGGGAGCAGTAGCTGTGTGACCTCAAAAAATGCAGTAATGAAAGACCTGTGTAASAGAAAGTAGTGTAGAGAGACACCACACTCCTCTTCAAGTCATGTTGAGGGCTRTAACACAGACAACTTCCAGAACTGCACTTATATAAAAACTAGTAAATTCCCTAAAATGAACAAGTCTGTCACTACTGTAAAAGAATTTGAGTGGCTGACTACTGAAGGCTCCAGCCATGCAATGACTCCAGTGACAATAGCCTTCTSCCTGTGTATCCTCTGGTCTCACTTCTGCAACAACCTCTGCAAAGACTGCATTCTCTTGTTGTTTATCTCTACCGCAGGCTGCCATCAGTAAAGCCAGAGCAAACATAAGCTACCTGGTCAAGACAAATGGTTCTTCTCTGCATTCAGGGCAATGACAGAAACTGCTTCAATAGTTGCATGTCATGTACTGTGGCATATAGCCCTGTCCTAGTTCTAGCAGGCCATGTAGGCCTACTGTTCTAGTATTCACCAGAAGGGAACTGATTGCTATGCCAATGTCAATGACTGTTTAGGAAAATTTATAGACCAGTGTGAAATTAGAAAACAGTTTCTGTCTCCCCTTCTGCTCATTTATTATTCTATAGTATCTCTTCATCTAAGCATGAAACAACATGATACAACAGTATGTGTTACTTTTTACCAGAATTGTTGCCTCTATCAATGAAATATATAGCTGTAAGAAGTCTCTGTATTTCAAGGGTTAGCACTAACAAATTTAAAATTCTCCCTCAAATAACAGAAACCCCCCCATCAATAATTACAGTGGTAGTATAATGTTTAAAAACATACCCCTAAAGATACATCATAATCTTCTGGGGTAAAAGGCTTATCTGTCAGGTCCTCAAAGAAATCTGCTAAGGAGTCCAGTGTTTCCTCAGCCAATCTTTCGTAAGTGGTCTCATCTAAAGAGCTGCAAATAATAAAGAAGTCCGTAATTAGGAGGAAAAGCATGGAAGATTGCATTTTACTGATAATAAGAACATCCAAACACTGTGACTTTATATGATACAGTAACCATGAAATGATCATACAAAACAAGCAGTCATTTTTCTTAWGGTGGTGTGGATAACAATCCACCTTATAAAAGAATGTGGAATTTTTAAATTAATAGGTATTAGAGATCTCTTAACTGAGGAAAATGTACTTATTTCCTYAGATATACTAACTCCCAGTTAGTCTTAAAAGTAAGACATTTTCATAAAAGGACTTTGTGTAAGTATTTACTTCATTTTARACTCTACAAATAGAGACAAAAACATCTCCTGTTTAGAAATATACGTCATTCGTTCGTACAAAACTTGCTGTAGGCATAAGCAGTTTAGAAACATGAGTATCATGTGCCATGTTTATGAACAGCATTTGCCTTCTCAACTGGAATTACCAACACTAGTAATTASATATTATTTAAAGTGTGCTTATAAATTAACACTTACGAATTACAGTCTTCTCCAGAGAGTCTCAAAGCACCCTTGTGGCTATTATGTAAGGCTTACAGCACCTTTGAGACTGCTTCTGCCTTCCTCTTTAGTGGAACAAAGTCTAGATCAGTTTAATTAACCAAATGTAATTAAATCACATAAGTTCTTCAAKGTGTATAAATGTCAGCTTTTAATTGCATGTGTAGACAGGTATCTCTGCCAACAGACAATAAAATAATCTCAGTTTTTGCTAACACTTACAGCAATAAATCTTACTCTGGGCTGAATATATAATATCTATCAGTTAGTAATATAGAACATTTTTTTTAAGTTTCTCTTTATCCAGTTACTGAAATAGGCTCTACGCCACTTATGTGAAGGACACCACAAAAATGTCTCAGGGCACAGAGAACAGAAAGCCTTAGGATCGGGCAGGATTCATGTACTGGTTCAGCGTGCACTTCAAGCACTTAAAGGCAAGAGCCATTTCAGACATACGATGAAGGATTGTGTGTACCTCCAGCTGCTGCATCAGAAGGGGAGAAGTCTCTGACAGATGCTGTGTCACATTCCCTCAGAATAAGCAGAAATTTCACATCCTCTGGCATACGTGAAATGGTGCTAGACACATGCATTTAGCTACTCATTTCCTAAGTGACTTCCCAAATTCACACAAAATGCTTTTAGTTACAAAGTAGTTGTCCTTTATATCACATCAACATTGCATTAGTTTAGTCGTCTTAATATGTATATAAGTTATTTTGAAATATAGATCTGATATTTTCATGAATATTTTGAAATACATTTTACCTTGGGTCACTCAGAGTTCCTGCATTTCTCAAATTAATAAACCAAACGGTCCTGCTCTTCACATCTGAAGAATATTGTARCTGCTGTTTAAAGTAAGCACAAGTAAAACGGAATTAAAGTTAAACCTTAAATAATTACAAACTACATATTTCTCATATTAATAAAACAGATTCTTGACGTCCTTCCCATCAAGTAAAATGTTCATATTCTATATGACAAGCTAATAAGGAAAGAAATATGCAGCTTTAGTCCTTGGATAATTGAATCTAGAATATCCCTATCTTCCTTATACAAACTGATGGAAAACCACCCCACACCCTTTCATTTATAGAACCATGAACTAGGAAAAGAAAACTATTCTAACTTTTCTATTGTTCTACCACAGTTGTTGTCTGAACAACTTCAGACAAATAAATGGCTTAGGCCCAGGTTTTCATAAGTATCCACTACTCAAAAGCTGCACTATCAACATGTGTCCCTCTGCTGAAAGCCATGAACATGTTAAACTGAAATAAACACAAACCCTAAATCCTCCATATAAACAAAAGAGCCAAAACCACTTCAGATTCCAGATTTCTCTGTAAAACAAACCGTTTAACTTTTTATTTCTCTTAGCAGGAAAAAGGAAGAAAAGCTTTAACAAACAAATCAAAATTAYGGAAAAACTGTGTCACCATAACAGCAGTATCAGACAAGGGAGCAAAATGGATAAGCCCTTCGAGGGAAACCAATACAAGCATAACAATAAWGCTAATTCCCAGGTCAGACACACTAGCAGAAATACTTGTGTTATCCACCAAGAAAGAACGATCAGATTCTTTCTGTTTTCTTAACTGGAGCTGATTACTCGATTTAATTGTAAACCAGCATTCATGATTGCTTTTTGTGTACTCCTAAAAGGTCCTGAAAACTTCTGACTGAGCTGAAAAGCAAGTGACATCTGCAAAGGAGCTATGACAGCCTCTCTTCAAGCACAGAAGAGCAAAGCACAGGCCGATCTTTCTCCATGGGRAGTGACATCTATCCGCAGGCATTACCGATGAGCTGCCCGTTAGTTCAAAACCACAACACAGGCAGAAAAAGAACGCGATAAAACGGTAATAGGCAGACAAAATACACTACGGTGCTTACATGTTTGACTGCACCTTTTACCCTGTAGCATTTCTTACCCACACGCTCAGGATCAACAGCTACAAGACCACGAACCCGTTGAGGCTGAGCGGCCTTATTCCCTCAGCGTGTGCCTGTAGTCGGTTTGTGACYGGGGGCTGCCAACCGCAGCACTGTCCCCGCGTACCGGCTGAGGGCGGCCAGCACCGCCTCCTGCGGCTCGAGTGGGGCCGCAGCTCCCGTGTGGGGCAGCTCCCGGGGCACGGAGCAAGGGAGAGAGAGAGAATGCAGGTGGCAAAGAGGAAAGGAGGGAGGACGCGCTCTGCTGCCGGCCGGCCTSTGGAGAGGCCTGGCAGCGGCGCTGCTGCCTTGGCTGCCTCGGGCTTACACAGACTAGCTCGGCGCCGGCGGCAGGCTCGGGAATCCCCGCCTTTCCGGGGGAATACCGCCCTTCCCTCCCCGCCCGTCCGCCCACCCCAGCCGGCGCTCGGCCACGGTCACCCCTCCCGCCCCCGCGCAGGCCGCGCCTCGCCCCC